>NC_061508.1:160416991-160665804 GCF_022539505.1 Lolium rigidum
GGCTGTACCGCCGGCGAACCCGAAAATGGAAATGCCGGGGGTAACGAGTGGCTGGGTGGGCCACCCATCCTGCACTTACCGCTGGCGTTTGTGGGCCGTATGTGCCGGCGGTAATAGGCCCTACCGCTGGCAAACGCACATGTAGGCGCCGTCGGTAACCTGGGATATGCCATAACTCGACCAGCCACCTACCACCACCCTCACACACTCATATGTGATGGCAAATCAACCAAGCACTTGTTATCTCATTCTCCCACCCATTTTAGCTATTTCAACCAACAAAATATGATGTATTTGAGCAAATCATGCACTACCTAGCCCCTCTAGCATGATTTGCATGATCTAGATCTAGATCTATCTCCTCCCACCACCTTTTCCACTAGATCTAGCTAGATTTCTCTATTTGTAGATCTCTCTAGATCTCTCGAGCATAAAGTCGACGTGTGACGTCTCTCCTGAGTGCTTTTGGACGTCGCGTCAACTAATAGGTATATAAATAATGAGTGGAATGTTCATGCGTTGGTGAAAAGTCGCGGTTACACTAGTAGAATTGCAAAAGGCGCTGGTTCCATATATGTAAATGCATTGTTTTGCATTTGTTTACGTCGTGCAGGAACATTGAGTTGCCAATGTTTTGGCCGGAATGTTGATTAACTTCCGTTCCGGCGAATTTTGGAACTCCAAGCATGACAATATTTAGCAAAGGTCATGCCGAATTTTTTCCGTGAAAACCGAGACGGCGGTGTAATCAATTATCTTGTCTTGTAGGCGGCGATGGTCATCGCGATGAGGGAAAGCGTCGTGGATAGATACGTGGAACGCGCGACGGCCGACATGTATCAAAAAAAAAGCGAAAGGATATAATGTGTCCTTGTCGAAGATGCAAGCTAGGATCGTTGTTTGACCCCTTTCTCAGTGCATAGTGAATCAACACCTGCTCAGGTATAGTTTCATGGAGGGGGCATACTCGGTGGATGAGTGATGATGGAGATGATGATATCGATGGTGATGGAGATGATGATGGTGGAGATGATGATAACGAAGGTGATGGAGAGGATGCCCCACACGACAATGGAGACGAGGTTGAAGAGGATGGCGCACACGTTGATGGTGATCAAGAAGGCCGGGAAGAGCATGCGGCCGACAAGGACATGAGTAGAAATACCTCCGCTAACCGCGGCCGTGCAGGACCGTCATGTTCAGGAACTTCTTCTCAGCAACACATCGACCGACCCCAAAATCGCCGGTAGACGGAAGGCTAAGCTAGATCAACTCGAGGTAGACTCGAGAACTCCGTTGTACGATGCGGCTCGTGGGACGGGAGGAGAGCCGTCTCGAGATACGCTCTCGATATTATGGAGATGAAGGCAAAGCACAAATGGACGGACACAAGCGTGACGAACTCTTCGGATACTTGAAGATCCACTTTCCTAAAGATAACACGTGTGCCGGTAGCCTACAGGAGGCCAAGAAAATCGTGTGCCCTCTCGATTTACCGCACCAGTAAATACCACGCATGCATCAGTTGACCGCATAATATATCGGAACGAGCATGCCAATCTCGATACATGCCCACGAGTAGGCGAATCTCGATACAAGAGAGGGACAAAAAAATCTCCTCGAAAAGTTGTGTGGTACTTCCCGCTCACGCCCGTCCCGCAGCGGTACTTCGTGGACCCCAAGGAAGCAAAGCTCATGCGCCGGCACGCGGAAAGAAAGGAGGCGGTGATGCGTGATGTAGAACGGGTTGAAAACCAAGTGCTAACACACCCTTCTGATGCAAGCCATGGAAAACATTAGACGATGAGTATTACGAAGAATTCGGGAAAGAACCAAGGAACATCAGGTTGGGTGCGAGCACCGACGGACTCAATCCGTTTGGGAACCAAAGCAGCAAGCACAGCACTCGGCCCGTGTTTGTATGGATGTACAACCTCCCTCCTTGGCTATGCCCCGAAGAAGAAGTACATACACATGAGTATGCTAATCCAAGGGCCGACACAGCCAGTGGAGCGATATCAACCTCGTATCCGGAGCTATTGAAGGAGGAGCTAGTCACTCATGGGAGGAAGGGACAGGATAAACTTGGGACGCCTACGGACAAGAAACTTTCCGTATGAAAGCCGCACCGTTGACGACGGTGCAGGACTATCTTGGATACGGATATATCGCGTGCCGTGTGTGCCACGTGACACAAGGCATGTGTGAGGTGCATGGAAAAGACGCCATTTTTACAGCTGGGTAAGGATCCCGGTCTTCAAAACCGTCTACATGAGGCATCGAATGTGGCTTCCCAAGAATGACCCGTGGAGGAAGCGTGGAGACTGTTCAATGGGAAGGATGAGGTCGAGGGACCTCCACCTAGGCGAAGCGGCGAAGAGATAGATACTCGGTTGAAAAACTGGAAAGACTGCACTCCGGCGGGTAAGATAAAGATCCGAAGCGGAAGAAAGGAGACAAGAGAAAGAAAAAGGAACCCGGGCCGCTCTTGGGGGTATGGAAAAGGAGGTCCGTGTTTTGGGACTTGCCGTACGGGAAGATCCTCGGTACGCCTCATAGCCTTGATGTCATGCATATCACGAAGAACGTGTGCGAGAGCTTGCTTGGCACCGTGCTCAACATGCCGGAGAGGACCAAAGACGGGTCGAAAGCAAGACACGACCTCGATGGCCCTTGATATCGAAAAGAGCTTCATTTCGCGGCGAGTTGACCAGGAAACCGAGGAGGAGGAGACGGATGGTCGCAAACGCAAAAGGGTGGCCAAGCAGCTGCGAAACTCCTTGCCCCTCCTGCTTCCACTCTAAATCCCGATGAGCTCGAACGATTCTTCAAGTGCCTACTAGAAGTCAAATTTCCCCTAGGCTACGCGGGGCTGATACGCAGATGGCTGGACCCGACGAAAAAATCTTCAGCCGGGATGAAGTCTCATGGACCTGTCATGTCATGATGACGCGTATACTTCCGGCTGCTATCCGAGGGATAATGGAACCGCACGTTCGTGCGACGCTGACCGACCTGTGTAACGTCTTCGACGTCATCACTCGAAAGTCGATAACCGTCAAGAAACTCGGGAGGCTGCAGGAAGAGATCGTCACCATCCTATGCGAGATGGAGATGTACTTCCCGCCCGCATTCTTTGACATCATGGTCCATCTGCTGGTTCATATAGTGGACGATATCGAGGATCTCGGGCCCGCGTTCCTTCACAACATGATGGCGTTAGAAAGAATGAACGGCTTCATCAAAGGATACGTTCGTAACAGGGCACATCCGGATGGAAGCATCGTCCAGGGCTTTCTCAAGAATTATTTAAACGAGGACGACCCACGTCCGGTTGGATTGCCCGCCAACAAGCACCTCGAGCAGATCTCGAGGAGTAGGCCACAACGCCGGCAGGAGGGAACTCGACGCCGATCAAGATGATAGGAGAACAGGACTTTAACAGGGCCCACTTAGTAGCACTACAGCACATGAACGAGGTAGAGCCTTGGGTGGATCAGCACATAAACATGATCAAGAGCAGGGGCTGACAAGCCGATGACGGAAGAAGAGGTATTTAGAGCGCACAACTCCTCTTCAGCGAGCTGGTTCAAAGACCAGATTGATGCCAATCCCCCACCAATGGCAAGCGGCGTAGACAAAATGATATTGGCCTTGTCTTGTGGGCCCGCCCCCAACCTCATGACTTATCGAAATATGACATCAATGGTTACACATTCTCCACAGAGGAGAGAGACAATGAGCGACTATCGAATCCGGGTGTGACGATGGAATCGTACACCTGGTGAAGAGAAGAAAAGGTACTACGGAAGGATCGAGGAAATCTGGAGCTCGACTACGCCGGGGAGAAGCTACCGATGTTTCGTGTCGATGGGCTACGGACGTCACAAAAGAAGATGCGTATGTCACCACCATGCGACCGCCCCCAAATCCAAGACCAAGAACCCCACCGCGCAAAATGAGCCTTGGGTATTGGCTAAGCACGTCGAGCAATGCTTCTTCATAACTGACCCGTCAAGGCCCAGCCGTGTTGTCGTAAGGAGAGGAAAAAGGGCCCTCGTCGGAATGGATGGAGTTGCCGACGAGCAAGACTTCGACGGCCTCGTCGGAGACCCAATGATGGAAGAACCCGATGAAGACGATAGAACCTACACACTAATAACAAGAAGGACGACGCTACCTAGGTCAAGTGTTCCTCCGTACACAAGGAGTCGCGACGATACCGGTGGGGTCACAAGGACCAAGCGGAAGGGACTTTGAAGTCATTTGTGTATTTCTAATAATTATCTCTCGAACAACCATTTGTCCTTCTCAAGTGTATCCTAAATTTATGTCTTGGTTTTTTATCGGATCTCGCCGAAAGGACTTTGAAGTCATTCAAGAATTAAAATCATAAATTTATGTCTTGCAAATTAATTATCCTTCAAGTATATCCTAAAAATGACTAGAAACAACAAAAGAGGTCTAGGAAAGGGATAAAAAAATGGGTGGCTTTTTTGCGCCCTGTGGGATTCGAACTCCTGATGCTGCAGCTATGCCCAAGTGAGTGGAACCACTCTGTTACTGATTCGTTTTTGAATAACAATATGATTTACAGAACAAACTGTATCGCGCGCCCTGTGAAAAAAAATTAGTTACCCCCGGCGAATTAGACGCTATCGCCGGTGATAGCTGCACTTGGGCCCACCTGTAAGTGACAGAAACCTTACCGCCGGCGTTTTCACGAATTCGCCGGGGGTAAGTCGACTAGGACTTAGCCAAAAAATCCCCCGTCCCCGTCGTCTCCAAATCCCCTCGTCGATTTGCCGCCGCTGCCTCCCCCAAATCCCCCACCGCCGCCTCCTCCGTCGCCGTCGCCGTCGCATTCTGCTGCTGCTGCGGCTCCCCGCCCTCAGGCTGCTGCGGCTCCCCGCCTCGCGAGCCGTCACCTAGTGGTCTCTCCCAACCCGCCGCCCCGCACGCTCGCCCTCTGCCCTCCCGCCGGCGCCGCCCTCGCTGGCCACCCGCACCGCGCCGCCCTCGTCCGCCCAACCCTCCCGTGGTCGCGCCGCCCTCGTCCGCCCAACCCTCCCGTGCTCGCGCCGCCCTCGTCCGCCCAACCCTTCCTCGACGCGGACGCCGCCACGGAGCCCGACCGAAGCCCTAGCCGGAGATCTTCCCCTTTCCCACCTCCGACGCCAGCCGGGAGAAGGTAAACCATCTCCTCCTCCTCGTGGCTTGTTCCTGTTACAGAGAGAAAGATCTTTCTTTCTTTTGAACCAATTACAGAGAGCTGTTTTTCAATTGAAGTAGAAATTTCGCTCGACTGATTAAGCAAACTTGTTGTTGAATTATGCCACTTGCTGCATTAGACTATGTTTTTGGAGAATAGAATTACAATTATAGTGATATATTTTCGGGGGAGATTGCTAGATTGCTACTACCTTACTAGTAGATTGCTAGATTGCTGCATTAGATTGCTAGATTACAATTATAGTGATATCTAGTTGAACTGGGTGCTTACAGTGAAGTTTCCTAATATGCCATTATTAGATCAAAAGAAACCATGATTTCTGCAGTTTTTCTTGCGTTGGGAATTTTCTCGAGTAGAGCAGATAATGTTCAGATGTGGTTCCGGCAGCAAGCTTACTACTTCAATTGATGTGTGCATGCTATTATGTGTCTGTGTTATATTCCACTATTATTCCACTGTTATTGATGAAGAAATTTGCACTGGTTTCAGTTTGTGCTAGACAATATTCCACTGTTATTATGTGTCTGTTTCAGAAATTTGCACTGGTTTCAGTAATGAACTACTCAATTATTTGCACTGGTTTCAGTTTCTGCTACTCAATTAAACAGCCAGTACTGATCTGTTTCAGTACTGATCTGAATGATGTCTTCTGAAGAAATGTGTTGATGACAATTGAGTAGTCCCTGACTTAAAATAAACCTGAGAAGAAGCCCACAGTTAATCCTTGGTCAATTTCTGAATCTGTTAGGAAACTAGCATTGTAACTTGTGGCTGAGTTATCCATGTGGCTGCAGGTTTGAATGGTTGCCTCTGAATTAGTGCATCAGTGGATGTTTCGCCCACATATGTCTCTGCAGGTACATTGAGAACCAATGTTTCGCCGGAATGTCGATTAACTTCCGTTCCGGCGAATTTCTGGCACTCTGGCATGACCATTTTTAGCAAAGGTCATGCCGAATTTTCGCCGTGGCAGCGTAGAGAAGAGTTGTGTAACAGTTAACCAGTGATTTTCTTAATTCTGTTAGATATTTAATATTGCTATGTTGGTAGATTTAAGTTAGTGGCTAAGTGTGTGTGCATGATAGAGAAATTTGCATGCAGTTTGGAGAGTTAGTAGTACATGCATTAGACAGTGCGGTGATAAGCACTGAGTAGAATCAGAGAAGTTAGTTTCTGGCAGCATAAGAATAGATCATCAAGCACGGTTTCTGATAGTGCGGTGATAAGCACTGAGTAGAATCAGAGAAGTTAGTTTCACAATCACTGAATTTTGTAACTGAATTGTGTGTCATTAAAAGTGAAAAAAAACTAATTCCGGCTTATTATCAGATCAGTACTGGCTGTTTAATTGAGTAGTTCATTACTGAAACAGTTTTAACTCTGTTTACTAATATACTTTGGCTGCACGATTAGTTACTGGCTGTTTAATTGAGTAGTTCATTACTCATCATTATTGTGACAGTACTTTTGATGCTACTGTATGCTAGTTTGTGCAGTGCTAGGTAGATATAGCTAGCGATGTCGTCTTCTGCAGACCCCAACGAAGACGTTGACGGGTCTTCTCAGCGGAAGTTGGATGAGCACTACAGGCTCATGGTCTCGGATCAGCTGGAGGAACTTCCAGGCAGCGATGACGAGTCCTCGGAGGAGGGGGATGATGAGATGGACAACGATGGTGAGGATGAGAGGGCCGCTGCCGACGAGACCACCGACAGTGGCGTTGCCGGGGGTAGCTCGGATACTACTACCGAGGCCAAGAGGAAACGGAAGCAGCGGCGCCCAAACAGGGTCGGCACCACTCGCGACATAATCACCGCGGTGGACGCCAAGACCGGTCTTCCTACGGAGCCCAAGCACGTGGCGAAGGGGTACGGCCTCCAACTGGGAGCAATCCTTCGGGACGTCGTCGACGTCAACGAGACGAAACTCCGAACCAAGAAGAAGCAGCATCTGCAGGCCCAACTCCTTGCGCGGCTGCACGCACGGTATGAGTTCCTCGTGGAATACGAGGAACGAGGATCCCAAGGATAACATCGTGAACAGACGAGCCCTCTCTAAGTTCTCCAAGAACCTCAGCGGTTATAAAACCATGCTGAGGGGGATGCTTGGTGACAATGAGACTTGGGAAGAGATCCAGCGCCACTTCCCGCGGATGACGCCGGAGCAGTATAATAAATTCTTGGAAAACGAGGAGCTCGAGTACACCAAACGACAATCGACCCGGGGGAAGGAGCTGGCGGATAAGAACATCGGTCACCACAATCTCGGTTGCCGTGGCTTCGAAGGCAAGCAGCCGGTATGGGACAAGGAGGACCAGGCCTACATAAATGCTGGCCTCGAGCCCCCTTTTGCCAAGTACAAAGACCCACTCTTCAGGGCATATCTCAGGTCCCGATACCATCGAGAATTGGGTGGGAAACGTGTCACGAAACCTGATGTGGTGGTGGGAGTTGAGTTGGTCGCCGACGCGAAGGTGATGGCACTTGAGAAAGCAGTGGTAAGCAATTTACCAGCTTATTAATTTGATACTGCTCACCAAGTCCATTACATTCTAAAATTGTTCATGTTACTTCTGGCAGTTGACGGAACAAGCAGCCGCCGAATCAGCTGGCTCCTCGTCCCAGACGTCGACTGGCAAAGTCCCGTGGGACACGCCTTTTATCGGGGGTCTGAACACCGTGAAGGCGCGGCCGCTTTTGGACAAGCCCCACCGTGTCCCCGGCGCCGGAGGAGGTCGCAAGCTTGCCGACTATGGCTTGGACGTGCCCGCAAGCACTAGGGAGTCGCGGCAGGCGCAGAAGGACCGGGAGCACGAGGCTCTTCCGAAAAAGGTGGCCGACTTGGAAACAACCATGGAGCAACGCGTCGGTGCCGAGGTTCGAGCAACGAGTCGGTGCCGAGGTTCAGCAACGCGTCGATGCCGAGGTTGCTAGCAAGATCGATGACGCGCTGGCCAACGGTGGTCAATGAAATCATCCCTGATCTTGTGCTGTCGATGAAGAATTACTTCGACGCCGGCGGTAAGGGACCGATGCCGGTTATCAGCCTAGGCGCCAGCAACTCGGACAACCGGCCTCCAACTAGACACGCTCAATGCACACCCAACTTGGTGACTCCACCCGCCGGCAATGTCGGCGCTAGAGAGGATTCGCCGGACCCGGGGGCCCCGTACTAGCCCCTCGGCCACCCGCACGCCTGGCCTCGGTCCTTCAACGCGAGCCGAGCTCGACGCCCTCACGGTAATTAATTTAGTCTCTCAAGCTCTACAAATTAGTTACTTTGTCGTTGCCCTCTCTCGACCTACACATGTTTTCACAGGCGAACGCGACTCCTTGCACCTTGCTACTGAATGTGGACAACAAGTTGAAGGCCGTAGCGAGCGGCGGTGTCATCCCGCCAACACGAGCGGATTTTCCACTGCGTCGGGATGGATGATAGCTTGAGCCGGGTTCGCGTGAACCGGTCGTTACCGGGATGCCAAGACCTCCATCCTCCTTATCAACCCCCGGAAACGGAAACCCCGCTCACTCTCGGGGACCTCAAGAATCACATCCTTCTATGGCCGAAAGCCCTAATTCGGCTGAACACCGCCGCCTCAGGTTCGGAGGCAAGCTATGGCATGGTCACTCCTCAGGATGCGACGGCTGCCCCGAGTCCTCCACCGGCTGGTGGTCCTTTTGGGCCCGATAGCCAGCCCGACAGTCAGCCCGAGAGTCAGCACGGAAACGCGTTGGACATCGATCAAGCTCCAATCGATACGTTCATCGCCGAGATGGAGGGCGACGGGGTTTCTCCTTACAAGCCACCCGCCGATCGTACGCTAAAGAAGAAGTTGTTCCTTTCACAAGAAACTCCCGAGCAGGAAGACACTACCGCCTTCACCGCTCCACCCCGAGTTGGGCTTACCCCGAGGACACTCCTTGGTGCGACCACGGAGGGTATGAAACAAAACGCCACTCCCGGCTTGCAGTAAGAAGAAGGCCGGGAAGCGGAAGAAGTCCGGAGATGTTGCCGCAAGCAAGAAAGTGGTTAATGACAAGTTGCCGACCCCGTGGAGGAAGATGCATCACATAGGCCAGCCTATGCCGCCGGCACACATTGTCCAGCAGGTGACGCCGGATATGAGGAGCTTGCATGATACTTGTTCTAATGAAGGAGGACCTACTTCTTCGAGATAGAAATCCCTCGTACCCGGTTTTGACGGCGAAGGTGCCCACCGGCTTTGGCTTTGTCACCACATACCCTGCGGACTTGATGTTCATTCGATATGAAGACATCTTCAGGCTCTTGAACATGCAACAGCTCGACCGAAACTTGGTCCGCCTCCTATCGCTCAGCATGGCGCACGATATCGCCATGGAGAACACAGCGCACATCGCTATCATGGACCCCTTCTACATGACTCCAGCTGTCGTCCAGAACGAACAAGCGTTTCTAGCGAAGTACATCAAGGATTTCTTGGTGTTAAACAAGGATAAGAAATGCTTTGTCATACCATATTTCCGCGAGTAAGTATTTGGTTACTAGAGTACCCTCTATTACATTCTTTCATGAATTTCCTTCATAGTTGATCGAGTATGATGGTTTATTTCCATTTTGCGCAGATTCAAGTAATGCACCCTCCTCCTCTTTTACCCGTATCATTCAGATGTCAGTTACCTCGACTCCGGGCTTGATCCGGACAAGGACTTCACCGACCTTAAGTATACACTTGATAAAGCCCTTAGCGGCTTCATAGCCGAGGTTGGCATCGACAAAATCAGGCATGAGAAGAAAGTGAAAGGTTGCTATGTGTGCAACCACATAACCAAGTTCCCCTACCTCAAGCAATCGGCGCATGACAATGGGATGGAGGCCTAGTTTGCCATCCTACAGATGAGGTCGATTGTAAGGTCTCAGAACGATCTCTTGTTGCCATCCAGTCTTCAGCGGATGTCCGTGAACATGGCGGACACCACCGATGAAAACATGAGAGCCGAGTTCCGTGCCATCCAGCGGACCATTTGCACAATACTATGGAGGGATGTCTGCGGTAATGGTGGCTTGTTTCACTATGGTCCCGAACTTTCTAAGGCCGAGATAGAAGGCCGATTAGAAGATGGATGTGACGACAGAACATTCAACACGCTCGAGGGCATCCGTCCCTTCCCGCCGAAGCCGACTTGACTCAAACACTTTTGTCCTTTGCAAATGTTAGTCATAAAATTACTTAAGTAATTTCCATGCTTTTTCTTTGCACTACTCTATGTTATATCTCTCTCTACTAATGTACTAACAACTTTCATTTCTTTTTTCTGTGTTTGCATAGATGACGTACTATGTCGTCTACCACGGCAGGGTTCCCGGAGTCTACGAGGACTGGGAAGACCGTAGGAGGCAGGTCCACCGTTTCGGCGGCAACAGCTACAAGGGGTACACCACTTTGGAGGAGGCGGAAACTCGATACGCCAACTTTCGAGCGGGACAGAGGAGGGAGATGTGGAGGACCCCTTTCATCGTGATGATGCTTGCCGCCACCGTCTCTCTAGTTTATTAGGTCATTGTTGTTTAGCTAGGTCGTCGAGTGGACTTATATGTATTTGTGTATCTTGTGCTACTTCGAGTCGTGATGGTTGAACCATATGGTGAACTATCTACTATCTAAACTTGTGTTATTAATGCATGCATGTTATGAACATTTGGGACTTTCTATATAACTGTGTATTCTCAGTGTATTCTATGTATTCTGGTGTATACTTGTGTATTCTGTGTGTATTCTGTGTATACTGTGTATTCTGCTGTATATTTCGAGTTTTATTTTTTTAATCCCGTAATCAATACCACCGGCGCCCGAAACCGTACTCCTGGCGAAATTCAAATCGCCGACGCGCTAGCAGATTACCCCCGGCGAATTTGCAAACCGCCAGGGGTAAGTCATTACCGCCGGCGACTCGGGGAAAGCGCCGGGGATAACGGCAATTACCACCAGCGATTTGCAAAACGCCGGCGATAAGACATTACCACCGGCGAGGTGATCGCCGGCGAATGTGTAAACGCCGGCGGTAAGCCATTTTTGGACGCCGGCGGTAAGGCATTTCCTAGTAGTGTTGGTTTCTCTAGAGTCTAGATAATATCTAGTATTGAGTTTTGAACAACAAGGAAGACGGTGTAGAGTCTTATAATGTTTACAATATGTCTTTTATGTGAGTTTTGCTGCACCGTTCATCCTTGTGTTTGTTTCAATTAACCTTGCTAGCCTAAACCTTGTATCGAGAGGGAATACTTCTCATGCATCCAAAATCCTTGAGCCAACCACTATGCCATTTGTGTCCACCATACCTACCTACTACATGGTATTTATCCGCCATTCCAAAGTAAATTGCTTGAGTGCTACCTTTAAAATTCCATCATTCACCTTTGCAATATATAGCTCATGGGACAAATAGATTAAAAACTATTGTGGTATTGAATATGTACTTATGCACTTTATCTCTTATTAAGTTGCTTGTTGTGCGATAACCATGCTTCACGGGGACGCCATCAACTATTCATTGTTGAATATCATGTGAGTTGCTATGCATGTCCGTCTTGTCCGAAGTAAGAGAGATCTACCACCTTAATGGTTGGAGCATGCATATTGTTAGAGAAGAACATTGGGCCGCTAACTAAAGCCATGAATCATGGTGGAAGTTTCAGTTTTGGACACATATCCTCAATCTCATATGAGAATAATAATTGTTGCCACATGCTTATGCATTAAAGAGGAGTCCATTATCTGTTGTCAATGTTGTCCCGGTATGGATGTCTAAGTTGAGAATAATCAAAAGCGAGAAATCCAAAATGCGAGCTTTCTCCTTAGACCTTTGTACGAGCGGCATGGAGGTACCCCATTGTGACACTTGGTTAAAACATGTGTATGTGATGATCCGGTAGTCCAAGCTAATTAGGACAAGGTGCGGGCACTATTAGTATACTATGCATGAGACTTGCAACTTGTAAGATATAATTTACATAACTCATATGCTTTATTACTACCGTTGACAAAATTGTTTCATGTTTTCAAAATAAAAGCTCTAGCACAAATATAGCAATCGATGCTTTCCTCTTTGAAGGACCATTCTTTTTACTTTTATGTTGAGTCGGTTCACCTATCTCTCTCCACCTCAAGAAGCAAACACTTGTGTGAACTGTGCATTGATTCCTACATACTTGCATATTGCACTTGTTATATTACTCTATGTTGACAATTATCCATGAGATATACATGTTACAAGTTGAAAGCAACCGCTGAAACTTAATCTTCCTTTGTGTTGCTTCAATACCTTTACTTTGATTTATTGCTTTATGAGTTAACTCTTATGCAAGACTTATTGATGCTTGTCTTGAAGTACTATTCATGAAAAGTCTTTGCTTTATGATTCACTTGTTTACTCATTTCATTACCATTGTTTTGATCGCTGCATTCATTACATATGTTTACAAATAGTATGATCAAGGTTATGATGGCATGTCACTTCAGAAATTATCTTTGTTATCGTTTTACCTGCTCGGGACGAGCAGAACTAAGCTTGGGGATGCTGATACGTCTCCGACGTATCGATAATTTCTTATGATCCATGCCATATTATTGATGATACCTACATGTTTTATGCACACTTTATGTCATATTCGTGCATTTTCCGGAACTAACCTATTAACAAGATGCCGAAGAGCCGCTTGTCGTTTTCTGCTGTTTTTGGTTTCAGAAATCCTAGTAACGAAATATTCTCGGAATTGGACGAAATCAAGACCCAGGGTCCTATTTTGCCACGAACCTTCCAGAAGACCGAAAGGGATACGAAGTGGGGCGACGAGGCGCCGCCACCATAGGGCCGTGCGGCCAGAGGGGGCCCGCGCCGCCCTATGGTGTGGGCCCCTCGTCAGCCCTCCGACTCTGCCCTTCCGCCTACTTAAAGCCTCCGTCGCGAAACCCACGATGCGAAGAACCACGATCGAGAAAACCTTCCATAGACGCCGCCGCCGCCAATCCCATCTCGGGGATTCTGGAGATCTCCTCCGGCACCTCGCCGAGAGGGGATTCATCTCCCGGAGGACTCTACACCGCCATGGTCGCCTCCGGAGTGATGAGTGAGTAGTTCACCCTCGGACTATGGGTCCATAGCAGTAGCTAGATGGTTGTCTTCTCCTCATTGTGCTTCATTGTTGGATCTTGTGAGCTGCCTAACATGATCAAGATCATCTATCCGTAATACTCTATGTTGTGTTTGTCGGGATCCGATGGATAGAGAATACCATGTTATGTTAATTATCAAGTTATTACATATGTGTTGTTTATGATCTTGCATACTCTCCGTTATTAGTAGAGGCTCGGCCAAGTTTTTGCTCTTAACTCCAAGAGGGAGTATTTATGCTCGATAGGGGGTTCATGCCCGCATTGACACCGGGACGATGATGTAAAGTTCTAAGGTTGTGTTGTGCTGTTGCCACTAGGGATAAAACATTGGCGCTATGTCCGAGGATGTAGTTGTTGATTACATTACGCACCATACTTAATGCAATTGTCTGTTGCTTAGCAACTTAATACTGGAAGGGGTTCGGATGATAACCTGAAGGTGGACTTTTTAGGCATAGATGCAGTTGGATGGCGGTCTATGTACTTTGTCGTAATGCCCAATTAAATCTCACTGTACTTATCATGACATGTATGTGCATTGTTATGCCCTCTCTATTTGTCAATTGCCCGACCGTAATTTGTTCACCCAACATGCTTTTATCTTATGGGAGAGACACCTCTAGTGAACTGTGGACCCCGGTCCATTCTTTAATACTGAAATAAAAATCTGCTGCAATACTTGTTTTTACTGTTTTCTCTCGCAAACAATCATCTTCCACACAATACGGTTAATCCTTTGTTACAGAGAAGCCGGTGAGATTGACAACCTCACTCGTTTCGTTGGGGCAAAGTACTTTGGTTGTGTTGTGCAGGTTCCACGTTGGCGCCGGAATCCCTGGTGTTGCGCCGCACTACATCCCGCCGCCATCAACCTTCAACATGCTTCTTGGCTCCTCCTGGTTCGATAAACCTTGGTTTCTTTCTGAGGGAAAACTTGCTGCTGTGCGCATCATACCTTCCTCTTGGGGTTCCCAACGAACGTGTGAGTTACACGCCATCAGACACCAGCTCGAGGAGCTGGCGTGCACACTTAAGAGCCGATATCTTGAAGATGCTTAAATCAACAAGTTGCCCATCCTGATCTTTCGGCAGCTCCTTAGACATTTCTTCAATGTCAGCCTTAAAGTCGTGACCCATCATAAGTTGGAAGGCAAGGAGGGCACCATAGGTACGTGAGGTGCGTTTGAATACCTCGATAACCTCCTTGGTGTCAACCGCGAAGGCGTCGATCAGCTGCCCCAGAGTTCTGTTTTGATTGATCTTGGGGAAGATCATCGAGTGCATCCGCGCTAAGGCACCTTTTCCCTTTTCAAGAAGCTCCCGCGTAAGCTGGTGGGAGGCGAGAGTCATCGACACACCATTTGTCGGAGAATTGTTTGGAACTTTGTCCAAGGCATTGGCGGGGATGTTGGCAGCTTCTGCAAGAAAATGAAATGAAAAAGGTCGTTGACAAAGGATCGAGTCCATAAGTGCAATAATCGAACAGAGGTATACAAAGGAGATTACCATGTAAAGCCAAGGAAGACTGACGAAGGAGTTCATCCTTCTCAGCCGCCCGAGCTTCGGCAGCCAGCCTGGTTGCCTCCTCTTCTCTTAGCTTCTCCCTCAGCTTGCCCAGTTCCTCCTTCAGGGAGTCGACTTCCTGGCGGGCCTCGGCAGCTATCTTGACTGCACCGTCCAACTTCGAGGAGGAAGATTTAACTTCCTTCGCAGCTCGAACCTTCTCCGCCCCTGGAGAAGTGTATTGGGAAGCAAAGGCCTCCAAAGAGGAGATAACTCCTCGCAGGTCCTAAAGGAAAAAGGATATTCGATGAAAAATCATTAAGCAAGATACGCATCAGAAAAGTTCATGTTGTAATCAAAAAAGACTTACAGAAGGAGGAATCCTGGCGGCGGCAGCTGAAGGAGCATCTTTCCCTTTAGAAAGGGAGGAAGCTGTTGATACCTGAGCCGCGGGGGCTGCTTTAGGAACCGACGCTTCGGAAGCAGCAACGTTCGGCGGAGCAGCTCCGGATTTGGCCTTCTTAGCCGGCGGCTCGACAAAACCTTCGTCACTGTGAAAGGAGATGATTGACAAAAAATTATGAAAGGAATGCAAGAAATAAAAAGGCAAAATATGACTTCAGGGAAGAAGGTGCTTACATATCGAAGAGATCGTCTAATCGGCAAAGCCGCCGGTCGATCTCTTCACGGGCGAAGCCCTGGTCTCCTCCACAGCTGCATTAACAAAGGTATCACGATCAGCGTCATCATCACGCATTGATCCCTCTGTGTCGCAAGCATTGTTGGCTGAGGAAGGAAGATCGGTGTGAGCAGCTTCTGAATTTATCGGGCCATTATGTTCACTCTCTGGGCTTGTGGGCCCGACAGTGTGAAAGTCAACAGGGATTGAGGAGCCTCTTCACTCAGAAGTATCATTTGGCGAATCACGCAAGTCGCCCGAAACTATGGGGATCTGCCGAAGAAAGGAGCAAATGAGAACATCGGAAATTATGTCGACTGAGAGGAAGCAGCGTAGTAAAAGTATAAGGAGAAAAAAATTACCTCTGACAGTGGATGATCAGCATCGAGAGGAGCGTAGGAAGATATCAATGGAATTGAGTCTTCTTGACTAAAGAGAGTAAGGCGACGGACTTCATCTAGCAGCTCCTTTTCCGACAGTTCAGCAACATTGATCCTGGTCTCATCTTTTGGACCCGTATACAACCACATTGGACGAACTCTTGCCATGACTGGTTGGACCCGACGTTTCAGTAACACCGCTGCTACCTCTATACCGATCATGGTTTGACCATCAACCTCTTTGATTCGAAGGAATTTGGCGAATAATTCGTCGGCTGATGCCCTTTCGTCGGGAGAAAGAATGTTCTTCCAGGAATCTTTCGGCTTAGCCTCAAGGACGTCGGCAAAGCAAGGAAGCTGGGACTCGGTTGTCAAAGAATCTTTGACATAAAACCATTTCAGTCTCCATCCTTGCACAGATTCTCTCATTGGGAAACTGAAATAGTTAACCTCCGAGCGAGCCACAAACCCCACGCCTCCAATGACGAAGGATCCGTTGCTACTGCTGTACCTCTTAACATAGAAGATCTTCTTCCACAACCCGAAATGAGGCTCAATGACCAAAAATGCCTCGCAGAGGGTGATAAACACACTAACGTGAAGGATCGAGTTGGGAGTGAGTTGCCATAGTTGGATTTCATAAGTCCGTAGAAGGCGAAGAAGGAACTCATGGGCAGGAAGCGAAAGACCCCGATATAGGAATGATAGGAACACCACGGTAAAACCAGCAGGGGGATTGGGCCGAGAAATCGCACCTAGAAGTATCACGTTCCCCTCGTCGGGGGAGACTAATCCAAGGCTTCGGGCCCTCTTCTCATCACGTTTTGTCATGGAGGACGCTAGCCAATCTCCTGGCTTGGATATTGGGTCTGGCGGCGCCGGAGCTGGAGGAGGAGCGTCTGAAGAACTCTTCTTTGGAAGAGTGGAGGAAGATTTGGCGGCGGCGCCACCGGTCGTGGAGCTGCCGGCGGCAGTAAGGCTCTTCTTCTTCACCATTGTGAGATCTGGGGAAGATTGAAGAAGCGGTGGTGGCGGCGCAGCAGTTACGGAAGGAAGAAGAAGAAGAAAGGCAAAAGCAGATGTGGGAGAAGATTAGGGATTTTTTCGTCCCTTGAAGATCTTAAGAGGAGAAGAACTGCGTGGGCACGTGTCGTTTATGCCAGTTTATCAAGTGGATCTTTTTCCGATTGATGGTTGCGGGAATCGAGGAGACGCCTTGGTAACTATGCGAGAAGGGCGGAAATTGCTTGAAAATAGAACCATACAGGGAGAGAATGGGCCCGACGGGTCGCGTCTTGTCAGTCAAAATCAAGACGTCGGTAAAACGTCATCAATGACGTCATGAAGAATTCTTAAAGCACTCGAAGGAATAAAAAGCTATCGGATGGTGGACTTGAGTCTATGCACAGATTGCGAAGCATCTGCGCTTAGACTCGGGGGCTACTCCCATCGGGAGCGCTGACGCGCACCCAACAGATTGAGGACTCGAAGGAAAAAGAGGACGAAGGAAAAGGTGTTTGTTCAGCTCGAGTCTGTACCCGGTTGCAAGCACCAGTTCCCAGACCCGGGGGCTACTCCCATCAGGAGCGCTGGACGCGCACCCGATAGAACTTTTTTGTACTCCAGGATCATGCCCGGGGACTTGATTCTGCGTAGGGTAACGTTGTTTTGCCATCGGTAGTTAACCAACAAAAGTTGGGCACGTTACTCATCATCCCTCGCAAGCAAAAAATATATCGGATGACTTATGAAGACCTGCAGAAAACTTCGGCAGAGAAGAATGTTCGAGTGGTACAACTTGAGTCTACGCACGGATTGCAAGCATCCGTACCTAGACACGGGGGATACTCCCATCGGGAGCGCTGACGCGCACCCGACAAAAGAGGACGATGCTGATTCAAGATGAACAAGGACAATCAAGGAAAAGAACATCAAAAGAAGACATGCTTCAGTCTCTACCCGAACAATGTTCGGCTAGACACTCGGGGGCTACTGACGTGGGCATTACCCTTTGGGTAACCGACATTGCCCTATCACCGTATTGTCTAGTTGGAGGCCCATGAAGGCACTTGGAGGCAAGGCGGGCCACTTGGATGGCGCACCAGAAGATTCCTTGACGGGCAAGACAAAGAGGCAGCCGAACAAGGAAGGATTAGATTTAAAACTACTGTAAACCTAGTCGTACTCGGTTAGACCTCTTGAGACCTGACCTCCTATATAAAGGCCAGGAGAGGGGCTGCCGAGGGACACACAATCAATCTTAGCAATCTAAGCCACCAAAAGTCTAGAGCTAGGTCAACATAGCACTTAGCCTCTCGACGAGATCTCAGCTGAACTATTCGGCACCCCATTGTAACCCAATATCTTCATAATCAAGAATAGACAGGCAGGACGTAAGGGTTTTACCTCATCGAGGGCCCCGAACCTGGGTAAATCGCTCTCCCCGCTTGTCTGTGAACCGATGTCTTGTGTCAGCTTGCAGGATTCCGTCAACCCTAAGCCCCAATCGGAGGGCATTGCCGAGGAGTACCCTCGACAACCGTATAAGGATTCCATTGATTTTAATGTAGTTCCTATGACGGTGTGTCACCTACTATTGGGTCGGCCTTGGCTCTATGGCCGTTCTGTGCAACACAATGGCCGTGCCAATACATATCACTTGGAGTTCAAGGGCAAGAAAATCACTTTACAGCCTATGTCACCACAGCAAATTGTCAATGAATCTCATCAGAAAGTTGAAGTAAACTTGGAGGATGCTTCTTTAGGTAGGCGAAAATTGTAATGTCGTGAGTGATATAACGAAAAGTGAGATAGTGAATTCCTTAGTCTCATTAGCTACCAAAGAAGACATGAGAGAATTTAGTGAGGATCCTTCGGCCATGCCTCTTGTGCTTTTGTACAGGTGTACGGTTTTGGTTTCTAACGACATGACCCCTCTTCCTCTTGGTGTTTCTAATGTTTTGCAGGAATTTGGCGACGTGTTTCCGGATGAGGTACCCGCAGGACTACCACCATTGCGAGGTATTGAGCATCAAATTGACTTGATTCCCGGAGCTTCGCTACCCAATTGGGCACCATATAGAAAAAACCCCGAAGAAACGAAGGAGATACAGAAGCAAGTACAAGCGCTACTTGACAAAGGTTATATCCGCATAAGCCTTAGTCCTTGTGCTGTTCCTGTTATTCTAGTTCCTAAGAAAGATGATACATGACGTATGTGCATAGATTGTAGAGCTATAAACAACATTACTATTCGATATCGTCACCCTATTCCCCGTTTAGAAGATATGCTAGATGAATTGAGTGGTGCTGCTGTGTTCTCTAAAATTGATTTGCGTAGTGGTTATCATCAAATTAGGATGAAAGAAGGGGATGAATGGAAAACAGCCTTTAAAACAAAATTTGGTTTAGGGATTTTTATTTTCGTGCCCCTGCTTCGTTAGTTGTACTCAGTTTTCCCCAGCTCGTTAGTTTTTCCTCAGCTTTCCCCTCCCTCTAGTTTGAAACCCCTCGAAGACGCGGGTTGCCGTCAGGTCAGAGGCCTTACCGTTACCGGCAGGTCAGTTCCTCTCTGACCGTCTCGTGCTGACGGGTAGCTGATGTCTACGGGTGCTTCTATTCTTGTAGAAAGTGTTGGGCCTCCAAGAGCAGAGGTTTGTAGAACAGCAGCAAGTTTCCCTTAAGTGGATCACCCAAGGTTTATCGAACTCAGGGAGGAAGAGGTCAAAGATATCCCTCTCATGCAACCACCGCAACCACAAAGCAAGAAGTCTCTTGTGTCCCCAACACACCTAATAGGTGCACTAGTTCGGCGAAGAGATAGTGAAATACAGGTGGTATAAATAAGTATGAGCAGTGGCAACGGCACCAGAAAAGTGCTTTGCCCCGGACGAGTAAACAAGCGTAGTAACGCAATGAGAACGAGTAAACAAGCGGCGATAGCGATATTTAGGAACAAGGCCTAGGGATTAGACTTTCACTAGTGGACACTCTCAACTTTGATCACATAACAGAATAGATAAATGCATACTCTACACTCTCTTGTTGGATGATGAACACCACTAATTGCGTAGGATTACACGAACCCTCAATGCCGG
Organism: Lolium rigidum; assembly: GCF_022539505.1. NCBI lineage: Eukaryota > Viridiplantae > Streptophyta > Magnoliopsida > Poales > Poaceae > Lolium > Lolium rigidum. The sequence continues at coordinate 160,437,036 of NC_061508.1, forward strand.
AGTTAACAAGCTCCACAATATTCAATGTTCATATCTAAATAACCTTAGAGTGCATGACAGATCAACACAACTAAACCAAGTACTAACATAGCATGCACACTCGTCACCTTCACACTATGTAGGAGGAATAGATCACATCAATACCATCATAGCAATAGTTAACTTCATAATCTACAAGAGATCATAATCATAGCCTACGCCAAGTACTAACACGGATGCACCCACTTGTCACCATTACACCGTGCGGGAGGAATAAACTACTTTAATAACATCACTAGAGTAGCACATGGATTAATTGTGATACAAAACACATTGCAATCATAAAGGGATATAAATAAGCACTTCACTATGCCATTCATAACGGTGAATAAGTATTCTGTGAAATATAGCCTAAGAGACCCACACGGTGCACACACTTGTCACCTTTACACACGTGGGATAAGGAGTCTCCGGAGATCACATAAGTAAAACCCACTTGACTAGCATAATGACATCTAGATTACAAGCATCATCATATGAATCTCAATCATGTAAGGCAGCTCATGAGATTATTGTATTGAAGTACATAGGAGAGAGATGAACCACATAGCTACCGGTACAGCCCCGAGCCTCGATGGAGAACTACTCCCTCCTCATGGGAGACAACAGCGTTGATGAAGATGGCGGTGGTGTCGATGGAGGAGCCTTCCGGGGCACTTCCCCGTCCGGCGGCGTGCCGGAACAGAGACTCCTCTCCCCGGATCTTGGCTTCGCGATGGCGGCGGCTCTGGAAGGTTTCTTGTACCGTGGCTTTTCCGTCTCGTGGTTTTAGGTCCAGGGGGCTTTATATAGGCGAAGAGGCGGCGTCGGAAGGTCGAAGGGGCGCCGACACTATAGGGGGCGCGGGCCCCCACTTGGCCGCGCCGGCCTAGGGTTTGGTGGGCCTGTGCCCCTCTCTGCGCGGTTCTCGTGTGTTCTGGATGCTTCCGGGCAAAATAGGAACCCGGGCGTTGATTTCGTCCAATTCGAGAATATTTCGTTACTAGGATTTCCGAAACCAAAAACAGCAGAAAACAGAAGCGGCCTTTCGGCATCTCGTCAATAGGTTAGTTCCAGAAAACGCATAAATATGACATAAAATGTGCATATAACATGTAAATATCATCAATAATGTGGCATGGAACATAAGAAATTATCGATACATCGGAGACGTATCAGTAGCCATCCATCTACCGCTGACGCGTGGGCCGTTTTATTTCCTGATTGTATACGCGGTGCTGCCAATGACAAATGGGGCCGCTCTTAGCCATCCATCTACCGCTGACGCGTGGGCCGTTTTATTTCCGATTGTATACGCGGTGCTGCCAATGACAAATGGGGCCGCTCTATGGGGCTGCCGCAGCCAATGACCAGTGGGTCGTCTATTTATTTATAGAAAATTATATATTGCCGCTCTGTGGGGCCTCCGCAGCCAATGACCGCTGTGGCAGGTGACTATTTTCGCAGCTTAATCTAAAGTGACCCTTATGCTAAACATTGTGCATCCCGACGTTGACCTAGCAGGTGGCGGCGAGCATAGCCGTTCTGACCATGCCGATATTGGCATCGGCATCGGCATCGTTTGGAGGATGTGGTGCTCGAATAATAGTGGAAATGCGATATTATGTTTTACATAATATATAGAAAATAGCTAGATCTCTAAATCGATGCATATGAAGCTACATATATATTCTTGGTCATAATCCCCTTGTCTAAAGGGGATGGATGCATGGCTTCAAGTCGTCGTCGCTTTCATCGTCAGTATCTTCGTCGTCCGAGTAGTAGTACCTCCTGCACATTGTTCCGTCGAACACCTTCACCTGTGAGCACATCATCGCCTTCATATTTGAAGTGTACGTGGCAGCCGAAATCCACACCGTGCGCGATGGCGAATTTCTCCCAGCCCTTTTCGAGGTACATCCGGCCTTGTCCGTCAAATAGGACCTCCACGGTCCAGAGACGAGGACCGCAGTCAGCCTGCTCGCGGATACACCTTAGCTGGCTCCTGGCCGTCAAGATAGTCCGCAAATTTTTTTGGGAGTTCCCTGCAAAGAGATCGAGCGCCGATCGTTTGAAATTAAAGGTTTTTTTAGAACATGCCCATAATTAATCACATGCATCATATATGTGGGAACGCGTACGTACCTTCTTGACCAAAGGGTCTTCATAGACGACGATGAAGAACTCCTCTATGATCAATGGCAGTGTTGACGGTGGTGGTGGCAATGATGATGATCCACTTCCCCTTCCCCTTCCCCTTCCTCTTCCCCTTCCCCTTCCGGTCCGCGTCCGAGACGTGGAAGCCATGGCAATGGATGATCAAGTGTATGTGAACGAAGAAGAGAGAGGCAGAACCTATTGACACAAGGGATGGCCGTGTGGGTGTTTATAAGGGAGAGATGACCGTTGTAGGGGTTTACACAATAAAATAAGGAGGAGGTGAACGTTGGTGGGGGTTTACACAATAAATTAAGGAGGAGATGACCGTTGTGGGGGTTTACACAATAAATTAAGGAGGAGACGACCGTTGTGGGGGTATATATCTCAACAAAAAAGTAATGCGGACTATCTTGACGGAAATGGAACTTCGTGATATAGTTTATCATTTTACCGTGAAAAGTAATGCCTAAAAGAAATGGTAATTCGTGATAGTTTATCATTTACCGTAATGGCTACAAGAAATCGTTGATGGTTTATCATTTTTTGCGTGAAAAGTAATGGCTACAAGAAATGGGTGATGGTGTATCATTTTTTGCGTGCAAAGTAATGGCTACAACAAAATCGGTGATGGTTTATCGTTTTTGCGTGAAAAGTAATGGCTACAAGAAATGGGTGATGTTGTATCATTTTTTGCGTGAAAATTAATGGCTACAACAAAATCGGTGATGATTTATCGTTTTTTGCGTGAAAAGTAATGGGTACAAGAAATGGGTGATGGTGTATCATTTTTGTGCGTGAAAAGTAATGGCTACAACAAATCGGTGATGGTTTATCGTTTTTTGCGTGAAAAGTAATGGCTACAAGAAATGGGTGATGGTGTATCATTTTTTGCGTGAAAAGTAATGGCTACAACAAAATCGGTGATGATTTATCGTTTTTTGCGTCAAATGTAATGGGTACAATCCCTACAAGAAATGGGTGATGGTGTATCATTTTTTTTTGCATGAAAAGCAATGGCTACAACAAATCGGTGATGGTTTATCATTTTTTGCGTGAAAAGTAATGCCTAAAAAGAGTTTATAATTTAGCTCGTGAAAAATAATGCAGAAAACCAAACTTTGCGTGAAGCTAACCGACGACGAGAGAGAGAGGGTGGTGGCCCCGACCGGAGAGAGATAGGGGTTATCCTCGCCCGTTAGATCATACGATCAACGGTCGGCGAGGCACGATCCGCGTGACATGGGCTAGACCAATCAGGGCAATGTTGGGCGTCCGTGAGAGTTTGTGAAGGGAGAGGGCAAAAGCTGAGTAGTATCAAGAAACCAAGGGCAAGTGAGTAGTAAATAGACTAAGGGATTCAAATATGAGATTTAAAAAATGGAAAATGCGTGTTTTGTACAATGAAACCCATCTTGGCCTACCTCAAACTATTTGCAATACAAATCTACATTAGTGTGAAAATTATGGCCTCATTCAGACAAAGTATGTTTTGGGGAAAGCTGTTTTGGGTAGGGCTTATTATGGAAAACCATGCACCTTCATAGCTACTAGGTGATTTGAGAAGTGGAAATTTGTGGTGAAACTTGATTTATCTATGATTTATCTATGATTTGTGAAGTGGCAATTTGTGGTAAAGACTCCATGAGTAAGTGCCACTCTTTTTCGGAATTTTTTGCACATTAAATAACTCATTTAACTAGTTAATCCCATTTGTTGACTCTCTGTTGACCAGCCACTTGAGGGTAAAACTGAGTATATTACACTAGCCAGTATTAGCACTCAAGGAGAAAAGTGAGCACACAAAAAATGCTATTACATGACTCGGGGGTATACCTGAGTATATCTAAATTTCCAGGGTTAGACCCGAGGACGCGTGTTGCGGTGCAGAAGTGGAAGATGTGCCATTGTTGACGCGTGTCGCGGTGCATACGTGCAAATAGTGGACGCGGGTCGCATTTAGGACGCGTAAGCCCCTCCCTCCCTCCCTCTGCACACAGTCGTCTCATTCTCGCTCACGCACGAAACCACCCCTCTCACGTCCCATCAACTTCTCCAAATCGAAAAAACCCCAACCGCCGTACGCACGCTACCCTGCCAGCGATGGAGAAGAAGAATGCACCGGCGGCCGTCGCCTCCGAGCCCGTCGCCTCCGCGCCCGTCGCCTCCGAGCCCGTCGCCGCCGAGCCCGTCGCCGCCGAGCCCGTCGACGCCCAGCGCGTCGCCGCCGAGCGCGTCGCCTCCGAGGGCGGCGCATCCAAGCGCGACGCCTCCGTGAACTGGGCCTCTCTCTCGGCTGATGGACCACTTCACAAGATCGGCCAATGCTTACTGGCGAACGAGGAGTACGCCGACACCTACTCTGCTATGAGGCAAGTCCGTAGAAATTGGCGCTCGGGTTTGCTTGAGCCCGACGTGCACCTGGACGAATGGATCATGCTACACCACGCCCTTCCACGCGTCGCTGAGTTCACCTTCCTCCAACTCGGCACATCACGCTACGTCACCATAGATCTATCGGACGTTCATACAAGGTTCAAATTCCTCCATATCTACCTTTTTATTTTCAATCTTAAACACATCTTAGTGCTGAATGTTATCTTCATCAATATATTTTAGATACTACTTCGTCGGCTTTTGCCGTGGTGTCATCGTGCTTGCCCGGAAGAACCCGCCGCACAAGATACGGCTGCTGAACCCACTCACAAAGAAATCGAACACTATGTTTGAGGCGCGGATGCCATCTGTTTTTCCGAAATCGATCGCTGTTATCAAATCCCCGACTATGGTCTTCGTTGCCGCACATTACCCGCCGGAAATTGGTTGGGTCGATGAGAGCACTCCAACTAAGGATATAAATGAAGATTGGGGAGAAGGAAGATTTTCGATCAAGAACCATTGTCTGCTTTGCATTACCCCGTTCAATGGTGAACTGTATGCAGTAGCTGCGGACAATTTTGAGATTGGAAGAATAGTGTGCACCAATGTACAGTTGCAGCAGCGCGCGAGCACTCGTCAAGATGGAGACACTAATTTCATTTCCGGAACTTGGACGTCGAAGTTCTACCTTGTGAAGTCGGATGGTGATCTGCTGCTTGTGTTGTTGGTCGGCGAGGCTTTGGCGGGCAAACCATTGGTGTACCGTGTGGACACTCGGAGCCGCTCTCTCCATCCGGTCGGTAACATTGGCAGTAATGCCTTCTTCGTGAATTATATCCGGTGTATCTCCGTCGACACCGAGTGTACCCGACACTTCGACCTGGCAGCATCTACTACACGGATTTGGGTTATATCGGAGAGTACTCTCATGATACAAAGGCACGGGATGAGTGGCCACTACGTGTGGATAGAATAGGACTCTACGGTATGAGAAATGAACACGAGGCCATACCGTTTGGAGGATGTATTGGCCTCACACTGCAGACGGAAGGAGTTCAATGAATATTTCCTTGGGGAAATGCATGAATGGAGGGAGGAAGAAATATATGGGGAGGAATGAAGAACAAATTCATTCATCCTAATCTTCTTGTTGTCCATACATTGCGTGCGTCTTGTATATTTTTCAGCTTAGTTTGTCGTGAACATTAACAACGTTATTGCCTGCTTTTGGCTGCTCGTATGCGGTTTATGTATTATACATAGTTTTGTGATTATGCTTGTTGTGAATTTATCATATACTAGCTTCTAGATTTGCTACTAGATTTGCTGCCATATTGGGCAAAAACGAGGGCCAAAAGGCATAAATAACCCCGGAGATTTGCTACTAGATTTGCTACTAGATTTGCTGCCATATTGAAGAAAGACAGAAATAGAAGCTTCTCTAGATTTGATACTAATTTGGTGAAAAAGACGAGAGAGAGAAAGAGGGGAAAAGGTGCTCTTAAAAATGCCAATTTGGGCCGAGAGAGACAAAACCCAGCTCCTGCTCACGTGCAACCAAACGCTTCTCGTCCTGTCCCACGCGGTCCCTTTCTACCAGCCCCACGCGACGCGGCCCCACACGACGCGGCCCCACGGACGACGCGGCGCAACACGTCGGCCACGGAACGTCCAAATAAACGGATTCCTTCCGTCTGAGCTCCTTCTGCGGGTTTCAGACATAGGCTTGGGGAAAACTGAGGAAAAACTAAGGGGCTGGGGAAAACTGAGTACAACTAACGACCCGAGGGCACGAAAATAGAAATCCCTTTGGTTTATATGAGTGGTTAGTAATGCCTTTTGGTTTGACTAATGCACCTAGCACTTTCATGAGACTGATGAACCATGTTTTGCGTGAATTTATTGGCAAGTTTGTGGTTGTGTACTTTGATGATATATTAATCTACAGCCGCAATGAATCTGATCATACTATACATATTCAACATGTTTTGCAAGTGTTGCGTGATAATAAACTCTATGGTAATCTTGAGAAGTGCATATTTTGCAAAGTTAATGTCATATTTCTGGGTTATGTTGTCTCTCAGCATGGAGTAGAAGTAGATGTGTCTAAAATTGAAGCTATTCAAAATTGGCCTACTCCCATGAATGTGTGTCAAGTTAGAAGTTTTCATGGTCTAGCTGGGTTTTATAAAATATGTGTGCCCAATTTTAGTACTATTGCAGCACCTTTGAATGACTTGACTAAAAAGGGTGTAATATTTGAGTGTGGCGCAGCCCAAGATCATGCTTTTGATGAACTTAAGAGATTGTTAACTTCTGCACCGTTGCTTGCACTTCCTGATTTCAATAAACAATTTAAGATTGAATGTGATGCTAGTGGTATTGGAATTGGTGGTGTGTTGATGCAAGAGGGTCACCCAATTGCATATATTTCTGAGAAACTGTCCGGTGCTAAGTTGAACTATCCTATATATGATAAAGAATTGTATGTTTTAATTAGAGTTTTTGAGGTTTGGCAACATTACTTGTGGCCAAAAGAATTTATCATACATTCTGATCATGAAGCTTTAAAATACCTGAAAGCTCAGTCTACTTTGCATAAGCGTCTTGCTAAGTGGGTTGAGTTCATTGAGTCTTTTCCATACATTATTAAGCATAAGAAGGGAAAAGATAATATTGTTGCTCGATGCTTTATCTAGGAAGAATATGCTTGTTAACTCAACTTGATGTTAAAATTCCTGGATTAGAAGTACTATGTGATTTGTATGCTACCGATCATGATTTTGCTGAACCATATCGCTTATGTGCTCTTGGTAAAGCATGGGAAAAATATCACATACATGATGGGTTCTTGTTTAGAGCTAACAAACTATGTGTTCCGAGAATCGTCCGTGCGTTTGCTCTTATTGCGGGAATCACATGCTCGGAGGTTTGATGGGTCACTTTCGGCGTGAGAAGACGCTACTCATGCTCGCTGATCACTTTTATTGGCCAAAGATGAGGCGGGATGTGGACATGTATGTGAAGAGGTGCATTACTTGCAACAAGTCCAAATCCAAGCTGAAGCCTCACTGTTTGTATACTCTTTTACCAGCACCTACTAAACCATGGGAGGACATAAGTATGGATTTTGTGTTGGGTTTGCCGCGAACTAAGAGAGGCCATGATTCTATATTTGTGGTAGTGGACAGATTTTTTAAAATGTCACACTTTATTGCCTGCCACAAGAGCGACGATGCGTCGCATATTGCTAACCTGTTTTTCAGGGAGGTTGTACGTCTACATGGAGTCCCGAAGACTATTGTTTCTGATCGTGACGTGAAGTTTATGAGCTACTTTTGGAAGACGCTGTGTGATACGTCTCAAACGTATCTATAATTTCTTATGTTCCATGCTACTTTTATGATGATACTCACATGTTTTATACACATTATATGTCATTATTATGCATTTTCCGGCACTAACCTATTGACGAGATGCCGAAGAGCCAGTTGCTGTTTTCTGCTGTTTTTGGTTTCAGAAATCCTAGTAAGGACATATTCTCGGAATTGGACGAAATCAACGCCCAGGGTCCTATTTTTGCACAAAGCTTCCAGAAGTCCGAAGAGTAAACGAAGTGGGGCCACGGGGCGACGACACAACAAGGCGGCGCGGCCTGGGCCCTGGCCGCGCCAGCCTGTTGTGTGGGCCCCTCGTGACCCTCCCGACTCTGCCCTTCCGCCTACTTAAGGTCTTCGTCGCGAAACCCCCGCATGCGAGAGCCACGATAGGGAAAACCTTCCAGAGACGCCGCCGCCACCAATCCCATCTCGGGGGATTCAGGAGATCGCCTCCGGCACCCTGCCGGAGAGGGGAATCATCTCCCGGAGGTCTCTTCATCGCCATGATCGCCTCCGGATCGATGTGTGAGTAGTTCACCCCTGGACTATGGGTCCATAGCAGTAGCTAGATGGTCGTCTTCTCCATTGTGCTATCATGTTAGATCTTGTGAGCTGCCTATCATGATCAAGATCATCTATTTGTAATCCTACATGTTGTGTTTGTTGGGATCCGATGAATATTGAATACTATGTCAAGTTGATTATCAATCTATCATATATGTTAGTTATGTTCTTGCATGCTCTCCGTTGCTAGTAGAGGCTCTGGCCAAGTTGATACTTGTGACTCCAAGAGGGGGTATTTATGCTCGATAGTGGGTTCATGCCTCCATTAAATCTGGGACGAGTGTCGAGAAAGTTCTAAGGTTGTGGATGTGCTTGTTGCCACTAGGGATAAAACATCGATGCTTTGTCTAAGGATATTTGTGTTGATTACATTACGCACCATACTTAATGCAATTGTCTCGTTGTTTACAACTTAATACTGGAAGGGGTTCGGATGATAACCTCGAAGGTGGACTTTTTAGGCATAGATGCATGCTTGGATAGCGGTCTATGTACTTTGTCGTAATGCCCCGATTAAATCTCGTAGTACTCATCATGATATATGTATGTGCATTGTTATGCCTTCTTTATTTGTCAATTGCCCAACTGTAATTTGTTCACCCAACATCTCGCTATCTTATGGGAGAGACACCGCTAGTGAACTGTGGACCCCGGTCCTATTCTTTACATCCGAAATACAATCTACTGCAATTGTTTTTTACTCGTTCTTTGCAAACAACCATCATAATCCACACTATACATCTAATCCTTTGTTTACAGCAAGCCGGTGAGATTGACAACCTCACTGTTACGTTGGGGCAAAGTTCTGTGATTGTGTTGTGCAGGTTCCACGTTGGCGCCAGAATCCCTGGTGTTGCGCCACACTACACTCCTCCGCCATCAACGTTCAACGTGCTTCTTGGCTCCTCCTGGTTCGATAAACCTTGGTTTCTTTCTGAGGGAAAACTTGCTACTGTACGCATCACACCTTCCTCTTGGGGTTCCAAACGGACGTGTCGACTGCACGCATCAAGCTCTTTTTCTGGCACCGTTGCCGGGGAGATCAAGACACGCTGGAAGGGGAGTTTCCCACATCCAATCTCTTTACTTTGTTTTTGTCTTGCTTTACTTTATTTACTGCTTTGTTTTCTCTCTATATCGAAAACACAAAAAAATTAGTTGCTAGCTTTACTTTATTTACTGTCTTGTTCTCTATATCAAAAACACAAAAAAAAATTAGTTACTTGCATTTACTTTATCTAGTTTGCTTTATTTACTACTGCTAAAATGGGTACTGTTGAGAATACTAAGTTGTGTGACTTCACTAGCACAAATAATAATGATTTCTTATGCACACCTATTGCTCCACTCTGCTACTACAGCAGAATTCTTTGAAATTAAACCTCGCTTTATTGAATCTTGTTATGAGAGAGCAATTTTCTCGGTGTTAGTTCCGATGATGTCTGCTACCCATCTTAATAGTTTTGTTGAACTATGTGAAATGCAAAAGTATAAGGATGTAGATGGTGACATTATAAAATTAAAATTGTTTCCTTTCTCTTTAAGAGGAAGAGCTAAAGATTGGTTGCTATCTCTCGCCTAGAAATAGTATTGATTCAAGGACTAAATGTAAGGATGCTTTTATTGGTAGATATTATCCTCCCGCTAAAATTATATCTTTGAGAAGTAGCATAATGAATTTTAAGAAATTAGATAATGAACATGTTGCTCAAGCATGGGAGAGAATGAAATCTTTGGTAAAGAATTGCCCAACCCATGGATCGACTACTTGGATGATCATCCAAACCTTTTATGCAGGACTGAATTTTTCTTCGCGGAACCTATTGGATTCAGCTGCTGGAGGTACCTTTATGTCCATCACTTTGGGGGCGGCAACAAAGCTTCTTGATGATATGATGACAAATTACTCCGAATGGCACACGGAAAGAGCTCCACAAGGTAAGAAGGTAAATTCCGTTGAAGAAACCTCCTCCTTGAGTGATAAGATTGATGCTATTATGTCTATGCTTGTGAATGGTAGATCTAATGTTGATCCTAATAATGTTCCTTTAGCTTCATTGGTTGCCCAAGAAGAACATGTTGATGTGAACTTCATTAAAAATAATAATTTCAACAACAATGCTTATAGGAATAATTCTGGTAACAACTATAGGCCATATCCTTCTACTAATGGTAATAGTTATGGTAATTCTTATGGGAATTCTTACAACAATAATAGGAGTGTACCCCCTGGTCTTGAAGCCACGCTTAAAGAATTTATTAGTACACAAACTGCTTTTAACAAATCTGTTGAGGAAAAGCTTGACAAAATTGATATTCTTGCTTCTAAGGTTGATAGACTTGCCTCTGATGTTGATCTTTTAAAATTGAAAGTTATGCCTAATAAGGATTATTAAAATAAGATTGTCACTACAGCAAATGCCATCCAAGTTCGAATTAATGAGAATATTAGATTGATGGCCGAATTGCATGCTAGGTGGGAAAGAGAAGAAAACGAAAAACTAGCTAAAGAGAATAATGTAGCTAAAGTTTGGACTATTACCACCACTAGTAATGTTAATGATTCACATGTTGCTACACCTCCTACTATCAATGGTAAAATAATTGGTGTTGGCAATGTTACTACTCCTAGTGCAAAGCGTGCACAATTGTCTAAAACTGCTGAAATTGATAAAACTGCTGAAATTTTTCAAAATATTGGGGACAATGATTCCCTTGCTGTAGGTCATAATGATTTAGACTTTGATGATTGTCACATCTCTGAAGTTATAAAGTTCTTACAAAAACTTGCTAAAAGTCCCAATGCTAGTGCTATAAATTTGGCCTTTACAAAACACATTACAAATGCTCTCATAAAAGCTAGAGAGGAGAAACTAAAACTTGAAACTTCTATTCCTAGGAAGTTAGAAGATGGTTGGGAGCCCATCATTAAGATGAGGGTCAATGATTTTGATTGTAATGCTTTATGTGATCTTGGTGCAAGTATTTCTGTTATGCCTAAGAAAATTTATGATATGCTTGACTTGCCACCATTGAAAAATTGTTATTTGGATGTTAATCTTGTTGATAATGCTATAAAGAAACCTTTGGGGAGGATTGATAATGTTCGTATTATGGTAAACAATAACCTTTTCCCCGTTGATTTTGTTGTCTTGGATATTGAATGCAATGCATCTTGTCCCATTATATTGGGAAGACCTTTTCTTCGAACTGTTGGTGCCACCATTGATATGAAGGAAGGTAATATTAAATATTAATTTCCTCTCAAGAAAGGTATGGAACACTTCCCTAGAAAGATAATGAAGTTACCTTATGATTCCATTATTAGAACAAATTATGATATTGATGCTTCGTCTCTTGATGTTACTTGATACACACTTTTTGCGCCTAGCTGAAAGGCGTTAAAGAAAAGCGCTTATGGGAGACAACCCATTACTTTACTTCTGCACTTTATTTTATATTTGAGTCTTGGAAGTTGTTTACTACTGTAGCAACCTCTCCTTATCTTTATTTTATTGTATTGTTGTGCCAAGTAAAGTCTTTGATAGTAAAGCCAATACTAGATTTGGATTACTGCGCAGGAACTGATTTCTTGCTGTCACGAATTTGAGCAGTAGTCCCTGTAGAAAAATCAAAAAAATCTGCCAATTTACGTGCGTGATCCTCAGATATGTACGCAACTTTCATTAAATTTGGGCATTTTCATCTGAGCAAGTCTGGTGCCACTTTAAAATTCGTCTTTACGAACTGTTCTGTTTTGACAGATTCTGCCTTTTATTTCGCATTGCCTGTTTTGCTATGTTTGATGGATTTCTTTGTTCCATTAACTTTTAGTAGCTTTGTGAAATGTCCAGAAGTGTTAATAATGATTATGTCACCTCTGAATATATGAATTATGCACTGACCCTCTAATGAGTTTGTTTCGAGTTTGGTGTGGAGGAAGTTTTCAAGGGTCAAGAGAGGAGGATGATACAATATGATCAAGAAGAGTGAAAAGTCAAAGCTTGGGGATGCCCCCGTGGTTCATCCCTGCATATTTTAAGAAGACTCAAGCGTCTAAGCTTGGGGATGCCCAAGGCATCCCTTCTTCATCGACAACTTATCAGGTTCCTCTAGTGAAACTATATTTTTATTCCGTCACATCTTATGTGCTTTACTTGGAGCGTATGTTTGTTTTTGTTTTTGTTTGAATAAAATCGGATCCTAGCATTCTTTGTTTGGGAGAGAGACACGCTCCGCTGTTTCGTATGAACAAATATGTTCTTAGCTTTATCTTTAATGTTCATTGCGAAAGTTGGACTATTTCATTCATTGTTATATGGTTGGAAACGGAAAATGCCGCATGTGGTAAATGGTTTAATGTCTTGAATAATGTGATACTTGGAAATTGTTGTGCTCATATAGATCTTGTTTAAGCTCTTGCATCATGTACCTTGTACTCATTAATGAATAACTACATAGAGCTTGTTAAAATTTGGTTTGCATGATTGATCTCTAGAGTCTAGATATTTTCTCGGTTGAGGTGTTTGAACAACAAGGAGACAATGTAAAGTCTTATAATAGTTACAATATGTTCATATGTGAGCTTTGCTGCACCTTTATACTTGAGTTTGCTTCAAACAACCTTGCTAGCCTAGCCTTGTATTGAGAGGAATTCTTCTCGTGCATCCAAATCCTTGAGCCAATAACCATGCCATTTGTGTCCACCATACCTACCTACTACATGGTATTTCTCCGCCATTCCAAAGTACATTACTTGAGTGCTACCTTTAAATTTCTATTCTTTGCCTTTGCAATATATAGCTCATGGGACAAATAGTGTTAAAAACTATTGTGGTGAAGAATATGTACTTATGTGTCTTATTTCTTAATAAGTTGCTTGTTGAGCGGTAACCATGTTTCTGGGACGCCATCAACTTTTACCTTTGTTGAATATCATGTGAGTTGCTATGCATGTTCGTCTTGTCTGAAGTAAGAGCGATTTTCATGATCATATGGTTTGAGTATGCATACTGTTAGAGAAGAACATTGGGCCGCTAACTAAAGCCATGATCCATGGTGGAAGTTTCAGTTTGGACATCAATCCTCAATCTCTTATGAGAATATTAATTGTTGTTGAATGCTTATGCATTAAAGAGGAGTCCATTATCTGTTGTCTATGTTGTCCCAGTATGGATGTCTAAGTTGAGAATAATCAAAAGCGAGAAATCCAATGCGAGCTTTCTCCTTAGACCTTTGTACAGGCGGCATAGAGGTACCCCTTTGTGACACTTGGTTGAAACATATGCTATACAATGATAATCCGTGTTAATCCAAGCTAATTAGGATAAGGTGCGAGCACTATTGGTATAGTATGCATGAGGCTTGCAACTTATAGGATATCTTATACATAACACATATGCTTTATTACTACCGTTGACAAAATTGTTTCTTGTTTTCAAAATGAAAAGCTCTAGCACAAATATAGTAATCAATGCTTCCCTCTGCGAAGGGCCTATCTTCTACTTTATTGTTGAGTCAGTTTACCCATTCCTTCTATCTTAGAAGCAAACACTTGTATCAACTGTGTGCCTTGATTCTTACATGTTTACTTATTGCACTTGTTATATTACTTTGTGTTGACAATTATCCATGAGATATATATGTTGAAGTTGAAAGCAACCGCTGAAACTTTTATCTTCCTTTGTGTTGCTTCAATGCCTTTACTTTGAATCTATTGCTTTATGAGTAACTCTTATGCAAGTCTTATTGATGCTTGTCTTGAAAGTATTATTCATGAAAAGTCTTTGATATATGATTCATTTGTCTACTCATTATCGTCATCATTGCTTCGAATCGCTGCATTCATCTCATATGCTCTACAATAGTATGATCAAGATTATGATAGCATGTCACTTCAGAAATTATTTTTGTTATCGTTTACCTACTCGAGGGCGAGTAGGAACTAAGGTTGGGGATGCTTGATACGTCTCAAACGTATCTATAATTTCTTATGTTCCATGCTACTTTTATGATGATACTCACATGTTTTATACACATTATATGTCATTATTATGCATTTTCCGGCACTAACCTATTGACGAGATGCCGAAGAGCCGCTTCGTCGTTTTCTGCTGTTTTTGGTTTCAGAAATCCTAGTAAGGAACTATTCTCGGAATTGGACGAAATCAACGCCCAGGGTCCTATTTTTGCACGAAGCTTCCAGAAGTCCGAAGAGTAAACGAAGTGGGGCCACGGGGCGACGACACAACAAGGCGGCGCGGCCTAGGCCCTGGCCGCGCCAGCCTGTTGTGTGGGCCCCTCGTGACCCTCCCGACTCTGCCCTTCCGCCTACTTAAGGTCTTCGTCGTGAAACCCCCAGTACCGAGAGCCACGATACGGAAAACCTTCCACAGACGCCGCCGCCGCCAATCCCATCTCGGGGGATTCAGGAGATCGCCTCCGGCACCCTGCCGGAGAGGGGAATCATCTCCCGGAGGTCTCTTCATCGCCATGATCGCCTCCGGATCGATGTGTGAGTAGTTCACCCCTGGACTATGGGTCCATAGCAGTAGCTAGATGGTCGTCTTCTCCATTGTGCTATCATGTTAGATCTTGTGAGCTGCCTATCATGATCAAGATCATCTATTTGTAATCCTACATGTTGTGTTTGTTGGGATCCGATGAATATTGAATACTATGTCAAGTTGATTATCAATCTATCATATATGTTATTTATGTTCTTGCATGCTCTCCGTTGCTAGTAGAGGCTCTGGCCAAGTTGATACTTGTGACTCCAAGAGGGGTATTTATGCTCGATAGTGGGTTCATGACAGTGACAGAAAGTTCTAAGGTTGTGGATGTGCTGTTGCCACTAGGGATAAAACATCGATGCTTTGTCTAAGGATATTTGTGTTGATTACATTACGCACCATACTTAATGCAATTGTCTGTTGTTTACAACTTAATACTGGAAGGGGTTCGGATGATAACCTGAAGGTGGACTTTTTAGGCATAAATGCATGCTGGATAGAGGTCTATGTACTTTGTCGTAATGCCCTAATTAAATCTCATAGTACTCATCATGATATATGTATGTGCATTTTTATGCCTTCTTTATTTGTCAATTGCCCAACTGTAATTTGTTCACCCAACATCTGCTATCTTATGGGAGAGACACCGCTAGTGAACTGTGGACCCCGGTCCTATTCTTTACATCTGAAATACAATCTATTGCAATTGTTCTTTACTGTTCTTTGCAAACAACCATCATCATCCACACTATACATCTAATCCTTTGTTTACAGCAAGCCGGTGAGATTGACAACCTCACTGTTACGTTGGGGCAAAGTTCTGTGATTGTGTTGTGCAGGTTCCACGTTGGTGCCGGAATCCCCGGTGTTGCGCCGCACTACACTCCTCCGCCATCAACCTTCAACGTGCTTCTTGGCTCCTCCTCGGTTCGATAAACCTTGGTTTCTTTCTGAGGGAAAACTTGCTACTGTACGCATCACACCTTCCTCTTGGGGTTCCCAACGGACGTGTCGACTGCACGCATCACTGTGGAGAAAGCTGGGGACGAAGCCTCCATTTGACTTGCTGCCTTTGCCTATACATGAGAGAGTCAATATGAAGGCATCAAAGAGGGCAGATTTTGTACGGAAGATACACATGAAGACTAAAGAGCTGATAGAGAAGAAAGGCAAGAGCAATGCTGCAAGGATGAATAAGAAGCGCAAGGAAATATTTTTTAAGCCTGGTGATATGGTCTGGGTACATTTTCACAAGGATAAGTTCCCGAAGCTACGGAAGTCCAACTTGCTTCCTCGTGGTGCTGGTCCTTACAAAGTGCTTGCCAAGATCAATGATAATGCATACTCGATAGATCTTCCACTTGATGAGTTTGGTGTCAGTAATTCTTTCAACGTTGTTGATTTGACACCATATGACGGGGAAGACCTTGGAGCGTCGAGGTCGACGCCTTTTGAAGGGGGGGGGAGATGATGAGGACATCCCTACCTCACTACCACCTCCGTCATTTGTTATCACCAGGATTTAACCAAGTTTGGAGATGGGCCGTGATTAATGGGCTTAGAGGATATGCATGGAAAATATTCCTGAACCGGCCTTGTATAAGAAGTTTGGGCTAGACTGCCCGTGTATCCGTAAATTATAGTAGGTTACGTGTCGGTTAGAATTAAGAGATAGAGTTTAGCTCGTACACGGTTGGGTTTATTCCCAAGTTAGAAAGTCTACGGACTATAAATATGTATCTAGGGTTATTGAGAAAGGAGGACAATCACGTTCGCAACAAATCAATCTAGGCGCATCGCCACCCCTTGTTTCGAGGGTTTCTCCCGGGTAAGCAACATGCTGCCTAGATCGCATCTTGCGATCTAGGCAGTATCAGTTTATTCGTTGTTGGTGTTGCTCGTGCTGAATCCTTTTTTATGGCGAGCAACACCCTTATCTTAGGTATTTTGGGGTTGACGTCGATGCTTTCACGATATACTTGTGTAGCTACGCTGCCCCTCGATATCTAGCTGCCCTTACACCTATTTTAGGTGTAAGGGCAGCATCTTGCTTGTTCTTCATTTAGTAGATCTAATCCGTTATAGTTGCTCCTTGTTCTTCAAGGATTGGTTTGATATCCGTATGGTTAGGCCTTATAAACGGGTTGAACGATCCGGTAGTGCGTAAGGCGTGGTTTATTAAGCTCTAGAGGGATTGTTCCGGGGATGAACTTCACGTTGGTTTTTAGGCCTCTTTAGGGCTGGTGTTCCATCATCTTACGTATTTGCTAGGCTCAACTACGCATAGGATGTTCCGATTATACGGTGAAAACCCTAGACTATCGTAGATTAGTTTAGCTTGATATTGATAAAGCATGATCCCCATGTCATTATAAATCTAACGTGAACCATGGGGCAATCGGCTCTTTGAGCCGATCCACAGAACAACTTAAGAGCCGATCGGGGCTCGTATTTAATGTTTACGTGTTTTCCATGCAGAAGCTAGTCGAAGCAATCCATCACCTTCCCGACCAGGTATAGGTCAGGTGGCACGCCCTCGCAAACACCGGGACGTGTGCCGGAAGGCATTGCGGGCCGTCGCCCGAGGGACCAGGGTCCACCGCAGTCCTGGGAGCCTCCCGGCTCTACGGTGTTGCCCGTCGCTACTCGCCGGTGGGTTTTTGACAGAAACACATTCTGGCACGCCCGGTGGGACATTCTATAGCCACTACGTCGACATCTGCAGCAACCATGTCAAAGGCTGCGGATGAGGTGGTGGGCGAACCAGTCACGTACGCAGATCTGCCGGAGGAACACAAGAAGAAGTACAATGAGATGAAAGCCATCTTGGAAGCCGATCTCATCGGCTCTTTCATGAAGACCCGTTCACATGGCATCAGATGGAAAGGGTTCTCCCCTGAAGGTGCTCTCGATGAAGTAGACCTCTCTACATCTTCAGAGGAGCGCACCAGAGCTCTACGCCAGGAGATTAATTACATGGTGGCTCATTCTCTGCACCGCCATTCTGAGAGCTTGGTGAATGCTTTCGAGCGCGTTGCGGTCCGAGTGGTGCAGGAGATCATGAAGCATCAGTACTCTCCGTCAGGACCTACCTTGGGGACTCACCAGGGAGAAATACCGCTCCAGATTAGGCCGCCACTGCCATTCGCTCTTGCGGCGCCGGAGCCGCCGGGTTCACCGGCGTACGTCGTCTACAAGGTTGGAGGCGATCCTAGCGATTGCCAATTCCTATATGAGCCGCCTAAGGAGATCCCACATGGATACGTGTGCACATACGTGCCGGACCGCAATGCCTTGGCGCGCACAAGCCGTATCGCACCAACAGGGATTTCGGAGCGGATGCTGACAAACAAGCATGGCTAGCTAAATATGCTACCGGAACGAGTCATGAGAACTCGGTCCCTATAGCTAATACCATGGAACAGATCAGCTCCATCTTGAGAGACCAGTTCGGCATCTTGCCGAAGAGGAAAACAATCGGCTATTCCAAGCCGTACCCCGACGAGTACGATCTGATCCCGCTGCCACCCAAATATCGGCTCCTCGAATTCTCAAAGTTCAATGGAGCAGAAGGGTCTAGCTCAATAGAGCACGTAAGCCGATATTTGGCACAGCTGGGCATGATTTCAGCGTCAGACCAGTTACGTGTGAGGTTTTTCGCACAATCTCTTACGGGATCAGCCTTTGGATGGTACACGTCGGTGCCACCAAACTCAGTCCGGACGTGGAAGCAAATGGAGGAGCAGTTTCACGTGCAATATCACTCAGAAGCTACCGAGGCCGGCATTGCCGATCTAACACAGGTGCGGCAGAAGCGGGGAGAAACAATATCTGAATACATCCAACGTTTCAGGACTGTCAGGAACCGATGTTATTTGGTTCGTTTATCTGAGAAAGAAGCAATCGAGCTGGCAGCATTGGGCCTCGCAACGCCGATCAAGGATCTGGCTTCCTGCGAGCAGTACAGGCTTCATTGTCGCACATGGTGCGTAAACTCACATCGTATGAGCAGCGGCACCCTGAATTGTACCAAGACAAGTTCAAGCGTCCGGTAGGCCTGGTCGAGATGGAAGAAGTCGAAGAGCCCGCACCGGACTCGGAGGTGGCCGTAGCTGAATGGGCTCGGGGGGCAAATCCCGTGTCCTGCAAATGGGTAAAACCACAAGGGCCTGCAAGAGGGTTTGACTTCGATTTGAGCAAAGCTGAGTAGATTTTCGATCTATTACTTAAGGAAAAATAGCTGAAGTTACCCGAAGGCCATAAAATCCCTACAGCACAAGAAATGAACGGGAGGCCGTACTGCAAATGGCATCACTCGTTCACCCATACCACCAATGACTGCAAGGGGTTTCGTCAGCAGATCCAAATGGCGATAGAACAAGGCCGATTGCTCTTTGGGCAGTTTGCCATGAAAGTGGACACACATCCGTTCCCCTGGCGTCAACATGGTGGAGCCCAACCACTCCGCAAGGCGTCGACTGGATTTCTCGTTCGATGTTAACATGGCAGGGCCTGTGCGCCACCATGGCAAGGATAAAGAGGAAAGCAGTCACTCCCGCAACAAGGAAAAGGAGGAGGCCGATCCACGCGACCGGCCCCGATATGATGACAGACGGTACCTCACCGAGGAACAAGTGAGAAGCGTGCGATATAAAAAACCACTCTCCACGCATCTCCTTAACAAATATGAGTATCAGTATGACCGACGTCGGCAGTACGACAGAGATGACGAAAGAGATCATCGGTCTGATGTAGACAATAGAAGGTACCGTCGGCATGACAGAGACGACGAAGGACGTGAGCACCGCGCTAAGGAGAGGTCAAGGGAGCAGGAAGACATAGATAGACACTGGGACTGTCCCTTCTTTAAACACTCGCTGGGATTCGAGGATGAGCCGATTGCCTACAATCGACAACTGCCCGGAGTGTAGACGCCGGAAGAAGGGTGCAGGGGAAGTTTCAGTTTTCAAGCGTCTAGGGCCTCTCCCGCCACAGAACAAACAAGCTGAGTCCTCTCAAGATGAAGACTTCGAGGAGTCAGAAGATGAAGAAGAGGATAGATACCACCGGCCAAGATGGTGCCCTGATGGACTCAGCCACTCCCAAAAGCGTAGGGTTCAGCGGCTACGTAGCTTGGAGCAAGCCGAAGCGCGATACTTGCACACGTTGAGGAAAGCGCGGCCCGATCTGGCCGTGAAAATTCAGCAGACTTTGGACGAAGAGAGTCGTCCACCGAAGAAAGTTTGGCGTCCCAAGCAAGAAAAAGCCGATGTGAGTACATCGGCTGGCACAAACATGGTGTTCATCCTTCCATCAGAGTTTCGTGCCCCAGGAACTGAAGAAGTTCCAATAGCACAGTTTGACTGCGGTCCACAGCCCGTCATCTTTGAAAAGCCACGGGAGAAGGGCTACAAATACATGAAGGCCTTGTACCTAAAAGGTTATATCAATGGGCAGCCCGTCGGCAGGATGTTGGTTGACACGGGAGCGGCGGTCAATATAATGCCATATTCCATGCTACGGCGTTTGGGACGCTCCAGTTGCCGATCCGATCAAGACCAACGTCACACTAAACGACTTCAACGGCCAAGCATCGTGGACGCAAGGTGTCCCGAACGTGGATCTAACCATAGGCCGAAAGACGATCCCAACGACATTCTTCATCGTCGACAAGCAAGAGCACCTACGCTGTCCTCGCTAGGAAGGGATTGGATTCACGCCAACCGCTGCATTCCATCTACAATGCACCAATGCCTGATACAGTGGGATGGAGACGACGTAGAAGTCGTACATGCAGATGACTCGATCGACGTCTCAATAGCCGGCATGAACATTTGGGACTCGGAAGACCAAGAGCCGCTCTCTGGAATTAGTTTGGACGGCTGTGATCGCATCGAGGTGACAAAAAACGGGGTGAGGCTGGTCTTATCCACCGGCCTGATAGAGTAGCAGGAGCAACATCCATCGACATACGTGGCATGGCCGATCCCCGTGATCGGCCCCAAAAAATAAAAAGCAAGGATCTCACTTCAAACATGTCACGTAGTCGTGGTAGGGAGACTCCCTCCTGTAAGGGAGCACATACAAGTTGTAAACCTTCATTGAGCAATTCAATCGACATGGAGGCCGATTCCAGCAATCGGCCAAAATTATCCTCGCCATACGTTCTGCCTGTGTTCAACGTCGATCTAACAGGCGACGGAAAGCCAGGATATGGGTTTACGTCAGCTGATGAGCTAGAAGAGATTGACATTGGTCCTGGGATAAGCTACGACCAACATTCATCAGCAAGAGCCGATATCTTCAATCACTTGAAAGATTCGGCTCGGGGGCACCTAATATGGAATAATGGACAATAAAATATGTAGGCCGATGCACGAAATCGGCCAGTAAAAAAAAGTTTTATAGAGTACAGCCGATGCACAGACATCGACTTTAGAACTAAGAAACAAAAAGCCGATGCACAGCCATCGACTCTAGAGTACAAACCCAATAATGAAGTTTCTCAGATTACACAAGGAGACTCTACTGAAGGAACATCTCAAGGGCATGGAGGGCATCAGCACGAACACGATCCACCTCGGCGATCTCGGCCTCATCATCTTCGTCTTTGCCTCGCCACCAGCTGCTTGTTCAAGGCGCGGATTTCAGCCAGATCAGTCTTCAGTTCAGCTTTGAGGCCTTCTGCTTCCTCGAGGGAGTGGGTGATAAGAGCTTCCTTAGCTTCAATGAGTTGTTTTGTTGCCCGAACCTTCTCTTCAAGGGCCTCCAACTCTTTGCGCAAGGTCGCCAGTTCAGCAGTACTGTCAGAGGTGTCAGTTTTGGCGTCCAAAGCTGCCTTTTTCTCATTGAGCCGTTGGCACTTGTCTGCAATATCGGCTTTCAACGGAAGCTGGGCGTGGCGCAGGTCGATTCTCTGACGAGCCAATGTCACTCTTGACCTGTAGGCAGACAGAGAGTTACAACTGGCCAAAGTTTCACCTGCAGCGTCACCGGGAGATGAGGCTGGATGTCTTCCAGAACGCTCTTCACCGCCTCGGAGTCTTCAACCAATGTCTCAATGGAAGAGGAAAGCAGGGCCTTGAGATGCTGGAGTTGACCATGTGTAGCGCTGGGTCCCGGCTCCTCGCTTGCTTTAGCAGTAGCCGGTTCGATAGATTCAGGGTCAAAGGTTAGCAAGCTTGAGAGGTCATAACCCTGACAAGCAACAAGAAAAACGTCAGGAGACAGCAAAGGAGAAGGGTAGAGCTAAGGGAAAAAGATTGTACCTCTCCTAAGACCAGGGGAACAGCCGATGGAGAGGTGATCGGCTCTTGCGTTCCTCGCCGTGGGTTTGGCCAAGTTGGCCACCTTGTCAGCCTACACTTTTAGAAGTTGCTAGGTCCGAGGGTGGCGGATGGCTTTGGCACCTCCTCGACTTCCCCACTGGAGGTATCATCAGTCTGCAAAGGGAATGGTTAGCCGATGAGAACAACAATGGGTTAGCATGAAATATAAGCCAAGGAGAGTATGGAGGGGTTACGTTCGAAATCTCTTGGTTTGAAGAAGAGGCTTGCGGTTCCTTGCGAGCTCTCTTGATGCATCGGCTCTTTTTTCGTAGACTGCCCTGCCCTGCTTTGATGGGAGTTTGGGAGACAAGCAGAGTTCGGGGGCCGACCTTTTCTTGGAAGCCGACGGTGGCAAGTCCGGCTGGCTCGCGTGGTGGTTTTCCCGTAGTTGCCCAAGCTCGAGTCCCTTCGACCGGACTCGTGTGTCCTCACCGGAGTTTTCTTCGATGGAGGTCCGTAAAAGAAATACAAGTATGCTTGCGAAGCCTAGAAGGATGAATGAAATCAGCCGGAGCATGGGTCAACTTACGTGCGAACTTTCTTGAGCCTGGAGCGAGGCTTTGGCGCTTCGTAGTCTTCTCGGCAGCTACCTTCCTCACTCGCTGTTCTCGCCTTGATCGAGGCTCGGGGGCAGCTGGCCTAGAAGACACTCTGCTTTTAGAAGCCGATTTTGGTGTCATCGGGTCGGCTCCGCATCACAACCTTTTTCAAAGATGGTGAGTTTTTACAGAAGAGGACCACCGGAGCTGGTGGGAGGAATCCGAAAGGGGAGCCGTCATCATCTACGGGATCCGGACCGTCTTGTTGCTCGCAAGGAGACAGAGCAAGGTTATAAAAGGAAATCATTGTAAGCCACTTCAAAATAATTTGTGAGTAGTGGTACCTGTTACTGCAGGGATGTCATATTCAGCATCAAGTTGTTTCAGCAATGGTCCCGCAGCTCTCCTGAAGGCATGAGTCTTCCACATTGACCACCAAGTCTCAAAACCATCGGTTGATGAGGTAAAAGAGAGGTTGTGAGGAATTGGGGTGGCTAGAGCGTCAAAGAAGGAATAACACCTCTGACTGGTGAGGACATCAGTGTAGATCAGCTCTGCTCTCCGTCGGTGGTGCGTAGAAGAAATGGGGAGATACCTGTCCAAGACCAAGTTGCCGGGCTGCTACGACCGGGCCGATAAGACTCATAACCGGTGTTTGATGATCCTGTTTGAGGTGCTCATACCAACTGGAAGGAAGCAGGGACGGATCATGATGGAATACAATTGCCGAGTGCTGGCGTCATCGGCAAAGCTATCTAACCTGAAGGAGACTGGATTTTCAAAATTTTCACACTCCGTATAAGGAAAGAAGGGAGGGTTGTCCAGGCCTTGGTAGAAAGTTCTGAACCACTCTGATGCTCCCTTAAAGGTCAGTTTGCTGCCTGGGAGGCTATATAGAGCTTGGCCGTAGCTAGTGCATCGGATCTGCCTCCCATTAGTATCTGGGAAGGTGCAAGTAGCCAAGGGTGGAAGGTTTGGGATCTGGTTTTGGAAGTACAGCTGAGCCCATAGCTGAACAAACCACCAGGGACCTTCGGTTTTGACTGTCTTTTGGGAGAACAAGCTTAACGAGACATTAGCTGGAGATATCTATAGACCTCTCCAAGAAACAGTTTGCCAATGCCAAGCTGAGTGCCTCTGGCAAGTTCATAGGCCAGGGAAAGATAATTCTTGGTTGGAGCAAGTGAAGGACCACCAAATATTAAGTGTTCCAACCAGAAATTCAGGAAGGCCGTGTGTTCTTTCTCTGTTACGGGGCCTTTGTTTTTCATGTGGCGCCGAAGGTAAGCACCCCAGTTTGTGCACTCTGTTTTAGAAGAAAGCGTGAAGGGGACCTTTGGCAGCCTAAAGGCAGATGGGCTTGGGGATGCAATGTCCAAACCAGATGATCATGGCCACATCTAGTAAGGTTGGTGTCATGGGGCCATGACCAAACATGAAGCAATTCAAAGCATCGGACCAAAAATAGCCGATGGTTTTCGAAGGTTTTCATGTTTCTCAAGGGGAGACAGTGATAAAGCTAAAGCATCGGCTATTCCTGCGGTTTCCCAGGTGGCTTGGTGAGTTTTGGAGATTCTATTGTGCCATGAAACCCAATCTTCAGGAGGATTAGGCCAGGCTCGTAAGCGGTCGGCCCAAGAAGTCAGATCTAGATTTTGGTTCACGAAGGGAATTCTATTGGCCTCGCATGAAATCAAATTGGCAGGACTTTCGGTAGAACGAGGGCCAAGACAGAGAGAATTTGGAAGAGAAGGATGTGGCAGTAGAATGTCTGATACCTAGAAATTAATGACGGGACGAAGCATTAATTCAGATGTTCGTTGTTAATTCTAGCGCTATGTTCGGACAGCGAGGAGCGGTTGAGTATTACCTTCAGGCCGGAGACCATAGCGTTGGCGTTGGATGATTCCGCCATTGGATTCGCTGCGGGGTTGAGCCTGCGCGATTGAGATCTGAGGTTCGCGTGGCCGTGAGTTGGATCTGTTCGAACGGCGATTTGGGGATCTGAGTGTTGCTCTTTCGGATAAGTTGCAGGTTACCGTTTGAATAGGCAACAGAGTTGGCCTTACTCGCGTTTTATGGCAAAGGCCGATGCGCTGCCATCGGCTCTTGGTGCGTTGACTTGCTTTGACAATCGGCAAAATTGATAGAAAGGCAGAATCGGCTTAGAAATATTTTCTTCATTAATAAAGGGGCTTTTACAGAGAAGAGCCGATTGCTCAAGGAAGAAAGAACAAAATCCGATTACTACTACTACTAGTCCTATACTAGTAGTCCCTAATCTAAGGGCCGTTGCTGCCCTCGTCGTCACTGCCGCCGGCGCTGCTGCTGGCGGGCTCCTCGTCGCTGCTCCCGTAGCCCTCTACGGGAGCCTCGTCCTCGTCGTCGTCGTCGTCGTCCGACCCGGTGCGGAAGCGCTTCGCCGGCGGGTATTCGTCGGAGGAATCGTCGTCCTCCTCTTCGTCCTCCTCGTCGGAGGAGGTGTAGCCGTCCCACGAGAAGCGGTCGTCCTCGCTCCCCGCCTCCAGCTCCTCGTCGACGAGGAACTGGAAGTCGTCTTCTCCGTCGGTCAAGGACTTGTCGTCCTCGGACCAAACGGAGGAATCGTGGGACTTGATGTCCCACTTCTCCGGGGCGCGGAGGTACGCCGCCAGCGAGTCCCTCTCCGGTGTGGGATCACAGAAGGGAGAAGATACGTAGGAGAGGCCTGATGAGGCAGAGGAGGAGGAGGAGGAGGAAGACATGGCTACAGAGGAAGGAGGTTTTTTTGCCGACGGCTAGTACGGAGCAAGAGGATGAAGAGGCGAACTGCTCGGTGCGGTTAAATAAAGGGATATGGGGGAGAGTTAATGTTACAGCAGTTTCCGAGGAAGTGGTGCCAAAGAACTGTCAAATCGTGCGGAGAAGTTGAGAAGGCAAGGCATCATGATGAAGGATACTGCGACGGTTCTGCTCTGCCACGACGTGACCCTAGGAAGAAAAAACGGAGTGGTTTTGAAATTATCATTGCCAAAACCAGGGGGGCATGTGTTATCACCAGGATTTAACCAAGTTTGGAGATGGGCCGTGATTAATGGGCTTAGAGGATATGCATGGAAAATATTCCTGAACCGGCCTTGTATAAGAAGTTTGGGCTAGACTGCCCGTGTATCCGTAAATTATAGTAGGTTACGTGTCGGTTAGAATTAAGAGATAGAGTTTAGCTCGTACACGGTTGGGTTTATTCCCAAGTTAGAAAGTCTACTGGACTATAAATATGTATCTAGGGTTATTGAGAAAGGAGGACGATCACGTTCGCAACAAATCAATCTAGGCGCATCGCCACCCCTTGTTTCGAGGGTTTCTCCCGGGTAAGCAACATGCTGCCTAGATCGCATCTTGCGATCTAGGCAGTATCAGTTTATTCGTTGTTGGTGTTGCTCGTGCTGAAGCCTTTTTAATGGCGAGCAACACCCTTATCTTAGGTATTTTGGGGTTGACATCGATGCTTTCACGATATACTTGTGTAGCTACGCTGCCCCTCGATATCTAGCTGCCCTTACACCTATTTTAGGTGTAAGGGCAGCATCTTGCTTGTTCTTCATTTAGTAGATCTAATCTGTTATAGTTGCTCCTTGTTCTTCAAGGATTGGTTTGATATCCGTATGGTTAGGCCTTATAAACGGGTTGAACGATCCGGTAGTGCGTAAGGCGTGGTTTATTAAGCTCTAGAGGGATTGTTCCGGGGATGAACTTCACGTTGGTTTTTAGGCCTCTTTAGGGCTGGTGTTCCATCATCTTACGTATTTGCTAGGCTCAACTACGCATAGGATGTTCCGATTATACGGTGAAAACCCTAGACTATCGTAGATTAGTTTAGCTTGATATTGATAAAGCATGATCCCCATGTCATTATAAATCTAAC
The DNA here is from genome assembly GCF_022539505.1 of Lolium rigidum. NCBI lineage: Eukaryota > Viridiplantae > Streptophyta > Magnoliopsida > Poales > Poaceae > Lolium > Lolium rigidum. The sequence continues at coordinate 160,463,817 of NC_061508.1, forward strand.
GTGAACCATGGGGCAATCGGCTCTTTGAGCCGATCCACGTAACAACTTAAGAGCCGATCGGGGCTCGTATTTAATGTTTACGTGTTTGCCATGCGGAAGCTAGTCGAAGCAATCCATCACCTTCCCGACCAGGTATAGGTCGGTGGCACGCCCTCGCAAACACAGGACGTGTGCCAGAAGGCATTGCGGGCCGTCGCCCGAGGGACCAGGGTCCACCGCAGTCCTGGGAGCCTCCCGGCTCTACGGTGTTGCCCGTCGCTACTCGCCGGTGGGTTTTTGACAGCAACATCATTACCACATGAAGATGAACCTGCTGTGAAGCTCAAGTCCAATGAAGTTCGGATTGGACCTATTACAAGGGCTCGTGCGAAGCTACTTAAACAACAGGTGAACTTGTTCCTAAACGATACTTTGATTGATGAGAACTTTATACTGCCTAAGTATTGTTACTTATGTATCATCAGGTATGAAGAGGAGACAAGCATCGCACGAGGAGGAGGGGAGCAGCTGGACGTGAAGATGGACGTCAAGATGGACGTGGAGCTGGACATGGAGCTGGACATGAAGATATCTCGTGGACGCGCGAGGGAGGAGCGGGAGGCATGCGCGAGAGGAGAAGATGTTGTCCAGGTCGGTGCCAGATCCGGTCCGACCGGCCGTGCCGCCGGACCATCCGGTCCTAGGCCCGGTCCGACCGGATCCCGCGCCGGGCCCGTCTGGTCCAAACCGACTGTGGCGCTTGTGCCAACCGGGCGCTATCCAGTATGCCCGGAAGCCTCGCCCGATCACCACCCGGTGCCAGGTCCGGTTTGAACCGGACCTGCCGGTCCCAGACCCGGTCGACCGGCCCCCAGGCTGGCCGCGTCCGAGTCTGTCTCGACCAGATCTATTCTGGGCCGGTTATTTTCGTACTTTTTCGACCTGAGGTCGTCCTGAACCCCTATATAAGTGCCCAGGACGCCCCCAAAGTTGCTTTAGACCACGTTTAAGATAAACCCTAGTTCTTAGTTGTTTGCTCTGCAAAACTATTGAATTTCCTACACCATATTGCTTGATATTGTGTAGATCTGAAAGTCTTGTGTAACTGATGTCTACGTTCCCCCTCCTTTCCTGTAGACAGTGTTGGGCCTCCAAGAGTAGAGGTTTGTAGAACAGCAGCAAGTTTCCCTTAAGTGGATACCCAAGGTTTATCGAACTCAGGGAGGAAGAGGTCAAAGATATCCCTCTCATGCAACCCCGCAACCACAAAGCAAGAAGTCTCTTGTGTCCCCAACACACCTAATAGGTGCACTAGTTCGGCGAAGAGATAGTGAAATACAGTGTGATATGAATAAGTATGAGCAGTAGCAACGGTGCCGTAAAAGTGCTTGGCGTGTAGTTGATGGTGGTGGTATTGCAGCAAGTAGTAACGCAAAGAAACAAGAAACAAGCAAGTAGTAACGCAGAGAGTAGTAACGCAGCAGTAGTAAACAAGCAGTAGTAACTCAAGCAGTATTTAGGAACAAGGCCTAGGGAATAGACTTTCACTAGTGGACACTCTCAACATCGATCACATAACAGAACAGATAAATGCATACTCTACACTTTTGTTGGATGATGAACACATTGCGTAGGATTACACGAACCCTCAATGCCGGAGTTAACAAGCTCCACAATAATGCTCATGTTTTAGTAACCTTTAGTGTAAGATAGATCAACGCTACTAAACCAAGTACTAGCATAGCATGCACACCGTAACCTTCATGCATATGTAGGAGGAATAGATCACATCAATACCATCATAATGATAATTAACTCCACAATCTACAAGAGATCATGATCATAGCCTACGACAAGAACCACACGGTGCACGCACTAGTCACCTTTACACACATGCAGGAGGAATAGAACTACTTTAATAACATCACTAGAGTAGCACATAGATGAATTGTGATACAAAACTCATATGAATCTCAATGAGATCATTGTATTGAAGTACATGGAAGAGAGATGAACCACATAGCTACCGGTACAGCCCCGAGCCTCGATGGAGAACTACTCCCTCCTCATGGGAGCAGCAGCGGTGATGAAGATGGCGGTGGAGATGGCAGCGGTGTTGATGGAGATGGCAGCGGTGTTGATGGAGATGGCAGCGGTGTCGATGGAGAAGCCTTCCGGGGGCACTTCCCCGCTCCGGCAGGGTGCCGGAACAGAGTTCTGTCCCCCGAATTGGAGTTTCGCGATGGCGGCGGCGCCACAGTAACTTTTCTGGAGTTTCGTCAATTGGTATCGGGTTTTCTGATCCAGGGGCTTTATATAGGCGAAGAGGCGGCGCAGGAGGGCCGACAGGGGGCCACACCATAGGCGGCGCGGCCCCCCTCCGGCCGCGCCAGCCTAGGGTTTGGTGGCCCCGTGGCCCCCTCCGGTCCTTCCCGGGTGTTCTGGATGCTTCCGATGAAAATAGGAACTTTGGCGTTGATTTCGTCCGATTCCGAGAATATTTCGTTACTAGGATTTCGAAACCAAAAACAGCAGTAAAACAGAACCGGCACTTCGGCATCTTGTTAATAGGTTAGTTCCGTAAAATGCACGAATATGACATAAAGTGTGCATATAACATGTAGATAACATCAATAATGTGGCATGGAACACAAGAAATTATCGATACGTTGGAGACGTATCAGCATCCCCAAGCTTAGTTCTGCTCGTCCCGAGCAGGTAAAACGATAACAAAGATAATTTCTGGAGTGACATGCCATCATAAACTTGATCATACTATTTGTACAACATATGTAGTGAATGCAGCGATCAAAACAATGGATATGACATGAGTAAACAAGTGAATCATAAAGCAAAGACTTTTCATGAATAGCACTTCAAGACAAGCATCAATAAGTCTTGCATAAGAGTTAACTCATAAAGCAATAATTCAAAGTAAAGGCATTGAAGCAACACAAAAGAAGATTAAGTTTCAGCGGTTGCTTTCAACTTGTAACATGTATATCTCATGGATAATTGTCAATGCAAAGCAATATAACAAATGCAATATGCAAATATGTAAGAATCAATGCACAGCTCACACAAGTGTTTGCTTCTTGAGGTGGAGAGAAATAGGTGAACCGACTCAACAATAAAAGTAAAAGAATGGTCCTCATAGAGGAAAAGCATCGATTGCTATATTTGTGCTAGAGCTTTGATTTTGAAAACATAAAGAGAGCATAAAAGTAAAGTTTTGAGAGGTGTTTGTTGTTGTCAACGAATGGTAGCGGGTACTCTAACCCCCTTGCCGACAAACCTTCAAAGAGCGGCTCCCATTTTATTTTATTTTTGGATGGCACTCCTTCCAACCTTTCTTTCACAAACCATGGCTAACCGAATCCTCGGTGCCTCGCCAACAATCACATACCATGAAGGAGTACCTTTTTATTTTAGTTTTATTATGATGACACTCCTCCCAACCTTTGCTTACACAAGCCATGGCTAACCGAATCCTTCGGGTGCCGTCCAACAATCACATACCATGGAGGAGTGTCTATTTTTAGTTTGTTAATTTGGGACCGGGAATCCCATTGCCAGCTCTTTTTGCAAAATTATTGGATAAGCGGATGAAGCCACTAGTCCATTGGTGAAAGTTGCCCAACAAGATTGAAAGATAAACACCACATACTTCCTCATGAGCTATAAAACATTGACACAAATAAGAGGTAATAAATTTTGAATTGTTTAAAGGTAGCACTCAAGCAATTTACTTTGGAATGGCGGAGAAATACCATGTAGTAGGTAGGTATGGTGGACACAAATGGCATGGTGTTGGCTCAAGTATTTGGATGCATGAGAAGTATTCCCTCTCGATACAAGGTTTAGGCTAGCAAGGTTGTTTGAGGCAAACACAAGGATGAACTAGTACAGCAAAACTCACATAAAAGACATATTACAAGTATTATAAGACTATACATCGTCTTCCTTGTTGTTCAAACACCTTACTAGAAATTATCTAGACCTTAGAGAGACCAATTATGCAAACCAAATTTTAGCATGCTCTATGTATTTCTTCACTAATAGGTGCAAAGTATATGATGCAAGAGCTTAAACATGAGCACAACAATTGCCAAGTATCACATTACCCAAGACATTATAGCAATTACTACATGTATCATTTTCCAATTCCAACCATATAACAATTTAACGAAGAGGAAACTTCGCCATGAATATTATGAGCTAAGAACACATGTGTTCATACGAACCAGCGGAGCGTGTCTCTCTCCCACACAAGCATGATGTAATCCAATTTATTCAAACACAAACAAAAACAAAAGCAAACAAACAAACGCTCCAAGAAAAAGCACATAAGATGTGATGGAATAAAAATATAGTTTCAGGGAGGAACCCGATAATGTTGTCGATGAAGAAGGGGATGCCTTGGGCATCCCCAAGCTTAGACGCTTGAGTCTTCTTGATATATGCAGGGGTGAACCACCGGGTGCATCCCCAAGCTTAGAGCTTTCACTCTCCTTGATCATAGTATATCATCCTCCTCTCTTGACCCTTGAAAACTTCCTCCACACCAAACTCGAAACAACTCATTAGAGGGTTAGTGGACAATAAAAATTAACATGTTCAGAGGTGACACAATCATTCTTAACACTTCTGGACATTGCATAAAGCTACTGGACATTAATGGATCAAAGAAATTCATCCAACATAGCAAAAGAGGCAATGCGAAATAAAAGGCAGAATCTGTCAAAACAGAACAGTCCGTAAAGATGGATTTTATTAAGCCACCAGACCTGCTCAAACGAAAATGCTCAAATTGAATGAAAGTTGCGTACATATCTGAGGATCATGCTCGTAAATTGGCATAATTTTCTGAGCTTCCTGCAGGGCAGTGGGCTCAGATTCGTGACAGCAAAGAAATCTGGAACTGCGCAGTAATCCAAATCTAGTACTTACTTTACTATCAAAGACTTTACTTGGCACAACAAAATACAAAACTAAGATAAGGAGAGGTTGCTACAGTAGTAAACAACTTCCAAGACACAAATATAAAACAAAGTACTGTAGCAAAATAACACATGGGTTATCTCCCAAGAAGTTCTTTCTTTTTAGCCATTAAGATGGGCTCAGCAGTTTTAATGATGCACTCGCAAGAAATAGTATTTGAAGCAAAAGAGAGCATCAAGAGGCAAATTCAAAACACATTTAAGTCTAACATGCTTCCTATGCATAGGAATCTTGTAAATAAACAAGTTCATGAAGAGCAAAGTAACAAGCATAGGAAGATAAAACAAGTATAGCTTCAAAAATTTCAGCACATAGAGAGGTGTTTTAGTAACATGAAAATTTCTACAACCATATTTTCCTCTCTCATAATAACTTTCAGTAGCAACATGAGCAAACTCAACAATATAACTATCACATAAAGCATTCTTATCATGAGTCTCATGCATAAAATTATTACTCTCCACATAGGCATAATCAATTTTATTAGTTGTAGTGGGAGCAAATTCAACAAAGTAGCTATCATTATTATTCTCATCAAGTGTAGGAGGCATAGTATAATCACAACAAAATTTACTCTCAGCAGTAGGTGGCACAAAAAGACCACTATCATTATCATCATCAGAAATAGGAGGCAAAGTATCATCAAAGAAAATTTTCTCCTCAATGCTTGGGGGACTAAAAATATCATGCAAACCAGCTTCCCCAAGCTTAGAACTTTCTATATCATTATCAACAATGGTGTTCAAAGCGTTCATACTAATATTACTACCAAGCATGCAAAGAAGATTTCATAGGTTTTTTAATTTTCGCATCAAACAATCCATGTTTTAAATCAGGAAATAGAATAAGAAGCTCACTCTTGTACATTATGCCAAACTAGTGTAAACAAGAAACAACAAGATGCAATTGCAGGATCTAAAGGAAATAGCTTTGAGCACACACACAACGGCGCCGTAAAAATACTTTACCCGAGACCGTAGTATGAGAGCCTTTTACCTTTCCTCCCCGGCAACGGCGCCGTAAAAGTGCTTGATGTCTACGTTCCCCTCCTTTCCCGTAGACAGCTGTTGGGCCTCCAAGAGTAGAGGTTTGTAGAACAAGCAAGCAAGTTTCCCTTAAGTGGATACCCAAGGTTTATCGAACTCAGTGGAGGAAGAGGTCAAAGATATCCCTCTCATGCAACCCTGCAACCACAAAGCAAGAAGTCTCTTGTGTCCCCAACACACCTAATAGGTGCACTAGTTCGGCGAAGAGATAGTGAAATACAGGTGATATGAATAAGTATGAGCAGTAGCAACGGTGCCAGAAAAGTGCTTGGTGTGTAGTTGATGGTGGTGGTATTGCAGCAGTAGTAACGCAAAGAAACAAGAAACAAGCAAGTAGTAACGCAAGAGTAGTAACGCAAGCAAGTAGTAAACAAGCAAGTAGTAACTCAGCAGTATTTAGGAACAAGGCCTAGGGAATAGACTTTCACTAGTGGACACTCTCAACATCGATCACATAACGTAACAGTATAAATGCATACTCTACACTTTTGTTGGATGATGAACACATTGCGTAGGATTACACGAACCCTCAATGCCGGAGTTAACAAGCTCCACAATAATGCTCATGTTTTAGTAACCTTTAGTGTAAGATAGATCAACGTACTAAACCAAGTACTAGCATAGCATGCACACCGTAACCTTCATGCATATGTAGGAGGAATAGATCACATCAATACCATCATAATGATAATTAACTCCACAATCTACAAGAGATCATGATCATAGCCTACGACAAGAACCACACGGTGCACGCACTAGTCACCTTTACACACATGCAGGAGGAATAGAACTACTTTAATAACATCACTAGAGTAGCACATAGATGAATTGTGATACAAAACTCATATGAATCTCAATGAGATCATTGTATTGAAGTACATGGAAGAGAGATGAACCACATAGCTACCGGTACAGCCCCGAGCCTCGATGGAGAACTACTCCCTCCTCATGGGAGCAGCAGCGGTGATGAAGATGGCGGTGGAGATGGCAGCGGTGTTGATGGAGATGGCAGCGGTGTTGATGGAGATGGCAGCGGTGTCGATGGAGAAGCCTTCCGGGGGCACTTCCCCGCTCCGGCAGGTGCCGGAACGCAGTTCCGCCCCCGAATTGGAGTTTCGCGATGGCGGCGGCGCCACAGTAACTTTTCTGGAGTTTCGTCAATTGGTATCGGGTTTTCTGATCCAGGGGCTTTATATAGGCGAAGAGGCGGCGCAGAGGGCCGACAGTGGGGCCACACCATAGGCGGCGCGGCCCCCTCTCGGCCGCGCCAGCCTAGGGTTTGGTGGCCCCGTGGCCCCCTCCGGTCCTTCCCGGTGTTCTGGATGCTTCCGATGAAAATAGGAACTTTGGCATTGATTTCGTCCGATTCCGAGAATATTTCGTTACTAGGATTTCGAAACCAAAAACAGCAGTAAAACAGAACCGGCACTTCGGCATCTTGTTAATAGGTTAGTTCCAGAAAATGCACGAATATGACATAAAGTGTGCATATAACATGTAGATAACATCAATAATGTGGCATGGAACACAAGAAATTATCGATACGTTGGAGACGTATCAGTAACCTGCTGTTCCATTAGGAATTAGAAGGTTGCAACTTACCGCTTCGTGGTCGGCGGCTACGTGCGCAAGTGTGTGGAGTTGCGAATATCTTGCAGGGTTGAGAGCTGTTGCATTGGCGACAGGGACCAATCGAGAGATCTCGTTGCGTCATACAAGTTATCATCCACTTCATCAAGTTACCTCCGCTGCAATCACCCCGTGATCATTGATGTCTACGGGAGCTTCTATTCTTGTAGACAGTGTTGGGCCTCCAAGAGCAGAGGTTTGTAGAACAGCAGCAAGTTTCCCTTAAGTGGATTACCCAAGGTTTATCGAACTCGTGGAGGAAGAGGTCAAAGATATCCCTCTCATGCAACCCCGCAACCACAAAGCAAGAAGTCTCTTGTGTCCCCAACACACCTAATAGGTGCACTAGTTCGGCGAAGAGATAGTGAAATACAGTGTGGTATGAATAAACGTAGTAGCAACGGCACCGTAAAAGTGCTCTGCCCAGACAAGAACAAGCAAGTAGTAACGCAGCAGTAGTAACGCAAAGAAAACAAGAAACAAGCAAGCGATAGCAGTATTTAGGAACAAGGCCTAGGGATTACACTTTCACTAGTGGACACTCTCAACATTGATCACATAACAGAATAGATAAATGCATACTCTACACTTTTGTTGGATGATGAACACATTGCGTAGGATTACACGAACCCTCAATGCCGGAGTTAACAAGCTCCACAATAATGCTCATATTTTGGTAACCTTTAGTGTAAGATAGATCAACAGACTAAACCAAGTACTAGCATAGCATGCACACTCGTCACCTTCATGCATATGTAGGAGGAATAGATCACATCAATATTATCATAGCAATAGTTAACTTCATAATCTACAAGAGATCATAATCATAGCATAAACCAAGTACTAACACGGTGCACACACTCGTCACCTTTGCACACGTGCAGGAGGAATAAAACTACTTTAATAACACATCACTAGAGTAGCACATAGATAAATTGTGATACAAACACATTGCAATCATAAAGAGATATAAATAAGCACCTCACTATGCCGTTCAATAGTGAATAAGTATTCTGTGAAATATGGCCTAAGAGACCCACACGGTGCACACACTGTCACCTTTACACACGTGGGACAAGGAGTCTCCGGAGATCACATAAGTAAAACTCACTTGACTATCATAATGACATCTAGATTACAAGCATCATCATATGAATCTCAATCATGTAAGGCAGCTCATGAGATTATTGTATTGAAGCACATAGGAGAGAGATGAACCACATAGCTACCGGTACAGCCCCGAGCCTCGATGGAGAACTACTCCCTCCTCATGGGAGCAGCAGCGGTGATGAAGATGGCGGTGGAGATGGCAGCGGTGTCGATGGAGAAGCCTTCCGGGGCACTTCCCCGCTCCGGCAGGGTGCCGGAACGAGACTCCTGTCCCCCGCATCTTGGCTTCGCGATGGCGGCGGCTCCGGAAGGTTTCGTGGTTTTCGTCGAACGCCCCGAGGTTTTTAGGTCGTGGGCTTTATATAGGCGGAGAGGCGGCGCAGGAGGGCTTCTGGGGGGCCCACACCCTAGGGGGGCCCCCCCCTTGGCCGCGCCGGGGTGTGGTGTGGTGGCCCTGCCCCCTTCTCTGGCGGTTCTCGTGTGTTCTGGATGCTTCCGGGGAAAATAGGAACCTGGGCGTTGATTTCGTCCGATTCCGAGAATATTTCGTTACTAGGATTTCTGAAACCAAAAACAGCAGAAAACAGGAACTGGCACTTCGGCATCTTGTTAATAGGTTAGTTCCGTAAAATGCACGAATATGACATAAAGTGTGCATATAACATGTAGATAACATCAATAATGTGGCATGGAACACAAGAAATTATCGATACGTTGGAGACGTATCAACATCCCCAAGCTTAGTTGTGCTCGTCCCGAGCAGGTAAAACGATAACAAAGATAATTTCGGAGTGACATGCCATCATAAACTTGATCATACTATTTGTAAAGCGGATGTAGTGAATGCAGCGATCAAAACAATGTATATGACATGGGTAAACAATCGAATCATAAAGCAAAGACTTTTCATGTCAATCGGAGTTCGGGAGCATTTTCTATTTAAAAAGAAAAAGAAAGAAAAAAGGTTTTGGACTTTCAGGGGTCCTGCGGTTTCTGGTCCACATTCCGGTCCCGCCGAGCCTGTCACCGGCCCGTCCAGTGCACACCAGCTTCTAGGCTCGTGCACACCGGCCCACTCCAGGGTGTGTCCCCGGCACATATTCGGCACCCCGCCCGGTGGCCGCCGGACCGGCCGGCCTAGCGCCGCCCGGTCAACCACCCCCCTCTGCCGGTTGGGCCTTCGTGGCTATTGCGCGGCCTGCCAGCACCCCGTCCGGCCTATCAGGCGGCGCTGCCGGCCTGTGCGCCGGCCTGTCCGGCGTCTGACCCGGTGGACCGACTAGCTGGCCGGCTGGGCCGATTTTTCTGCCCGTTTTCTCACCCAACGGTTATATTTTTTTCCTGGACTATAAATAGGCCTTCTTCCACCTTGGGCTGCAAAAAGTTCTTCCACTCTCTCTCCTCCATTGTTGACTTTGAATAACTTGCCCTATCTCTTGATTCCCCCCATGATTCTTGCTCATTCTTGAGGGATCTAAGAGAGGAGATCTAGATCTACAATCCCCACCAATCTATTTCTCCTCTAAGTGAGGGGAACCCTTTGGATCTTGATCTTGGAGTCATTTTTTGATTTCCTCAATTGTTCTTTCTCTCTAATCTCATCCTAGCATTTGTTGCTTCGGTGGTATTTGAGTGTGAAGGATTTGAACAGCTTTGATGTTCTTGCTTTGCATCATTACATAGTGTTGAGCTCTCCACCACGATTAGTTCGTGTGAGAGACCGTGAGCTTCTTACTCTTGGAGGGTGACCTCCTAGTTGGCTTGGTTGGTGTCCCGGTGACCTCCTTCGTGGAAGATTGTGAAGGGGCTCGGGCTTCTCCTTCGTGGAGCTTGTGAAGTGGTTGTGGAGCTTGCCATCTCTGCAGTGGAGGAAAATCAAACCATAAGGAAAGGGGCTATTCCTTCGTGGGATAGGCTCGGAGAAGAATCATGGCGTTGGCAAATCCTTCGTGGGATCCCCACCTCTCCAAACATGACGTACCTTCTTGCAAAGAAAGAGAACATGGGAATACATCTTCGTCTCCGCGTGCCTCGGTTATTTCTATACCCGAGTTTACTTTTCCTTGTGATAGCCAACGAGCTTGAAGTATTTTATTATATCTTGCTATCACTTGTTGTTCATATATATATTGTGCTTATGTTTCTTAGCTCTCGTTGTTGTTGTTGCACTTATTTGAGCCTAGCATATTTAGGGTTTATGCTCGTAAATTATAAACGTTCGTTTAATTCCGCATTTTTACAAGCCAAATCTGTAAGAGTTTTTAAAACGCCTATTCACCCCCTATAGGCGACATCTCGTCCTTTCAATGGTATTGTTCAAAATCTAATACGACATCAATTCACCACTTTGATCATTGATACGTCTCCGACGTATCGATAATTTCTTATGTTCCATGCCACATTATTGATGATACCTACATGTTTTATGCATACTTTATATCATATTTATGCATTTTCCGGCACTAACCTATTAACGAGATGCCGAAGAGCCGCTTGTCGTTTTCCGTCGTTTTTGGTTTCGTAAATCCTAGTAAGGAAATATTCTCGAATTGGACGAAATCAACGCCCGTGGGCCTATTTTGCCACGAAGCTTCCGTAAGACCGAAGAGAAGACGAAGTGGGGCCACGAGGTGGCGCCACACCAGGGCGGCGCGGCCCAGGCCTTGGTCGCGCCGGCCCGCTGTGTGGGGCCCTCGTGTGGCCCCCCGACCTGCCCTTCCGCCTACATATAGTCTTCGTCGCGAAACCCCCAAGCACCGAGAGTCACGATACGGAAAACCTTCCGCAGACGCCGCCGCCGCCAATCCCATCTCGGGGATTCAGGAGATCGCTCCCGCACCCCGCCGGAGAGGGGAATCATCTCCCGGAGGACTCTTCACCGCCATGGTCGCCTCCGGAGTGATGAGTGAGTAGTTCACCCTCGGACTATGGGTCCATAGCAGTAGCTAGATGGTCGTCTTCTCCTTATGTGCTTCATTGTCGGATCTTGTGAGCTGCCTAACATGATCAAGATCATCTATCTGTAATGCTATATGTTGTGTTTGTCTAGATCCGATGGATAGAGAATACTATGTTATGTTGATTATCAATCTATTACCTATGTGTTGTTTATGATCTTGCATGCTCTCCGTTATTAGTAGAGGCTCGGCCAAGTTTTTACTCTTAACTCCAAGAGGGAGTATTTATGCTCGATAGTGGGTTCATGCCTCCATTAAATCTGGGACAAGTGACAAAAAGTTCTAAGGTTGTGGATGTGCTGTTGCCACTAGGGATAAAACATTGATGCTATGTCCGAGGATGTAGTTATTGATTACATTACGCACCATACTTAATGCAATTGTCTCGTTGTTTGCAACTTAATACCGGAAGGGGTTCGGATGATAACCCGAAGGTGGACTTTTTAGGCATAGATGCATGCTGGATAGCGGTCTATGTACTTTGTCGTAATGCCCAACTAAATCTCACTATACTCACCATATCATGTATGTGCATGGTCATGCCCTCTCTATTTGTCAATTGCCCGACTGTAATTTGTTCACCAACATGCTATTTATCTTATGGGAGAGACACCTCTAGTGAACTGTGGACCCCGGTCCATTCTTTTACATTGAATACAATCTACTGCAATACTTGTTTTACTCGTTCTTCGCAAACAATCATCATCCACACTATACATCTAATCCTTTGTTACAAGCAAGCCGGTGAGATTGACAACCTCACTCGTTTCGTTGGGGCAAAGTACTTTGGTTGTGTTGTGCAGAGTTCCACGTTGGCGCCGAATCCTCGGTGTTGCTCCGCACTACATCCCGCCGCCATCAACCTTCGACGTGCTTCTTGACTCCTACTCGGTTCGATTAAACCTTGGTTTCTTATCGCGGGAAACTTGCTACCGTGCGCATCACACCTTCCTCTTGGGGTTCCCAACGGACGTGTCAACTACACGCATCAAGCAAATTTCCGGCGCCGTTGCCGGGGAGATCAAGACACGCTGCAAGGGGAGTCTCCACAATCCAATCTCTTTACTTTGTTTTTGTCTTGATTTATTTTATTTACTTTCTTGTTTGCTGCATTATATCAAAACACAAAAAAATTAGTTGCTAGTTTTACTTTATTTACTGTCTTGCACTCTATATCAAAAACACAAAAAAAAATTAGTTACTTGCATTTACTTTCTGTTTATTTCATCATGTTTCCTCCTAAGTACACTCTAAAAGACATACCGGTAGGACGTGGGTATATCATTGGGAGAGATAATATAGAAGATTTTTTCACTCATGTTAGTACCACTGAAGATTTTGAAGATAGACACTTGGTAGAACTTGCTCCTACTTATGAAATTGCTGCCGCCTCTTTAGTTCACATGTTGGAAACTAAATTTGTTAATCTTAATCCTATAATCCAACACATGTTTCTCACACTCGGTGATATGGAAGAAGGGGAAAAGAAATATTTTGTTTTAGAAACCCTTCTTAAAGAATTTGGTGGTGTAGCAAGAGAGGCTAGAAAGGTCTTTACTAAATACAATATGCTTGGCTCTTATACCAATTTTGTTAGTATCCTTGAAAAGATGGACATGGAGAGAGTAAGGTACACTAATAATATTAATGATGGTGGGGAGATTAAGACAACAATACCTTGTAACTCCTGGGAATGAATGACGCTCTAGAGAATAACTATGGTTGGCTTGTCCCTGAAAATTTGTTTGACGAGGGTAGCAAACCTAAGAATAATGAAAAGGGAGCCTCTGAAACTCACATAGATAAGATAAAATGCATAGTTGAGAAAACTCCCAACACCTATGTTGATACTGCATCTCTTGATAACACTTGATATACACTTTCTGCGCCTAGCTGAAAGGCGTTAAAGAAAAGCGCTTATGGGAGACAACCCATGTTTTTACTTCTGCACTTTATTTTATATTTGAGTCTTGGAATTTGTTTACTACTGCAGCAACCTCTCCTTATCTTAGTTTTGTGCATTGTTGTGCCAAGTAAAGTCGTTGATAGTAAAGTTCATACTAGATTTGGATTACTGCGCAGAAACAGATTTCTTTGCGGTCACAAATCTGGGCCTAATTCTCTGTAGGTAACTCAGAAAATTATGCCAATTTACGTGAGTGGTCCTCAGATATGTACGCAACTTTAATTCAATTTGAGCATTTTCATCTGAGCAAGTCTGGTGCCTCAATAAAATTCGTCTTTACGAACTGTTCTGTTTTGACAGATTCTGCCTTTTATTTCGCATTGCATGTTTTGCTATGTTGGATGAATTTCTTTGTTCCATTAATGTCCAAGTAGCTTTGTGCAATGTCCGAAGTGTTAAGAATGATTATGTCACCTCTGAACATGTAAATTTTTATTATGCACTAACCCTCTAATGAGTTGTTTTGAGTTTGGTGTGGAGGAAGTTTTCAAGGATCAAGAGAGGAGGATGATACAATATGATCAAGGAGAGTGAAAGCTCTAAGCTTGGGGATGCCCCTGTGGTTCACCCCTGCATATTTTAAGAAGACTCAAGCGTCTAAGCTTGGGGATGCCCAAGGCATCCCCTTCTTCATCGACAACATTATCGAGTTCCTCCCCGAAACTATATTTTTATTCCATCACATCTTATGTGCTTTGCTTGGAGCGTCGGTTTGTTTTTGTTTTTGTTTTTGTTTGAATAAAATGGATCCTAGCATTCATTGTGTGGGAGAGAGACACGCTCCGCTGTTGCATATGGACAAATATGTCCTTAGGCTTTACTCATAGTATTCATGGCGAAGGTTAAATCTTCTTCGTTAAATTGTTATATGGTTGGAATCGGGAAATGCTACATGTAGTAATTCTAAAATGTCTTGAATAAATTGATACTTGGCAATTGTTGTGCTCATGTTTAAGCTCTTGCATCATATACTTTGCACCTATTAATGAAGAAATACATAGAGCTTGCTAAAATTTGGTTTGCATAATTGGTCTCTCTAAAGTCCAGATAATTTCTAGTATTGAGTTTGAACAACAAGGAAGACGGTGTAGCGTCTTATAATGTTTACAATATGTCTTTTATGTGAGTTTTGCTGAACCGGTTCATCCTTGTGTTTGTTTCAAATAACCTTGCTAGCCTAAACCTTGTATCGAGAGGGAATACTTCTCATGCATCCAAAATCCTTGAGCCAACCACTATGCCATTTGTGTCCATCATACCTACCTACTACATGGTATTTCTCCGCCATTCCAAAGTAAATTGCTTGAGTGCTACCTTTAAAATTTCCATTCTTTACCTTTGCAATATATAGCTTATGGGACAAATAGCTTAAAAACTATTGTGGTATTGAATATGTACTTATGCACTTTATCTCTTATTAAGTTGTTTGTTGTGCGATAACCATGTTCCTGGGGACGCCATCAACTCTTTGTTGAATATCATGTGAGTTGCTATGCATGTCCGTCTTGTCTGAAGTAAGGGAAATTTACCACTCATTTAATGGTTAGAGCATGCATAATGTTGGCGAAGAACATTGGGCCGCTAACTAAAGCCATGATCCATGGTGGAAGTTTCAGTTTTGGACATATATCCTCAATCTCATATGAGAACATTAATTGTTGCTAAATGCTTATGCATTAAAGAGGAGTCCATTATCTCGTTGTCTATGTTGTCCCGGTATGGATGTCTAAGTTGAGAATAATCAAAAGCGAGAAATCCAAATGCGAGCTTTCTCCTTAGACCTTTGTACAAGCGGCATAGAGGTACCCCTTTGTGACACTTGGTTAAAACATGTGTATTGCGATGATAATCCCGGTGATCCAAGCTAATTAGGACAAGGTGCGGGCACTATTAGTATACTATGCATGAGGCTTGCAACTTGTAAGATATAATTTACATGATACATATGCTTTATTACTACCGTTGACAAAATTGTTTCTTGTTTTCAAAACCAAAGCTCTAGCACAAATATAGCAATCAATGCTTCCCTCTACGAAAGGCCTTTCTTTTACTTTTATGTTGAGTCAGTTCACCTATCTCTCTCCACCTCAAGAAGCAAACACTTGTGTGAACTGTGCATTGATTCCTACATACTTGCATATTCCACTTGTTATATTACTTTACATTGACAATATCCATGAGATATACATGTTACAAGTTGAAAGCAACCGCTGAAACTTAATCTTCCTTTGTGTTGCTTCAATACCTTTACTTTGATTTATTGCTTTATGAGTTAACTCTTATGCAAGACTTATTGATGTCTGTCTTAAAAATACTATTCATGAAAAGTCTTTGCTTTATGATTCATTTGTTTACTCATGTCATTACCATTGTTTTGATCGCTGCATTCATTACATATGCTTACAATAGTATGATCAAGGTTATGATGGCATGTCACTCCGTAAATTATCTTTGTTATCGTTTACTCGCTCGGGACGAGCAGGAACTAAGCTTGGGGATGATGATACGTCTCCGACGTATCGATAATTTCTTATGTTCCATGCCACATTATTGATGATATCTACATGTTTTATGCATACTTTATATCATATTTATGCATTTTCCTAGCACTAAACTATCAACGAGATGCCGAAGAGCCGGCTTGTTGTTTTCTCGCTGTTTTTGGTTTCGAAATCCTAGTAAGGAAATATTCTCGGAATTGGACGAAATCAACGCCCAGGGGCCTATTTTGCCACGAAGCTTCCAGAAGACCGAAGAGAAGACGAAGTGGGGCCACGAGGTGGTGCCACACTAGGGCGGCGCGGCCCAAGCCTTGGCCGCGCCGGCCTGTTGTGTGGGGCCCTCGTGTGGCCCCCTGACCTGCCCTTCCGCCTACATATAGTCTTCGTCGCGAAACCCCCGGCACCGAGAGCCACGATACGGAAAACCTTCCGGAGACGCCGCCGCCGCCAATCCCATCTCGGGGGATTCGAGAGATCGCCTCCGGCACCTCTGCCGGAGAGGGGAATCATCTCCCGGAGGACTCTTCACCGCCATGGTCGCCTCCGGAGTGATGAGTGAGTAGTTCACCCCTAGACTATGGGTCCACTACAGTAGATATTTTCTTGTTTTCACCTAGCATTGCTTGGTTCGCTCATTCTCCTTATGTGCTGTCATGTTCATTCCTCGATCTATTGCTGAGACACATTGACTGAACATGATCAAGATCATCTAGTCTCGTAATGCTATATAGTTGTGTTTGTCGGGATCCGATGGATAGAGAATACTATGTTATGTTGATTATCAATCTATTACCTATGTGTTGTTTATGATCTTGCATGCTCTCCGTTATTAGTAGAGGCTTCGACCAAGTTTTTACTCTTAACTCCAAGAGGAGTATTTATGCTCGATAGTGGGTTCATGCCTCCATTAAATGCAGGATGACTGACACAAAAGTTCAACTAAGGTCTGTGGATAGTGTTGTTGCCACTAGGGATAAAACATTGATGCTATGTCCGAGGATGTAGTTATTGATTACATTACGCACCATACTTAAGGGCTGCCCTAGCTAGCGCTCGAGCGCTAGGGAGGGATTAAGCGATCGGTTTCCAACCAAAAAAAAAAATTTCATTTTTGGCAAATTTTGGACTGTAGTGGAGGCTATTAAGGGAAAGTTCTGCATGCATGTTGAAACAGACGAATCTGCTGATGTAAGCGGAATCTTTTCCAAATTTCAAAACTCAAAACGTTTTATCTCACAAACGACAACTCCGATTTAAGATCCGTTTTCACCAATAAATCCGTCTCGACGAGGTCTTCAAAACTAGCACCCATGTTGATATATTTCGAGAAACTTTTTTTCTGACTAAAAGTTATCAACCCTCTCCTATTCGAATAATCAACCCCTCCGTACTTGAGTGATCAACGGTAAATGTACTCCCTCTGTTCCATTCTATAGTGCCTATAGTTTTTTGGCACGGAAATTAGCGCAAGAGTATTTTTTACACAAGACCGCTAGCTAAACGATTTGAGATCAACCTAAAATTTGGGAAATCCATATCTTACTAACTTACCATAATAAATTTGGGAGCTGAACGATTTGGGAGCTGAACGGGGAGGGGGTAATTGAAAAAAAGCTAAGATACAACCTTATATTCTGAAACAAATGCTAAAAATTTATAGGCATTATAGAAAGGAACGGAGGGAGTATAAAATTATCAACCTGGTGCAGGCTATTGAGGAAAGTTCTGCATGCATGTACACAAAAGACGAATTTGCTGATGTCAGCGGAATCTTTTCCAAATTTGAAAATTCAAAACGTTTTAACTTTCAAACGACAACTCCAAATTAAGATCCGCTTTCACCAATAAATTCGTCTCGACGAGATCTTCAAAACTAGCACCCATGTTGATATGTTTCGAGAAACTTTTATTCGGCTAAAAGTTATCAACCCTCTCCTATTCGAATAATCAACCCCTCGATACTTGAGTGATCAACGGTAAATGTATAAAATTATCAACTCTGGTGCGAGGTATTGAGGGAAAGTTCGCATGCATGTACGAAATGGACGAATCAGCTGATGTCAGCGGAATCTTTTCCAAATTTCAAAATTCAAAACGTTTTAACTTTCAAACGACAACTCCAAATTAAGATCCGCTTTCACCAATAAATCCGTCTCGACGAGATCTTCAAAACTAGCACCCATGTTGATATGTTTCGAGAAACTTTTTTTCTAGCTAAAAGTTATCAAGCCTCTCCTATTCGAATAATCAACCCCTCCGTACTTAAGTGATCAACGGTAAATGTATAAAATTATCAACCTGGTGCAGGGTATTGAGGGAAAGTTACTGCATGCATGCACAAATAGACAAATCTGCTGATGTCAGTGGAATCTTTTCCAAATTTCAAAATTCAAAACGTTTTAACTTTCAAACGACAACTCCAAATTAAGATCCGCTTTCACCAATAAATCCGTCTCGACGAGATCTTCAAAACTAGCACCCATGTTGATATGTTTTGAGAAACTTTTTTCTCGCTAAAAGTTATCAACCCTCTCTATTCGAATAATCAACCCCTCCGTACTTGAGTGATCAATGGTAAATGTATAAAATTATCAACCCGAAAGTTAATTTTATTTTAAACATTTTACCGAATATTTTTTAGTTTAGAAGCTATCAACCCGGTGTCCTGTTATTTATCAACGGTAAATATAAATAACTACCAACCCTAAAAATCTAACTTCATTTCGAATATTTTGGTGACTCTTTTTAGTTTACAAGTTATCAACCCGGTGCTCCGTTATTTATCAATGGTAATTATAAAATAACTACCAATCCTAAAAAGTATTTCATTTAGAATATTTTAGCGAATATTTTATTTTATTTTACAAGCTATCAACCTGGTGCCTCGTTATTTATCAACTGTAAAAATAAATAAATAATAACCCTAAAAGTATTTCATTTAGAATATTTTAGCGACTCTCTTTTAGTTTACAAGCTATCAACCCGGTGACCCGCTATTTATCAATGGTAAAATATAAATAAATATCAACCCTAAAAATTTAATTTAATTTAAAATATGTAGCGCCTCTTTTTTTGTTTACAAGTTATCAACCCGGTGCCCCGTTATTTATCAACGTTAAATATAAATACCTAGCAACCCTAAAAAGTAAATTTTATTTAGAATATTTTAGCAAACTTTTGTTAGCTTACAACTTAAAAATAGTACTTAATTTGAGTAGCAAGTGGTAGTTCATTTGAGTTGCAAGTGGATCTTCCCACCCGTTATTTTCCCCCTTAAAAACCATCGGCCCGAAAAAGGGAATTGCAAAAGGACCCCATTAAATATGAATTACCGTATGAAAATTAAAACCCAAAAGGGAATTGCAAAAAGGGAATTGCAAAAAGAGAATTGAGAGTCTCGTCTCGTGCTGAAGAAAAAGAGTGATATGCTATGTGTATGCATGCAACAACTTATGAAACGTGTGAAAGTCGCTCA
The DNA here is from genome assembly GCF_022539505.1 of Lolium rigidum. Taxonomy (NCBI): domain Eukaryota; kingdom Viridiplantae; phylum Streptophyta; class Magnoliopsida; order Poales; family Poaceae; genus Lolium; species Lolium rigidum. The sequence continues at coordinate 160,483,481 of NC_061508.1, forward strand.
TTAAATGCAAATCCATGAGATGATCTCGTGCATGTGCATGCATGCAAGTGTGAACGCTCTTGGCTACATGCAACTTGCAAAGTAGTAATACAAGTTGTTAGTGTGAACAGCGTGCGAAGCCTAATTAAAACATTATGTGACAAAAAGGGAATTGACTCGCTCCGCGAGCGCTTCCGCGCCACAAAAAGTGATTGCTCGAGCAATCGATTGCTAGGGAGGGGATTCGAAATATAATACTGTAACAACCAAGTACCCGCAATTAGGTATGTTGGTGAGAGAACAGCAACTTATCAATAAAAAATGCATTTGTTTTATACAACCGTAGACTGCAAACATCGTACATGTTACAATAAAATGTTTTCTCTAGGAGTAAAACACGCCTTGAGTGAGAATATTGTCCTACCTTGGAGCACTTCCTTGAAATAACAGAAGTGCAACAATATGCACAAAATTTCCTCTTGGAAGGAATATGGCACCGCTTAGACAATTGCCCAAAGCACCGAGCTTCACAGCAAATGCAAGCACGTTACACTGTCAGTATTTTTCCTTTTTTGTCATTAGAAAATCATTACTGCACTACTGTCAGACAATCTCTAGCTTGAAAATGACAAGAATATCTGTTTTTCTTTTCCTTTTTTTTTTCGACTCAGCAAATAAAGTACAGCTCCAAAGATACAGAATCTGCAAACATATAACATAATATGAGTAATAATAGAGAAGTTACTCAAAATATATAAAGAGGACTACAATGTGATATTCTAATATGGTGAGCATCAAAAAGGAAACTATCTCCCAAGCAGTAGAAAATGCTAATTAGATAATGCAGCTCTCGCATATAAAGGTGGACTACATAGTACCCTAGCTTGTATTATTTCGAAAAGCTGAATAGCCAAAGAAATCAAAATGGATAGGAAACAGATGCTAGTACAATAAGCGCATTTGTTTAATAGACTACTTGAGGACCTTCAAACTAGTCGAACGAAATAATTTACCCACAACTTTTGTCCCAAAATATCGGTAGCGGGTTGGCACCTAGTTTTTATTGTTTACCACAGGAAATTCTACAAAAATGACCCAACCTTTGGTTGGTGGACTTCAACTTTAGTCGCCATACAGAAAAATTAAGTTGCAGCAACACTAGGCCATGCTACAGTTTGCATAATAAAAAGAATTTGATGATATGTCGATCACAGATTACCATTTACATCTATAATTCATAGAACATGAAGAATTCCATATTAACAGCACTGAATATACACATAGCTTCTAGCTAGTACACAGAGCTTCATGAAATATATCCTCCCTTTAATGTTTCTCCATATATACCACTTCTTCATTCTAATAAAGAACCTGAGAACTTACGTTTCTGGTTAATGTTAGGGAAGTTTGGTCTGGGGGAGTTTTTACTTTTTTGTTGTGAAGTGGTGAACGTTTAAGATTTACTGCATGCTGGACAAGTTTGTACTGACCTAGCTTCAGGTCAAACCACCTGGCATTTGGCATAACCACTTAAGAGAAAGGCGTTCCTTTTTTTTTTCTTCAGGGAGTCATTCTCACAAAAGATATTTTAATTATAAGCGAAGATGGAAGGGAGACATGCTTTGCAGTTTTTGTTTTGAAGCTATATATAGTCTATCTCACTTTTTGTTAGGATATTTGTTTGCAACTTGCAATAAACAATGCTATAATCAAAGCTATATGCATCTATGATGTAGAGGCCCGGCGTAAAATAAAGCTTACATTTTGAACATACAGATCCTACATGACCTCAAATGCGAACAAAATATCCCCAAAACCAGGCCGGATAACAAATCCTAGAGCTTATGGCATTTCTAGTATCCACCTTTTGGACAGGGGAATCCAGAGGACTGACACCATTGCATTTAAAGGTAAGAAGTTACCTGATAAACTCAGATTACAAGCCATTCTTCTTGGTGACTATAAGGTCTTAGCTGTAGCGGTAATAATCACGTGTACTGTATGTGTTCCAGTATATGATGCAACTTTGGAGCCCTGCGTCGGAATATTGGTTCGAGGCGGAAAGATGGAGCTCCGCTTATCCTCTTCTTAGCGTCATACATTTCATTCCATGCTTGAACAATTTCCTCAACCTTAAAACTCAGTCCTGCAAAAACAAGAGCAAAATTTTCAGGACTTGTTCCTGAAATTACTACCGCAGGATGTGTACACAAAATCTAAGGATTCAAAGTTCACAAATAAGGTATGAAGCTGATCACGTTGCCTGGACAAATATGCTTTGTAAACATACATATTCGTTTGACTAGATAAGCAACATGTAGAAGTGGTAAAATGGAAAAAAGGAAAGAAAATTAGGAGTTCTGAAAGTTAGAAGAAGGAAACCCTTACCTTCTTGGGTGGTTTCATTAGCACAATGGTTCTTTAACATCACATTGATGTCTGCTACGGAAGCACCTCCAGTCTTGAATTTTTCCATCGCCACTGTCAGCGACTCTTCCCAGCTAGGAAGTCCCAAGTTGAACTCTACTACGGAGCGTTCATAAAGAATGGTACCCCACAAAATATTTATATGTGATCGAATACTTGAAGCTTGTTCGAATGCTTCATCTGCAGACATAGCCTTCATATAGCGTTCTAGGCCCATCTTCTCCAGCATGGAATTCTCCTTGTTAAGTTTAGACAGCCCCCTCATGTGAATATTTTCCGTTGCTTCCCACAACTCCATCCCTTTTTCCATATTGTCTTCTGCCTTGTTGAACAATCCCAAAACTTTTGTTCCCATATCTATCTTACACGCAATAGCATAATACCATGAAAGCTTGGCCTGCTCAAACTTCTGTTGGCCAAGTGCGATGAAACCTTCAAAAAAGTCTGGTTTTGTTTTTACAGCTTCCTCAAATTTTGAACCAGCCTTAATATATTCTGAACAAGCCCATTCATATGCAGCCGTTACCTGCTCAAGTATCAATTCAATTGAACCATCTTCAGATAGGAGTGGCCTTTTTCTTGCACGAGACATGCTGACGTTGCCCCAATTAAACAAGGCCAAAGCTGCCATTTCCTGAAATTTTAGCTCTGCAACTTGAAATATTTCCTGCGCTTCTTCACTTGCAACCGTGTCTTCCATAGCCTCACAATATAATCTCATGCCAAGGTCATGGAGATCCAAATATGCATCAGAATCAAATCCGACGTGAGTCTTAAATAGCTGGGCAAACTGTAACATCCAATCATCAACATAACAGTTTTGTCCATTATCATGCCTGGTGATCCCATTCTCTGCCATGCTATTAGGGATTTTCTCTAGTAACAAAGGTTGTGTTCTGACCACATCCACGCCTAGTTCTTGAACAGGATCAACCTCTGCAACATATAGTCGAACAGGCACTTCTGGGTCTGCTAGGTTGTTTGCCCATCTTAGCTCTTCAGATGAGGTTATTGTCACCAGGTCATCTTCCTTGTCCTTATACTTAATAAGTAACGCCTTCAAAGATGGGAACTTGTTCTGAACAATTTCTCTCAACTGAGATAGGCTGCCGTCTACTGGCACCCGAGCACATCTAATGTCCTCTCCAAAGAGACCAACTTTAGATCCCTCATCGCCTCTGTCTTGACACTGGTATTGCTCTCTGTGGTGTGGCTATGACAGTTTTCCTGAGCATGATGCACTGGCTTCACAGCAGAATGCTTTCGTCCCTTACTCTTGCCATGCGCAGTTTGGTGTCCTGAAATGAGTTTCCTTCCCTTGCGACCAGCTTCCATCTCCAGATCATTGGTTTCCTTATCTTCCAGAAGACTTTGCTGATTTCTTATCCCATTTGCTTCCTTGTGTTCAGTGTGCTTTTCCTGTTTGTATTGCTTCACTCCATTATCTCCCAGATGGTTTGCTTGCTTGTTATGCTCATTCCTCTGTTTCTTCTCTTCTTCCTTCTCTGGACCATTCTTGATTTCTCCAACATGGTCCACTTCCTGCCCATCCAGAACAGGTTCCGAGACAGCAACAACAACACCCTTCTCCTTCAATGCCGCCTTGACGCCCTCCGAGATCTCCCTGGCGGCGCGGTTACCCGGCTCCCAGCCCAGCACCTTCTCCACGTCGGCCCAAGCCAGGTCCGGCCTGCCCAGCGCCTGGAAGCAGCTGGCCCGCCGCAGCAGCGCCCTGCTGTACCTGGGCGCCACCTCGAGGGCCAGGTTGCACTGGTGGATGGCGCGGTGGTACTCCCCGGGGACCATCCGCATGTAACACTGCGCGGCGCTGCTCCGGAGGTGCGCCGCCTCGATGTGGCCGCTGGGGAGGAGCTGGATCGCCTTGTCGTACTTGAAGGCCGCGCCCTCGTAGTCCTTCCGGTTGAACAGCCTGCTGGCTTCCTCCTTCAACTCCCGCGACAGCTCCAGGAACACCTCCTCGTCGCTGTCGCCCTGCGCCGCCGGCTTCCCCATGGCTGGCCGCCTCCCCCTTAAATTCCACCACAACTCTTTCTCTCTCCTAGTAGCAAATTTGCTGGTACAAGAAACGCAAGTGAGCTCGAAGATTCCACCAAGAATTGATAGCCGAGACCACCGAATCTTGGAAAGAAAATCAAAGGAAAAAATTGTTTTTCCTTCTTTTCCTTGCTAGAACCGGACGAATCGAGAAGACGAGCTACTGGTTGAGGGAACCGATGCTTCGACCACACGGAAAAGAAAACCTCAAGCCGAAGCAAACCATTTGGTCGAAGCAAAGTAGCAAAAGATTTGGTCGGTAGGAGCGGGAGGAGGATAAGGAGCGAATGGACAAATGGCGCAAAAGCGCAGCAGAGGCGGGGCGCGGAACCAAGAAAGTCACGCCTCGCGGCTCGCGTAAACACATACCCGGCGCTTTTTCAAGACGAGTGGTGCGGTAGTGACAGGTGACTGAGGTGAGTAGCTGACAGGCGTATCAGAACATCGCTTTCTCCGATAAATTACCTGGCCAACGGGCCGGCCCGGCACAGTGCTTCAGGTGCCTCGCACACAGAAGCCTGTTAACTGATAGGCCGTGCCATGCCCAGGGCCCAACGATTTCAGAGGGCCCATGACAAACTCTATAAATGAGGCCCAACGGAAAAAAATAACTTCATACATAAGTGGATAAAAATGATTGAACTTATAAACATCGATAATTTTTCAGTAGCATTATATAGCGGATAAGTTTTCTTCCCTTTGTTCTAAACCAAGTACCATAGAAGCTACAATCAGCCCTGGCTACAAACTACAATGCATAAAAAAGAGGAATATCATGCGAACAAACCTACAAGCCTCGAGTAATCATGAGAAACGAGATTTCCATGCATTTTTTGATGCAAATTCATCAATGACAGTGTCGAGATCAATACTATCGAACATATTCCTCTCGATGCAACACATGGCCAAACCATTGAGTCTTTCTTGTGACATAGTGGATCTCAAATAATTTTTCAGTAGCTTCAGTTTTGAGAAACTCCTTTCAGCTGATGCAACAGTCACCAGTACAGTCAAGTGGATACGATAGGCAATTGAGACATTTAGATAACAATCTGCAGCTCTTACAAAATCAAAAATCTGCTGACATTGATGTGTTTGGCAATGTCATTTGCAACACTTTTAGTTCAGAAACAAAGTCATCCAAATTATCATCCGCTGACTCATCATGAGTGAAAGTTTTGACAAAATTTGTGCAATGCCTTCTTAGATCATTATCACCCAAGGATTTCAATTCTTTCGAGTTGAACAAGAAGCTAAATATACTCCCAAATGACTTCAATTCCTCAAATCTATTAGTTAGTGAAGCAATTGCAACATCAATCATCACTAGAAAGTATTTGACTCTAAATGATTCCTCCTCTATTGCTTGCGCTTCTTGATTCTGATCATCTTCTTCATTGTCACTAATTTCATCAAATTGTCTTTTTCTCGTAATACGCCGTTTCACAGGGAGTAAAGGCTCTACTCCCATTCCAGTTGCAATAGATCTTGCAATATCCAAACTTTTTTCGAAATCATTATTCCTGTACTTCTCAAAAAATGATATGGCACCATCAATCTTCTTAAGAGTAACATCAATGCACACAAACTTAGATTGGAGCTTCTTACTCACCATGTTTACAATGAACAAAACATCATGCCAAATGACCATTCCAAGCAAAAAATCGAATTTCTCAAGTGCACTAGCCAAAGATTTTGCTTCGCTCTTAGTCTTGGCATTATCATTAGAAGTTCTCTTCAGTTCCAATAATGTTTTTCTCAACTCTAGTGCTTGGTATCTGATAGCTTGCACACTCTTTATTCGACTCTTCCATCGAGTGTTGCACAAAGACTTAACTGTCATTGTTGGAACATGATCAAGTAATAGCTGCCATCTTTTAGTAGAGGTTGAAAAAAGAGACTGGCTTTTCAGAACCTGGGTGCATGTGAACGAGAATGGACTAATGGAACCGGGCGGCATATGATCCTGCGGGAAGGCAGCTCCTGATTGGTCTAGTCTTTTTGTGTGGGGTCCACCGCTGGAATGGATGTTGTCCATATACAGGTACAAAACGACAGTACATACGCGTGTGGGCCCTCTATCCTCTCCACAGCCCGATCGTTCCACATCCTCTCCCCATCGATCCCCAATTCCCCATCCTCTCCCCATCGATCCCCATCACCGCCGCCCTGTTCCTGACGCCGCCCCCATCCCCGAAGCCAGGTCGACGGCGCCCTGTCCCCGACGCCGCCCTGACCTCGGCGCCAGCCACCGTCCGTGCAGCAGTAGCGTCCGTGCGCATGTAGGATGTCGGTCGCGATGTCCACGCTGACGGAGCCGCCGCCGCGTCCATGCAGCAGCAGCGTCCACGTCCGCCACCGCCGTCCCGCTAGCGCCTCCTCCTCCTTCCCCGGCCACCGGCGCCGGCCTCCTGGATGTTGGTGCCGACCTCCACGTCGTCGCGCGGGACGCGGAGCGCCTGGCAACGCCACGTCGACGATGCGGAGCTCGGGCCACGTCGACGCCGCCCGTCCCCGACGCCACGTCGACGACGCCCTGTCCCCGACGCCGGCCCCATCCCGAGCTCGCCCGGACCTCGTCGCCGCCCAGTCCCAACGCCACCTCGACGATGCCCTGTCCCCGACGCTGGCCCCATCCCGAGCTCGCTCGGGACGCCACCTCGACGCCCCGTCCGGACGAAGCCTCGACGCCGCCCCTGTCCCCGACGCCGGCCCCGCCCCAAGCTTGCCTCGCCATGGTGCTCGCCTGCGCGTGGTGGAGGTTGGCGGCGGAGGGCGCCGCGACGAGCGGCGGTAGCATGATGGCGGCGCGGGCTCCGCTGCCATCCGCCCGCCCGACAGGCGCCACGCCTCAACCATCAGCTTCTCGCGCGCGTCGCGCCTCCGCCATTTCCCAGACGGCCGCCCGGTAGTGCTGATTTTGGACGAGAGAAGAGAGAGATGGGCGTGATTTAGGGGAGCCGCGTATTGTACAGAGTACTATCTGTATCAGAGTAATGATCGGCTTCTGTACGGGCCCACCAAAACACCTGGACCAATGGTAGCCTGACTTGCAGCAGGAGCATATGCCGGCCGGTTCAACGCAACACTTTCCGCATGTGAACCCACTTTTTCAAAAATGCGTTTGTAATGTAAAAACATATTTAAAAATCGAAACACAAAATGCGTGCAAAGGTGATCTCAAACATGTGCCCTGGACATGAGTTTCGTGACGAAAAAACCTTTTATTTTGCCTCGGCAAAAAAGTGAAATTTTGCAGGGCTATATAGCAGTATATATGTGGTATTTTGTCTTTTTTAGATTCTGAAATAAAAAAAGTGGTTTCTCCGCGAAAACTTTCTACGCACACGTGGATCATGCACACATGGATCATGCGTACCCTGTTATTTTTATTTCAGAATTTTTTAACATTTGAAAAATGCATTTTTCACCTGGGTTCACGTGCACCCAGGTTCCCCAGGTTCAACTGGGACTTTTCCTTGAAAACAATATGTAAATTCTTTGCACAATACCAAAGAAAGTAATAGTTTTACCATAAGATTTTGCCATATCACTAAGAGTAAGATTTAGGTTGTGACAAGCACATGGCATGTACAATGCTCTTGGATTAGTACGAAGTAATCTGCTCTGTATCCCTTGGTTTTCCCTTTCATGTTTGAACTATTATCATAGCCTTGTCCTCGAACATCACTAACATTCAGACCAACAGATTCGAGTGAATCTATCAACATATTATAAAGTCCAAGTCCCGATGTATCATCCACCTTCAAGAACTCCAAAAAAAACTCCTCTATTTTTGTAGTGGTACTTGACATGTTTACGCACCTCACAATTAGAGTTATTTGTTCTTGATGGCTCACATCAGGGGTACAGTCTAAAATGACAGAGAAATACTTTGCATCTCTAATTATCCTCAAGATAGAATCTTTAACAATGCGAGCAAGACGGGAAATTAACTTATTCTGAATATTATGTCCAAGATAATAGTGATGAATTTCATTACTCTGAATGCGCCGAATATGCTCTTGCATTACAGGATCAAACTCTCCCATCATTTCAATTACTCCCAGAAAGTTCCCATTATTATCTTGATGTAGTTTCTCATGTTTTCCTCTAAAAGACAAATTATGCTTAGCACAAAATTTCACGGGAGCAATAATACTAATTAGAACGTGTCTCCACCGTATCTTCTCCCTTTCAATCTCTTGTTGCAAATCCTTATCAATTGTTTCCTTCTTACTTAGCCTCACTCTTACCTCATTCCAAGTATTCATGTTACTGATATGCTTAGCACTATTCTCATGTAACCTGAGCTTCTCACTAAGATGTTTCCAGTCCATCAATCCCTCGGATGCTAGTAGACTTTTGCTGTTTTTGGACCTGAACAATTTGCAGCAAAAACAATAAATTTTGTTCACATGTTTAGAGTACACTAACCACCTTCGATCACTGACCTCGCCATTACTTAGCTTTCTTGAGTAGTAAGAATATGAGAAATGTATGCCAACATTATCTACTTGAAACACAAGATTGTACTCCCTTGTAGGCCCCTTCTCAATGAGAATATAAATTGATTTATTATAAGAGCATTCCATGTTCTAGGGTCATAAATATCAAAAGAAGAAGCTTCCTCATTTGTGTTTCCATGACTCTCACTGTCGGTGTTCTGATTTTTTTTTCGAAATGGGGGGAATATCGCCCCAGCTTCTGCATCCAAAGGATGCACACGGCTTTTTTTTTATTAGATTATTCACAAAACCTTACAAGAACAATACAAAAGATCAACCTCGAAGCCACCTCACTAAACCTACAGTGGGATGAAGGGATGATAATACACCAACTCACATCATCCAAAAACCAAATGCCTTCCCAAACCGCCCAATAGCAGGTGAGAAGCACATCCAGTCAAGCAAACTCTCCGCGCACGCCAACGCACATGCCACAGAAGTTGCTACCGCCGTCTTCCTCGACTCCATCGTCAAGAGAGATCATCGCATTAACCTTGCAAGACCTGCCGTCGATGCCACCATGACGCCGGACGGCTCCACCATCCTGCACGCATACATCATCCCGCATCCGTCGTCGATGCCCTGCAGCACCATGCCACCGAGACTCAACACCAACAATGTGGTGGATGAATACCACTCCACCAACATCCAGCAGCTGCTCCAAAAACGATGCCCCAAGAGGTAGAACGACGCAGGGCGCGCCGCCATCGTCCGATCCGGGAGACCCGGTGATGAGGTCTAAGACCCCGTGTGTGGCCCGATCTCGCGGATTGACTTCGAAACCAAAGGGGAGAGATGGGAGAACGCGAGGAACACGAAGAACACCGCGGACACGAGGAACTCCGAGACCCACGCACGCACACCAACCCGATACACCCGATGCTTACCTCCGTGGCTCGATGGACCACGCCAATAGAATCTCCGTGGAAGAGGCACGTGGCAGAATTCCCGGAGAGAGATTGGGGTTGGAGAGGAAGAGCTTGGTGAGGGAGAGAGAGTAACTAGTACTAGAATCTCGACTCAACAAGATCAAAGTCAACAACCAAGGTGCCTTGATTACAGAGGGATGATACCCAAGGGAGACTAAGCTCAAAGGTAGGTTTGAGTTCAAAACAAGTCTAAAGAGCTAAGGAGGGGGTCCAGCTACTTATATAGGTACACATGGCCAGCAAGGGCGAACAGGTACGCGAAAGGATAAGTTAAGGCAGTTTGGTGGGGCATTCTCGTCAGGTCCGGTTTGGGTCCGGTCTGACCGGGCCTGTGACCGGGCTGTCCGGTCATGGGGCCGGTCGACCGGGCCTGTGACCGGGCTGTCCGGTCATGGGGCCGGTCGACCGGGCGCAAACCGGAAATCTGCGAAGTTTCCGGTCCTGGGTCCGGTCGTCGCCCGGTACGAGGGAGCTGGCCCGGTCTGCGCCCGGTTGACCGGGCCTGTGACCAGGGCGTCCGGTTGTGGGTCCGGTCCGATCGGGTCCTGGACCGGCCAGCGTCCGTCTCTTCCTTGGAGCGCTTCGAGCGACGTCGGCTTCGGCTTCATGATCATCTCCATGTCCAGCTGCTTCTCTCCCTCCCTTGACCTTGGCGCTTCCTCCTCTCCGGGGTCTTGATGCGCCTTGTACCTAATGACACATAGCACGTCGGAATGAGGTAGCAATCCATCCAAAGGGGTACCAAGATCAAGGGTGGTGAGGAGCGAGTTCACCTCATCATGTAGAGCCTTGGCTCGGGCTCGTGTCATCGGTCCACTTGGGGGACTAGTTGGTCTTGATGTAGTGTCGTCGGTGAGCGGGGCTACATCATCTCCCCCCCCTTGGGAAAGAGTCGTCCTCGACTCGTGGTCTTCCTCATCTCCATGATAGGGTGACAAGTCGGAGACATTGAACGTGTTGCTCACCATGTACTTGGAGGTGGGGATGTCGATGACGTAAGCGTTGTTGTTGATGCGTTTGAGGACCTTGAAGGGACCATCTCCTCTTGGCTTGAGCTTTGAGTTGCGTTCCTGAGGGAATCTTTCCTTCCGGAGGTGGATCCAAACGAGGTCGCCTTCTTGAAATATGCGTTCCTTCTTCTTGGCGTTGAGGCGGGTAGCTTGACGAAGCACATGTTCTTGAATGGTAGCTCTTGTTTCTTCATGAAGTTTCTTGACGGCGGCGGTGCGCTTGTCGAAATCCATGTTGATCCGCTCACGAAGGGGAGCGGGAGTATGTCGAGTGCCGTGAGCGGCTCAAACCCGTAGACGACCATGAAGGGACTCCTTGATGTAGTCGAGTGCTTGGCGCGGTTGTAGGCGAACTCCGCGTGTGGAAGGCATTCCTCCCATGACTTCAAGTTTTTCTTCACGAGGATGCGTAGAAGGGTGGAGAGGCTTCGATTGACCACTTCCGTTTGGCCGTCCGTTTGCGGGTGCGAGGATGATGAGAATAAGAGCTTCACTCCAAACTTTGCCATGAGCGACTTCCAAAGATAACTCATGAACTTGACGTCTCGATCCGACACAATGCTTTGCGGCACTCCATGTAGGCGAACAATTTCCCTGAAAAACAATGAAGCAATGTGTGAAGCATCATCGCTCTTATGGCAAGGTATGAAATGAGCCATCTTAGAGAATCTATCCACTATCACGAATATAGAATCATGACCATGCTTAGTGCGAGGCAATCCTAGAACAAAATCCATGCTAATATCCGTCCATGGTGCATGAGGTATAGGCAAAGGCGTGTAAAGACCATAAGGATTGGAAGTAGACTTAGCTTGAAGGCATGTCGTGCAACGGTTGCAAAGGCGCTCGACGTCCCGCTTCATCTTCGGCCAATAATAGTGAGTGGATAACATCGCAAGTGTCTTATCTCGACCAAAATGTCCCATAAGGCCACCACCATGTGACTCTTGCAAGAGTAACTTTCGAAGAGAAGACTCGGGAATGCAAATTTTGTTGGCTTTAAACAAGTAGCCTTTGTGAAAATAGAAGTCATCAAATCCTCGGTCAACGGAACACTTCTCAAATATCGGAGCAAAGAAAGAATCGGAAGTATAGAGTTCTTTGATCTCTTCAAGTCCCAAGACGTGAAAATCCAAGCGAGTAAGCAAAAGGGTGTTTTTGCGGGAAAGAGCATCCGCCACTACATTGTCCTTGCCCTTCTTGTATTTGATTACATATGGGAAGGACTCAATGAACTCAACCCATTTTGCATGACGTTTGTTCAAATTGTGTTGGCTTTTCAAGTACTTCAAAGACTCATGGTCGGAATGGATGATAAACTCATTTGGCCAAAGATAGTGTTGCCAAACTTCAAGAACACGAACCAAAGCGTAGAGCTCCTTGTCATATATAGGATAGTTGAGGCGTGCGCCATCTAACTTCTCACTATAGTATGCCACGGGTTTGCCCTCTTGCATAAGAACACCACCAATACCAAGCCCACTTGCATCACACTCAATCTCAAAAGTTTTGGCAAAATTTGGAAGAACAAGAAGGGGAGCTTCGGTAAGGCGTTTCTTCAACTCATCAAAAGCATTTTGTTGGGCTTTTCCCCAAACAAACGGAACATTCTTCTTGGTAAGCTCATTCAAAGGGCAAGCAATGGTGCTAAAATCTTTCACAAATCGGCGGTAGAAACCGGCAAGTCCATGAAAACTTCGGACTTGGCCAACATTTGTAGGAGTAGGCCAATTATGGATGGCCTCTACCTTAGAAGAATCAACTTCAATCCCATTAGCGGAAACCACAAATCCAAGGAAAACCAATTTGTTTTGAGCAAAGGTGCATTTGGGGAGGTTAGCATAAAGCTTTTCATGACGCAAGATGCACAAGACTTCTCTCACATGTTGCACATGGTCCTCGAGATCTTTGCTATAAATGAGAATGTCATCGAAATAGACAACCACACTCTTGCCAATGAGAGGACGCAAGATGTGATTCATGAGGCGCATGAAAGTAGATGGAGCATTGGAAAGACCGAAAGGCATAACGAGCCATTCATATAGACCGAGTTTGGTCTTGAATGCCGTTTTCCATTCATCCCCAATAGCCATGCGGATTTGATGGTAACCACTACGCAAATCGATTTTAGAGAAAATCGTGGCACCACTAAGCTCATCGAGCATATCATCTAAACGCGGAATGGGATGGCGGTAACGGACGGTAATGGCATTGATGGGGCGACAATCCATACACATCCGGTTTAGGCACAAGAATCATGGGAACCGCACAAGGGCTAAGGCTTTCGCGGACGTACCCTTTGGCGAGGAGATCTTGTATTTGGTGTTGTATCTCCTTTGTTTCTTCGGGGTTGGTGCGGTAGGCGGCACGGTTTGGAAGCGGAGCGCCGGGTATGAGGTCGATGCGGTGCTCGATGCCTCGAAGTGGTGGTAGTCCATGAGGGAGCTCGTCGGGGAAGACGTCTTGAAACTCCTTCAAAAGAGACAACAAAGACGAAGGAATGTTGGTTAAGTCGTTAGTCGCCGATGTTGGTCCCTTGCATATGAGGACGTAGTGCAATATGGTGGATGGGTTTGCTTGCACTTCTCTCCACTCGCTTTTGGTGGCTAGGAGGACGCTCTTTCGCTCACTCATGTGTGGCTTGTGGCGCTCACTCTCCATTTGGTGGGTCGCTCCCTCACCTCTCAACTCACTATGGTGGAAGTGGTGTTGTGCCCTCGCTAGAGCCTTCGCGTTGTCGGCGATGATTTGGCTAGGAGTCATGGGGCGCAACTCGAACTTCTTGTCGTTGACCTTGAAGGTGTATGTGTTGGAGAGTCCATCATGTATAGCCTTCTTGTCATATTGCCAAGGGCGGCCAAGCAACATGTGGCACACCGTCATGGGTACCACGTCACACTCAATAGTATCCTCATAAGGTCCAATCTTGAAAGTGACGGTGACGGTATGTTGTATCTTGACGTTGCCCTTGTCACTCAACCATTGGATATGGTAAGGGTGAGGATGCTTGCGGAGAGTGAGGTTGAGCTTCTCACACAACTCGGTGCTTGCAAGGTTATGGCAACTTCCACCGTCTATGATGACCTTGATCGACTTGCCACCAATTCCGGCACGGGTTTGGAAGATGTTGCACCGTTGTTCTTCCACATCATGAGGTTGCGTAGTTAGCACCCTTGTGACCACAAGTGAGGGACTTGGGTCATGCTCACATAGGAGAGGATCTTCTCCACTTTCTTGCTCATAAGCTTCTTCACTTTCCACGGCGGCTTGCACAAGGGCTTCATATTCATCCTCATCAAGCGTCTCGATATCACCATTCTCCATAGTGATCATGACCTTGGTGTTCTTGCACTCAAACGATTTGTGACCTTGTGTGCCACACTTGAAGCAAGTGACACTAGAGGGTCCCGTGGATGCCTTAGAGGAGGCGGTGGAGGAGACCGTTTGCTTCATGCGACTTTGGATAGTCGGTTTCTTGGATGTTGTAGAGGACACTTCGGCCTTGGCACTTGTAGCATGAGGAGTTGATGTAGTAGGAGGAGTCGATGTAGCGAGCTTGGAGGAGAAGTAGGTCTTGGCCTTGGAGTACTTGATGTCCTCAATCACTTGGCGCTCGGCCTTCGACGCTTGATGGACCAACTCAACCATGTAGGAGTAAGGTTGGAACTCCACAATTCGCTTGATGGGATAGTTGAGGCCATTGAAGAAACGAGCAATGGTTTGTTCCTCGGACTCTTGGATGTTAGCTTGCATCATAGTGAGCTCCATCTCCTTGTAGAACTCCTCAACGGTCTTGGTGCCTTGCTTCAACTTTTGGAGCTTGTTGAAGAGGTCGGTCATGTAGTGCGTGGGGACAAAGCGAGCATGCATCTCTTTCTTCATGTCTTCCCAAGTGTCAATTGGAGGTTCACACTTCTCTTCTCGAAGAGTGAGGACTTGCTCCCACCAAGTGTTTGCGTAGTCCTCGAACTCAAGAGACGCCATAGCCACCTTCTTGGCACCGGAGTAGTTGTGGATGCGGAATATCTTGTCAACCTTGAGTGCCCATGAGAGGTAGGCCTCGGCATCTTCTTCTCCCTTGAACTTTGGCATGGTGAACTTGAGTCTTCCAAACATGTTCTCTTCATCCTCCAAGTTTCTTCGACGAGGCGGGGCACCTTCATCTCTTGCGGCTTGAGGAGGAATAGGAGGTCTTCGACGGCCAACCATAGCATTGGGTTGGCGTTGGAGGTGCACACTTGCTTCACTTGGTTCACGGTGAGGATGTGGTTGAAGATCTTGTCGTGGTTGTGGACGATGCTCGATGTTGGGTCTCTCATCTTGATCATGGTGTAGGTCTCCTCTTCCACGTTGGTCATGGCGAGGATGATTGCGGAGATCACGCCTCGGTTGGTCTTGATGTCCATGGCCTTGAGCATCACCATGTGGCTCCATGTTGTGGAAGAAGTTGTCATGTGGGTGGCCGTCACGCCCATGGTGGGCATGGCCATCCGGTTGAGGACGATCTTGTGGAGGACGTTCTTGTGGACGGGCATGGCGATGGATTTCTCCTCGCCTAGAGTTGGAGCGAGAGTCTTCATGACGAGCATGTGAGCGATGAGGTCGATGATGGTCTTCATGCCTTGAGGAGGAGCTTGAGGACGAACGATGACCATGAGAGTAGTAATCTTGTGATGAGCTTGAGGATGATGAAGTAGAGCGGTGTCGGTGATGACGACCCAAGTTGGTGATGGCGCGCTCGATGCTATCCATGCGCCGCTCCATGTTCGCATCATTGGCCGCCATTCGGCCATTCAAGTTGTCCGTAGCTTCGCGAAGGAGAGCCAAGTCTTGGTTCACAACGGAGAAGTTGTGTGCCACTTCATCGTATTGCTCATCGATGCGTGTCTCGAAGAGTGTGAGTTGCTCCTTGAACTCTTGTCGTTGTGTCCATAGGTTGTGTTGAGTAGCCAACCTCTCGGTGTTGCGGAGGACTTCTCCCTCCCTTACATCATCTCCACTCCTATCCATGATGCAAAGACAAGAACTATGTTGTGTATGTTAGTGGAAGGAGACTACCTCGCACTCTTACCAAGGTAAGATAGTATTGAGGCAATCCACCAAGCCGAAAGCAAGATCAAGTGTATCGGGAACACACGCAAAACCACACGCAAAAGCTAGCAAATATGGTGTTAGGCGAGTGTTGTGGAAAGCCAAAAGACAAATCCAAGATCGAGTATGTTGTTAAAAGTGGGTAAGGTCCAAAAATCCAAATGTCAATGTGAAGATCACTATAAACACGGAAAAGGTTGTGGAACACACACACGAGATAAGCGGGGTTAGTGCAACCAAAAGTGAGCGGAAAAGTGTATGTACGGATGCTCGGTGTCACACTAACACAAGGAGAGGCAAAGCTTTGGTTGCAAAAGAAGAGACAACTAGATTCACACGCGGCCTCTCTTCTCGTATCTCTCTTTGCTTAAAAGCTTGTTCTCTTTTGTATATGGTGGCACTTGCACTCGTTTGTATCTTTGGTGGCACTTGGACACTTTTGTATGTATGGTCGTATGGATGTATGGATGTATGGATGTATGGTGCTACTCGCACTCTTTTTGTGTTTTTGGGGCTTTTTCACGCACTATGTTAGCGTTAGCCTCGCTTTTGCTATCTTGCCACACGAGTGTTTGCTTGAATGCCTTACTCAACACGACACACACACCTCACAATGCGGGGCCACGTGCAATGTCTCGCAACACTAGACAAGCAATGCTCGATGGGATAGATCGCAAAAGGAAGAGGGGTTACAAGGTGACAGCTGCAAGTTATACCTGCGATGGTGGTGGTGGTGGTGGTGGTGGAGATCGCCGGACGTCGAGGTCGAAGGGGCGCGAAGATGCGCCCGGTCTGGGGCCCGGTTGGACCGGCTCCTGGACCGGCCTGTCCGGTTTCCGCCCGGTCGACCGGGTTCGGGCCGGCCCGGCCGGTCGTGGGTCCGGTTGACCGGGTGCTCGACCGGATTTCGCGGGCTGGACGTTTCTCTCTCTCGTTCTTCCCCAAACCAAAACCAAATCGACCAAATCGAAGGGAAACGATGGAATTGGAGGCTCAAAGTTGGGGAAATAGTAGATCAAGCACAACAACACCAGATCCACGGAACAAAACCACTCAAAACGCAACCAAATCACAGATCGGTCAAAAGGCAAATTGGGGCTATTTTTGGGTATTTTTTGGAAAATTTTCTAGAAACGAAATCGGGTGGGTGGAGGGTCAAATCCGCGGTAACCAAGAGCTGCTGATACCATATGATGAGGTCTAAGACCCCGTGTGTGGCCCGATCTCGCGGATTGACTTCGAAACCAAAGGGGAGAGATGGGAGAACGCGAGGAACACGAAGAACACCACGAACACGAGGAACTCCGAGACTCACGCACGCACACCAACCCGATACACCCGATGCTTACCTCCGTGGCTCGATGGACCACGCCAATAGAATCTCCGTGGAAGAGGCACGTGGCAGAATTCCCGGAGAGAGATTGGGGTTGGAGAGGAAGAGCTTGGTGAGGGAGAGAGAGTAACTAGTACTAGAATCTCACTCAACAAGATCAAAGTCAACAACCAAGGTGCCTTGATTACAGAGGGATGATACCCAAGGGAGACTAAGCTCAAAGGTAGGTTTGAGTTCAAAACAAGTCTAAAGAGCTAAGGAGGGGGTCCAGCTACTTATATAGGTACACATGGCCAGCAAGGGCGAACAGGTACGCGAAAGGATAAGTTAAGGAAGTTTGGTGGGGCATTCTCGTCACGTCCGGTTTGGGTCCGGTCTGACCGGGCCTGTGACCGGGCTGTCCGGTCATGGGGCCGGTCGACCGGGCCTGTGACCGGGCTGTCCGGTCATGGGGCCGGTCGACCGGGCGCAAACCGGAAATCTGCGAGTTTTCGGTCCCGGGTCCGGTCGTCGCCCAGTACGAGGGAGCTGGCCCGGTCTGCGCCCGGTTGACCGGGCCCGTGACCGGGCGTCCGGTTGTGGGTCCGGTCCGACCGGGTCCTGGACCGGCCGGCGTCCGTCTCTTCCTTGGAGCGCTTCGAGCGACGTCGGCTTCGGCTTCATGATCATCTCCATGTCCAGCTGCTTCTCTCCCTCCCTTGACCTTGGCGCTTCCTCCTCTCCGGGGTCTTGATGCGCCTTGTACCTAATGACACATAGCACGTCGGCATGAGGTAGCAATCCATCCAAAGGGGTACCAAGATCAAGGGTGGTGAGGAGCGAGTTCACCTCATCATGTAGAGCCTTGGCTCGGGCTCGTGTCATCGGTCCACTTGGGGGACTAGTTGGTCTTGATGTAGTGTCGTCGATGAGCGGGGCTACATCACCCGGACCTAGGGTTTCCCCCGGAGCAGCACAAGTGAGAGACCACAGACTGCGACGATGATGCCTTCAAGAAGGTAGCGGCGCGACACGTCGCCATCGTCCGCCAACCAAGGTCGGAGCACGGTTTTCACCGGCAGCCGCGCATCCCAACCCGCCGAGTGTAGTGCCAAGACGGGCAAAGATGACGCCTTCGACAAGGTAACGATGTCGACCGATGTTGCCATCAGCCGCCAAGACCGAGGTCGAGGCTCAGTTTTCACCGGCCGCCATGACACCCGGACTAGATCTCGCCGCCACCCTGCCGCCCACACGGCCAGGGCCACGGGCCACCGCTTGCCGCGAAGAAGACGGCACCGCTGCCACCATCCGGAGCCACCGCTCCGGCGTCCAGGGCCCCCGCCGAGACCACCACCAGCAGCCCCTCCAGCACTGAAGGCCGCCGCCACCGAGCCACCAGATCCCGAGAGCCACCCGCCGCCACGAACGGAGGAGCGGCTGCCGGAGTCGCCGACCAAGGGGGAGACGCGTCGGGGGTGGAAAGCGTCGCCGGGCAGCGGCCTCAGCCCCGGCAAGCCCAGCCCGGCCACCTTCCTTCCATGCGGCTGTGCTAGGCGCCGGGGGCCGCAGCCGAGGGCCAAATCCCCGCCGCCCCCTTCACCGGCGCCACGGCCTTCGGCCGGCAGCACCTCGGGGGGGCGACGAGGAGGGAGAGAGGGGGGAGGACGGACGGGGCGGCGGCAGCTAGGGTTTGCCCCTCTCGGTCGCCAGGAGGAGCGACGCGAGAGGAGCGATCCAGAAGCGCGTCGGTGTTCTGATTGGCATCAACATCAGCAACATTTTCCTCAACTACATTCTCAGTCTGATCAGGCTGTTCTTCACCATTGGTGATGTATAATTGCTCAGAAATTTTATTACTGTGTCATTCCTCAACAAAAATTTATTCATTGCCCCCTTCAGAGATTCAGTCAACTTGTCTAATCTTTTCTTGACGCATGCTTTTTAGACAGCATGATTACAAAACCAGAATGCCGATTGCCAAAGATAATACTGAATGACCGAAGCTAACTATCTATCTATCTCCACAAACAAACAGAGCAAACTGACGACAAATTAATGGAACTTGGTAGCAGCCTGCAAATAATGAAAAAAATAAACACAACAATTCGTATACTGGATTCATGATTCGAGATCAAGACTCAAGAGTTAACAGTTACCTGTAACCTGTTGAAGTGGAAAGAAGTCTATATAACCCCCACAAGTTTTAGAGTTGGGACACTGCACACCCTTAACTTTAAACTAGCACACTTGACCCCACATGTTTACAAAACCGGGCAATTGACCCCTCAACGCTTTGCTAGCTGTTTTCTGGACCGGTTTTGCTAGTTGGATGGTGGTTTTATGCCAACGAGTGGTCTTCCTCCCTCTCTTCAGACGCACGCATGTACAAAATTCTGGGAACTTTCTATGTCGCTCGATCTATACGTAAGCTAAGAAAGCAAGCACACATGTTTAATGGATCCAAGCTAGCTAGCTGAACCTATGAACGCATCAAATGGCCATGACGTTGATGGTGGCGATGGGGATAGAGTCCTGGGCGCGTCGGAGCGTGCAGTGACGCCGCCTTGTTGCCGTCCTCCACAGCTCGCCGGCGTGTACGAGGGCTAGAGGTGATGCGTCATGCGTCTGCTGGAGCACGGCCCCGTGAATGCTTGGCTGGCTGCAGCGCGCGCTGTGCTCAGGCCTCCCACCATGAGCTTTGTTTCGGCTTGGGCGCGACACATGGTTGGTACGGCGAGGTGACGTAGTCATGGACTAGGGAGTCAGTCATCCTCAAGGACTCGTGAGCATCAAACGGTGGAGGTCCGACGATGTTTTAATTGCAGCTACCAGGGTCCTTCAAGAGACCCCTCTTCCCGTTCAAAAAAAAAAATACGGTGGAGGTTGCTCGTGCAGGAGGTGAGGGAAGGCCAAGCCCGCCGCGGCAGCGACGGAACGCGAGCGACACACATGCATGTTGACTATTCTTTTACCAACCCATGCCACGTTGGGCTAATAATAGAGTGCCACGTCACCAAAACCAGCCTGCAAAACAACTTCTCAAAACTAGGGGGTCAATTTCCGGTTTTGTAAACATGTGGGGGTTAAGTGTGCTAGTTTAAAGTTAAGGGGGTGTAGTGTCCCAACTCTTAAACTTATGGGAGTTATGTGAACTTCTTTCGTTGAAGTGTATCTCCTCTCCAACTCTCCGTCAGATACTTAGATCAGATCCTCCATGAGCCATGAGTGTTTGTTTGCCTTGATTGATTAGGAAAGGGAAATAGGGAATTAGAGACTCCAGTCTCCAGGCTCTAGGACACCAGAAGACCAGAAGGCTAGCAGGCGAGATTCCGAGACGCTAGAGGCGAATGAGCGAGGTGAATGAGCGAGGCGTTCTTCTCGTCTTCCGTTCCGTGCGGCGACTCGGCGATCGAAAAGAAAACGAACCGACGACGCGTGCGTTGCTTTCGTGTTGGTGTTGAATCGTCTGGCCTTTTTCTGGGCTATTTTTTTCCTCTACTCATCAACATATATACTGTACGTACATATATAGTGGGCCCCTATTTAAGGCGCCCCGGGCCGTCGTCCCACGACGGCCCGAAAACAATTAACAAGGGCGGAGTTCCTACATCCGTTTTTTTTGGAGGGGGGGGGGGCAAATCGAGCACAAAATTGGGTAGGGTTTGCGGTTGCGCGGATAGACCATGCACGTCGCTGATGCCGCAGATCAAACCGCCATGATCATAGTCGATGTTGTCGGCGCCACGGTCGCCTGAAAAAGGCAACCACTCTCGAGTTGATCAAACCAAAGAAGGACCAAAGGCGGCGGCTCTGCGGGCCGAAGGGGCGACGTAACAGAAACCCGATGCTCAATCGGTGGTAGGTGTGTTCTTGGCGGAGACGTGCGCGATCAGTTGATCAGACCGACGGGTGTCGCTATACGCGCCATGGCGTGGATGACACACATATCGAAGTAGATGGCGACGTTGTCGATGATGTCGTCCCGGGTAATGACGGCGAAGATGGACCAGTGACAGAGACCACGTGGACGAGCTGGCGGATGCGGCGTCGATGTGGGTGAGTCGGCCGCGCAACCTAGCAAGGTAGGCGCAGCAGCCGACTGAGTGGCCACGACAACCGGTAAAAGCCAGCTGGTGCGGAGACAGCACAAGCGAGTCGGCCGCAGTAGCCGACATAGGGGAGTCCGCCGGTGCTGAGTCAACGTCGAGGATGGAGTAGAGACGCATGATGACGGCGGCGGTGGGCGACGCAATCCGTACATAATTCAAAATCACAACATCAACCTTTGCTTCTGCTAGGTATTTCCTTTATTGTTTAATGTTTACCTATTTTATATAGTTCCATCCAAGGCCTAGATATTTCTATATTTGGATTAGGTCTTGGGTAATCCTAGCAAATCATAATTTGAGAAACAGGACCTCGCTTCAACTGGTGATTTCTTGTAGTGTGTGGCATGTATAATGTATTGATGTACTTACAACTTCATTGGCGCATTATGTTTTTCCGAAATTATTCTTGCCCATTCATTGTAAATGTCTTTGTTAACTCCTCCCCTTATACTATGTTACTATTACATTTCAGATCCGGACTTCTGCTCACCGTCTTAAACCAGTGTTGATTGTAAGTTATGAGATTTTTTTGTATTATTTGTTCCGATTGCACTAAACCCATGTCTGCACACACATTCCATCTTTGCAGGTCAAAATTTTAATTTTTTTGGTGGGCGAGTAGCAATGAGATTCAGCTTTGAGGGAACAAGACTTGAATGCATGCATATTATTGGAATACAAGTAAATCTTAATTAAAGTTCTCTCCAATCTTCTCAAGCACCCCCCCTTCAGGTTTTATCATTACCATTTTGAGATGATTTTTCTTAATATATTTAAGGATTTAGCCTTTCATTCGTGACCATTGTTCAATTTACTATATATAAGTGTACATGATACAAGAGTTTATGTGTGTACTCATTTTAGCAGATCAGTTACATAAAATAAACAAGCTTTAGCAACTTAATCCCTTTTAATGTTGCTCTACCAATTGGACAATCTGGAATTCTGGATTACTTTTTCGGTTTTGCTATGTCTCAGGTGACTGAGAAAAGCTTAAGTCTCAGTCAATTATTTCAGCCGTTCGATCAGTCTTTATGATCCGTGCTCGTCTACGTGGGTTCTGTTTCTGTCTTCCAAGTGTTTTCTTGGGTCGTCCGTTAGAGCATCTCCACTCGTCCCCCCGAGGAGGCCCCCGGCGAGCGTTTTTTCCATCCGGACGGCGAAATTCGGCCCAGTCGCGCCCCCGGTTCCTCGTTTTCGTCCGGATTTGGGCCTAAATTCATCCGGCGATCCCACGCCCCCGGCCCCGGGGAGCTCTCGGGGACTCCGGACGAGTGAAAAGCGGGGAAGGGCCCGATCTGTCGGTGACTCGACGCACGAACCCCACCGCCACGTCGCTCAAAATCTCCCCCACCCCTCGTATCTCTCTCGCCGCCGGCACCACCCCGCCGGCTTGTTGCCCGGATTGCGCCGCCACTCCTTCCCCACCTGCCTATATTCCGCCGTGTTTGGACGACGGCCTATCTGGCTGCTCTTCCGCCGGCCTGTTTTCCGTCCTGCTTGCTCGTCGTCGCTCGCGGCTCGGGTTGCCTCGCCCACCCGTCAGGTGTTCGTCCATTTGCCTCGCCGGCCATGGACTCGGACGAAGAGGAGGAGCAGATGTTCGTCGAGCTTATGCAAGAAGAGATGGCAGCAGCCGCCCAAGACGACGAGCACATGATGATCCTTGGTTGCTTGGCAAGCATGTACGCCGGACTGGCAACTTGTCGGCGTGGTGGGTCGGCACGAGGTCGCCGGAAGTGCAAGCCGAGACAGCGAATGGAGGGCTACTGCATGTTGTACGCCGACTACTTCGCCGACAATCCATTGCACGGTGAGAGTGTTTTCCGGCGTCGTTTCAGGATGAGCAGAAAGCTATTTCCGCAAATTGTGTATGCCATCCGCCACTTTGATCCCTACTTCGGATGCAAGGCGGATTGCACCTGGTTTGGTTGGATTTTCGTCACCGCGAAGTGCACAGTGGCTATGAGGATGCCGGCGTATGGAGCTCCCGGTGATACCGCAGATGACTATCTTCGGATGGCGGAGTCCACCGCCCTTGATTGTTTCTACCGGTTCTGCAGGGCCGTCATAGCAGTGTTCGGGGACTATTACTTGAGATCACCCACCGTCGAAGACACTCAGAGGATCCTTGCAACAAATGAAGCTAGAGGTTTTCCAGGGATGCTTGGAAGCATTGATCGCATGCATTGGCAATGGAAGAACTGTCCGTTTGCGTGGCGGGGAATGTACAAGGGTCACAAAAAGGCTGCATCGTGATACTTGAAGCAGTGGCTACCCATGATCTTTGGATTTGGCACTCTTTCTTTGGTATGCCTGGATCCAACAATGACATCAACGTCCTAAACTGCTCCCGGTCTTTTCCAAGCTTGTTGAGGGTCATGCTCCCTCGGTGGACTATGTGATCAATGGTCGGCACTACAACAAAGGATACTACCTTGCGGACGGTATCTATCCAAAGTGGGCAACATTTGTGAAGACGATCTCCAACCCTAGCACCCCCAAACTTTGCGAGTTTGTCAAGAAACAAGAAGCTTGCCGAAAAGACGTCGAGCGAGCATTTGGTGTCCTACAGCAGAGATTTGCGTCGTCCGGTTCCCCGCTATGACTTGGTCCAAAGATCGGATGTGGGAGGTGATGAACTGCTGTGTGTGCCTACACAACATGATTATTGAAGATGAGCGAAAGCATCCGGTTCCTCCGGCTGAGCAAGAAGCACCATATGAGAGAGATGGTCCTCTTGCACAGCATAATCACCAGTGCCTCCATCATGGGCCGCCTTCATTGCTATGCGCCAGGAGATTCGAGACTCTACAATGCACCAGCTGCTGCAAGATGATCCGGTGGAGCACATATGGAGGCTCCGAGGCAACGCCAACGCCGACGCCAACTAGTCTGTCTTAATTTGTTTGAAAAATTGTGAAATTTGTGTGCTTCATTTGTTTCAGCACTTGTTAAACATTGTACTCGTTATCGCCGAATTTGTTTCAGCAATTTTCGTCCTCTTGTTTGCCGAACTTGTTAAATTTTATGTTGAATTTGTTTGAAATATGTCAAATGGTCGAGGTTGGGGGTTTCCTGCCGGGGGGACGGCTGGAACTTCGGCGCTCCCCACGCCAAATCTTCATCCAATCCGGACGAAAATTTCGCCGGATTTGGGCGTGGGGAGCGCCAACGAGTGGGGATGCTCTTACCCCAGAGTGGGCCTCTTCTCTGCCCGTCTGTGAGCATGTCTTCTCTCCTTTTTTCTTTCTTTCTGCCTCTTTGTCTATTGTCTGGTCCCACTGGTCAGTGTTTCTTCTATTTTCTTTTTGCAATCTACTCGGCGTTTCATTCCAGATGAGGGAAGAGGGGAACGAGGCCGAGGCAGTTCCGCTTCAGAGAGGAGCTCAAGGCGGTCGGCGAGCTCACCGTCGCCACCGCCGTGTGTGTCTAGCCGGCGAAATATCTTCAGGTATTCTCGAATCAGAGATCTTCTTCTACCCTTATTTCTGCACGGACGGGTCACCAAAATCGGAATCGCGTTGTTAATTTTGCTTCTAGCTCGAGCGGCGATTTTGTTGGTCCCAGTGTTAGGGTTTTCCGATGCGAGCGAGCGTGTGAAATCTAAGTAATGGACTGTGCCCTTGCGCTTTAACTTGATGATTTGAGCCAAGTTGCAGCATCAGAGATCGGGAGAGGGGGCGCGTTGTCTCTGGCATGTGTCTGTAGACTAGTGTTGCGGTCAGTCCCTCATATTCATAATCTATGTGGTTGTTTGTATCTATAGAAATCCCGTGGGTTTTCTATGTGGTTTCTGTATGAAGTCCTTTGCCGCAAGTGTTGATGATTTTGGTTTGCTGATATGGGAGCATGTGCGAGAGAGAAAATCAGGGGCGGTTGGGTGCTGCTTTGCATTTGCTGTACCTGTACTCTATCGTACCATCGAGGTGCAGATGACAGCCTCGTAGAACTCAGATAATCCATGTCCTGAAGTATCTTGCAACGTGAGCTTTCCTAGACGTGTACTAATGGTAAATTGAATAGACCTACAATCTAGCTGAAAATTTAGTACACCACCTGCTCTGTTTATGTAGTAGTTTGTCTATTTTTCTGATTGAGAAGTGCATTCGGTTATCGTAGTGTCGCTCATGAACAAAAATGGATGGTTGGTACCTGATCCCAAGCTTTTGTTTTCTTCTGTGAGACTGATCCCAAGACTGATTGTCTTGTACCTTCTGTTAATGTTTGGTTCTTGCTGGCAATGCAAAACTTTACTAGCTAGCGAGATGTGTCATGTGTGTGTGTGTGTGTCACCAAAGTATAATATTAGCCAGCTCAGCCAGCTATAGAAGTACATAATTACTCTGATCAAGACAGTCTGATTGTGTATTACTGATTTACACTAACTTTGACTAGCCCTGTGGTCTTCAGGAAGTGGATGACTTCGTTGACTGAGAGCAACATCATACACCTCCTGTCAACAAAAGTAACTTGTCTGAAATAGTTCCATTGCTAAGTTTTGTCTTCCTAAAATGTAGGGATACAATGTGTTCTGAATCTGAATCGTTTCCAGTCGGATGTTCACATATGTTTTTGTGATGTAAAACAAATAGTAATAACTAACTGTTCTGAATGACTAACTAACAGATATGTATATGCTCTTGTGTCTTTTCTGAATATCTTCCAGTTTTTGCATTTGTTTTTTATTTGATTTGTATTAGAATCTGCATTTATAGCAATTGTGTGAGAATCTGCATCTGAAGTGTGTCAATACCCATGATTTGGGTTGTCAAGTAATATGTCAATGATCATGTCTAATGAGAAGTTATCAAACTTGTAACTAGCACCATCGAACCTTTTTTTAAGTAGTGATCCCAGCAGTAGAAACTAGCAGATTTTTTAACGTAGTGACACTGTACATGCCCTTACAAATCATACAGGACGCATGTAGCTATTGTCACTTCCGTGTAAATTAACTGAATATTTTGTGAGAGTGCCATCTGTTTTCATTTTGACTAGATGTGGCTAATATTCTATTTCCCAGCTATAGTATATTAATTTTTCGGTCCTAGCTTTTATGTGATGATCGGTTTCACAGATTTAGATAGGCTATACTCTGGCTGATACCTTAAGACCCTTATCTTTTTATTATCTCTTTTGCTTTTCTACTTTCTATTTAATTACCATGTGGTTTGAAAAGTATGCACATGACCAAATTCGTGTTGTATTTCTGAATTGGACTAGAACAATGGGAAAAAAAATCCAGAAGAAGGGTGACACAGATTTCGGTAGCGATGAGGTAAGAATAATTTGTATAACTGTGATTCTTTTTTATTTTTTCCTCGCTGCCCGTTATTATATTTTGCATTTGTTTTTCTTCATGATTTTCTATACTTTTTCTTGACTACTCAGGATGGTTGTGACTCAAGAGCAAGAACAATTGGCCTCCAAAAAATTGTCCTCGAGGCCGTGAGTTCAATTGTAAGATTACTCCACTTTTGTTTTCTGTTTTTGATTGTTCATCTGTTGGTCAAAGTAGATATATGAAAATAACAAATTAATTAACCTTATTCGTGTTCATTTAACCTTGTTCAGATAAGTGCAACTCAGACCAAGGTTGCACTTGTCTTAGAGAAACGTGCAACTCGACCCGGGTTGTACCTTTAGAAACGTCCAACTGCGTTTCTCGACATAGTTGCAACTCATGTCTAGTTTCACCTTTCTTCGAGTTACATGGTAACTCGAGTAACATCTTTCTTTTAGATAAGTGCAACTTGACCCGGGTTGCACTTATCTTTGAGAAACGTGCAACTCGACCCGGGTTGCACCTTTCTTCGAGAAACGTGCAACTTGTGTCGATTCTCGAGTAGTTGCAACTCATGTCTAGTTTCACCTTTCTTCGAGTTACGTGAAACTCGGATCGAGTTACATCATTCTTTGAGATAAGTGAAACTCGACCAGGGTTTGCACTTATCTTCGAAACGTGCAACTCGATCCAGGTTGCACCTTTCTCCGAGAAAATGTCTAGTTGCACATTTCTTTGAGAAACGTGCAACTACGTTTCTCAATATAGTTGCAACACATGTCTAGTATCACCTTTCTTCGAGTTACATGGTAACTCGAGTAACATCTTTCTTTGAGATAAGTGGAACTTGACCCGGTTGCACTTATCTTCGAGAAACGTGCAACTCGACTCGGGTTTCACCTTTCTTCGAGAAACATGCAACTTGTGTCGATTTGTACGTTTCTCGAGTAGTTGCAACTCATGTCTAGTTTCACTTTTTTCGAGTTACGTGAAACTCGTGTCGAGTTACATCATTCTTTGACATAAGTGAAACTCGACCAGGGTTGCACTTATCTTCGAGAAATGTGCAACTTGACCTGGGTTGCACCTTTTATTCGAGAAACGTGCAACTCAACCCGGGTTGCACTTATCTTCAAGGAACGTGCAACTCGACTCGGGTTGCACCTTTTATTCAAGAAATGTGCAACTCGACCCGGGTTGCACCTTTCTTTGAGGAAAACATGCAACTTATGTCGATTTGTACATTTCTTTGAGGAACTTATGTCTAATTTCACCTTTTTTCGAGTAACGTGCAACTCGTGTCGAGTTGCATCTTTCTTCGAGATAAGTGCAACTCAACCTAGGTTGCACTTATATTCAAGAAACATGCAACTCGATCCGGGTTACCTTAGGGTTTTGGGGTAATCTTCAACTGATTTTTGATAGGCTTTAGTATGCTCTATTCTCCCCATGGCCACCAAGGTGCGGACGGGAGTTGGTGAAGATGGACGAACTGATCTCTCCTATGTATATTTTCTTTCTTGCAGAAGGGGTTTCGTCTGAGAGTTGCTGGTCAGCTCACAAAAGCCCAGCACTAAATATGTCAGAAACATAACGAGCCAACAGAAAGACACATACCATGTCCATGGGCCAGACTGTGGCGACAAAAAGACAGAATGGGCAAGACAGAAGATAGAAGGGACATAAACATACGAGGAGGACCTGATGAGATCAACGGCTGAGGTCGTCGACTGAGACTTAAGCTTTTCTCAGTCAACTGTGACCCAGGCAGACCCTTACTTTTTCTATGCCTTTTGAACAAGTTTTAGCATATGGCCCCACAGAAACTAGCTAAAAGTATCAGGTCCATTTATCAGTTCCCCTGCCACGGCAGTATTTCCTCTACAGATATATGTGCAACTTTATGTATTTATAATAATCTCAGGTTCGTGCATGTATATTTACAGAATTACTATTCTTCTATTTTTTTAAATGGGGGGCGCGACAACGTGCTATCATGGTCTAGTCAGCTAAGGGTGACATATGGTGTTCAACAAACTAGGATTCTGGAAGCCATTGTAATCCTGAACTTATAGCTATCGGGTTATGTGGTTGCGTGTGTCCTCTTCAGCAAGCTGCACGATGCCAGGTGGCAAATTGTACAGTCTTATTAGAACGGGGACGAGGGTTATGTTTACTTGAAGATGCCCAACCAAGATCTTGTGAGGTTCCATGCAAATATGTATGAGTGGGATTGAGCATGTGTCTGCTTCTGCATGGTGCACACAATCTTACCGATTCTTCCTACAGAGTACAGACCCCATGGATAAACACCAGTCGTTTAAGATCGCTAGGATGATTGAAAAGGGGTCGTCTCTCTGGCGACTCCGGAGGCCACCCCGCCGCCACCAAAAAAACCCACCTCCACGACGCCCTGCTCACCCCGCCGCCGTCGGAGGAGGCGGACGGCGACGGTGGGGTGCCCCTTCTTTTTTAGCCTACTTCTTTGCTCCCAATTTACTTTCCTGCCGCCGTTGGGTTCGATCCGATCTGGACGCGCATCAGCCACATCGCGCGAGTCCGCCGTCTAGCGTCGGCCCGAAGGTACTCGTCGTGTTGTTGTCGTCCGCATCTAGACGCGGCCGTCCGCGCGCCTGCGCTCCCTGCTGCGCGACTTAGACTCCACCGCCTTCCTCCAAAAGTATGGATGCGGTTGTCCGTGTGCGCTGTGTGATCTGCCCTACGCCCAGCATGATGACACCGCTGTGGGCAGCTGAGGGCAGGCAGATCCCTGCAGGAGATGACGCCCAGGGCGTGTTGTTGGTATCGCTTCGCCCACTGCTTCAGCTAGATACTTGCACAACAATTTGCCTAAGTGGCGTGTGTGCTTGGATCTACAGGCACCGGGTCAACCACTGTGGTAGACAGAGTGATGCCTACTCTGTTTTTGTCACGGGAGTGTCGTCGTCAATGGCAATGGCGATGTGTTGATCCATGTTCCTATGGCGAACAGCAATCAGGGTGGTTGTCTTGTTCTTTTTTTCGAAGATGAAGAACTTTCGGATGCCGGTCATTCTTTATCTAGCCGGAGTGATGAGTTTCGGAAGGCTCCGACGGCGAATGGAACAGTGCATCTTTTGCCTGGAGTTTGCTGGATCAGGTGGTATTTGATCGCGCGCACCCATGCTTTTATTCCGACCGTTTGGTTCTGGAGGGAGCGGCGCGAAGCTCTGTTCTGTGTCCACATCAAGTGACGTTTTGATCCATGGTGAAGTCAGAAGAAGAGAATATCACGAAGGCCGGATTGGACGACTAGCTAAAGGAGTTTCAAGTCTCCGCGATGTTGAGGGGCTGACTTGGTGTTCCGGGCTTCGCAACAGTAGTATGAAAGTGGGGCGGCAGCACAGGTGAAGTTCAGAGTCCTACCATTCAGGGTGAAAACTCAAGGTCTGGCCTTAACTGGTTGTGTCTGGCAATGACCTTGTTGGAGGCATTGTTTTGAGAGCGGGGACTATCTTCAGGGTGAAAACCTAAGATCTTTGGCCGGGCGACGATGGCGCTGGTGCACCGTTCCCTTCTTGGAGGCGTCGCTTTTGAAGAGTCTGTATTTCAGGTGTTGTCTTGGTGGTGGATATATTGTTGTTGCTAGACCTAGGATATTGTAGCGGGACTTCTGTTTTTTTTTCTTTTGTTTTTTCCTTTTTGGCTGTGTGCATCCGTACTGCCATTAGGGTGTTGCGTTGTTGCAGAGGCTGGGTGTAATTGGTATCTTTCGATATTAATATATTCCTTTTATCGAAAAAAAGCTAGGATGATTAGATTTCAGTCATATCCTTACGAGAAGTAAGTTTATTTTATTTGTTCAGTGGAAACTATTTGTTCGAAGCGCTTGACTATTGTACTATTGTGTAGACCTATATTTGTTTGATGGAATCTATTTGTTTTAAGTGTGAAACTATTGTTGTCATACCTATATAATATATTTCGGGTGCTTATTTAATATTATGTGATTATCTTTATTAAGTTTGAAACTATTTATATACCGTGAAGTGATTTGTTCCATCCTGATGACTTTGACCTTCGTATCACATTCGGTTGTTTTGGAATAACTGTTTCCTATCTTCAGAAACCGTCTTGCTCGGGTCGCCACTCTCCGGCTGGCGCAAGCCTCATTTGTCACGCTTAATTTTCTTAACCGTAGGCCGTGTTGCTGATGTTTCTATAGGGATGTTCTTAGGGTTGCTATGTACAAGCTCACAAAGCATAAATGACAAAGAGTATCGCCGGTGCTTGTAGTGCTCCCAATATATCTCCCATCAGTGGGTCTGAAGCTCTGAGCTGTCTCCTTGCAGGGCTCAGATCGAGGCCTCGGGAAGTTGCAGCCTAGAGAAATTGATCCTTCACCGACAAGAACGAAGCCAGCACAAACGAGAACAAAACGGTCGCAAAGCGTATGCAAACTAGTGTTTTTTTTTTTTTGGAGGGAAACTAGTGTTGGGCTAACGTAACCGACCCGGTAACCCGCTCGAACAAGGGCGAAATAGAGACCGGTGGAACCGACTTATTCTCAAAAAGGGGAAAAAAAAAAGGAACCGACTCTTGAGTTCGGATCGGAATCCGCCACGGACACGTATACCGCCGGCAGCCGGCAGATTCCGTACCGGCCCCGTCAGCGGACGCTAGCTAGTACGTACTATATATTCACCGCGCCGGGACATCTCCAAATCACGTAGTAGCGCTCTCCATGCAAAACACCTAGACGGCCGACGATTCCAGCAAAGCGCAGAAGCCCGATTCGATCGAGTCGATCTTTTAGATCGGCAGAAACTTGATCGATCGAGGCAATCCTGCTGCTACGCACCATGGATCTTGATCAAGAGGTCTCCGCCAAGCGGGACTACAGCACGGCGATCCTGGAGCCCAGCAAGAAGAGGTCGCCGAACCGCCTCGTCGTGGACGACGCCGAGGGCGGCGTGGCCGTCGACAGCTCGGCGGTGGCGCTGAGCCTCGCCACCATGGAGGCGCTCAACCTGTTCGAGGGCGACGCGGTGACGCTCCGCGGCAAGCGCAGGCGCGAGACGGTGTGCTACGCGAGGAAGGACGACACGTGCCCGGACGGCATGGCGCGGCTCAACCGCGTCGTCCGCGGCAACCTCCGGCTGCACCTCAGCGACCTCGTCACCGTCAACCCCTGCGCCAACATCAAGCAGGCCACCAAGATCGCCTGCAGCCCGTTCGAGGACTCCGTCGAAGGCATCAGCGGCAACCTGTTCGAAGCCTACCTGATACGTAAGTATATACACTACCACCGATAGATTAATTACTTGATCTTTGATTCGTAATTTGCTTAATTCGTTCTGACATGATCGATCGATGCAGCCTACTTCAAGGGCCAGCTGCGGCCGGTGCGCAAGGGCGATCGCTTCAAGGTGCACGGCCACTTGCACGCCGTGGAGTTCAAAATCGTCGACACGGCCCCCGACGAGTTCGTCATCGTCACGGACCAGACGGAGATGTACCTCCAGGACCCCCTCAGGCGGGAGGAGGAGGAGAGGCTCGACGGCCCGGGCTACGACGACGTCGGCGGCGTCCGCAAGCAGCTCGCGCAGATCCGCGAGATGGTCGAGCTGCCGCTGCGCCACCCCAAGCTGTTCCACACGCTCGGCGTCAAGCCCCCCAAGGGGATCCTGCTCTACGGCCCGCCCGGCACCGGCAAGACGCTGCTCGCGCGCGCCATCGCCTCCGAGTCCGGCGCCCACTTCCTCGTCGTCAACGGGCCGGAGATCATGTCCGCCATGGCCGGCCAGAGCGAGGCCAACCTGCGCAAGGTTTTCGAGGAGGCCGAGGCCAAGTCGCCGTCCATCATCTTCATGGACGAGATCGACGCCATCGCGCCCAACCGCGAGAAGACGCACGGCGAGGTGGAGCGCCGCATCGTGTCGCAGCTGCTCACGCTCATGGACGGCCTCCGCCAGCGCGCGCAGGTCATGGTCATCGGCGCCACCAACCGCCCCAACAGCCTCGACCCGGCGCTCCGCCGCTTCGGCCGCTTTGACAAGGAGATTGACATCGGCGTGCCCGACGAGGTCGGCCGCCTCGAGATTCTCCGCATCCACTCCAAGAACATGCCCCTCGCGGATGACGTCGACCTCGAGCGCATCGGCAAGGACACGCACGGCTTCGTCGGCGCCGACCTCGCGGCGCTCTGCTCCGAGGCTGCCTTCCAGTGCATCCGCCAGAAGATGGACGTGATCGATCTTGAGGACGACACCATCGACGTGGAGGTGCTCAACTCCATGTCCATCACCATGGGCGACCTCAAGCACGCCATGGAGGTGACCAAGCCCTCGGCGCTACGCGAGACCGGCCTGGTGGAGGTCCCCAAGGTGACGTGGGAGGACGTGGGCGGCCTGGAGGACGTCAAGCTGGAGCTCCAGGAGACGGTGCAGTACCCGGTGGAGCACCCGGAGATGTTCGAGATGTTCGGCATGGAGCCGTCAAAGGGCGTGCTCTTCTACGGCCCGCCGGGCTGCGGCAAGACGCTTCTGGCCAAGGCCATCGCCAGGGAGTGCAATGCCAACTTCATCAGCGTCAAGGGGCCCGAGCTGCTCACCATGTGGTTCGGCGAGAGCGAGTCCAACGTCCGCGACCTGTTCGACAAGGCGCGCCAGGCGGCGCCCTGCGTCCTCTTCTTTGACGAGCTCGACTCGATCGCCGTCAAGCGCGGGAACAACGTCGGAGACGCAGGCGGCACGTCGGACCGGGTGCTGAACCAGCTGCTGACGGAGATGGACGGGATCAACGCCAAGAAGACGGTGTTCGTCATCGGGGCCACCAACAGGCCGGACATCATCGACCCGGCCCTGCTCCGGCCGGGGCGGCTCGACCAGCTCATCTACATCCCGCTCCCCGACGAGCCGTCGCGTTTGCAGATCTTCAAGTCGTGCCTGCGCCGGACCCCTCTCTCGCCGCGTCAACCTCCCGGACCTGGCCCGCTCCACGGCCGGGTACAGCGGCGCAGACATCACGGAGATATGCCAGCGCGCCTGCAAGCTCGCGATACGCGAGGTCATCCAGAAGAGCACCCTTGTTGGAAAGGCCCTCGCCATGGCCGACGCGGAGATGACCAGGAAGCACTTCTTGGGGGCTATGGAGCACGCCAGGCGGAGCGTCAGCGATCTAGACGTGCTGAAGTACGAGTACTTTGCTCAGAAGTTCAAGCAGGGTGGGAGCTTCGAAGAGCCGGTGCCACGGGCGCAGCAGGTGAAACCGCCGGAGGGGCATCTGGAGCTGAAGGCCGCGGCGGATGTCGACGCTACATTGGACGAGGAGTCGCTGTATTAATTTGCCAACTAGTAGTAGTAGGAGGTAGCTTTCTTGTCTAGTAGTAGTACTAATTTGCAAAATTTATGAGAATTTGCTTCACTGAGTAAGCTATATCGGCTTGTGTTGTGTGTACATATTGAAGTACTTTGGAGTTTGGAATTACTATCAAGAGTTTATTTACATATTGAAGTACTTTGGAGTTTGGAATTACTGGTTGCGATCTTCGAGCATTGAATTATCTGGTAACTTTATTTTTTTTGTACTGTAGTGATAGAGCAGGTTGTTGCAGCTGATGGCCATTTTTTAAAAAACCGACATGACCGAAGCACAACGACGCACAACATCAAACATTGACATCCAATGTCATTGATAACACGCCAACTGCTAGAAAGTTTCTCCAAAATAACCCACCGTGATTCTTTTGTGGAGTAACTTATAGTTTAGATAAGCATATGCTAACGATAAGTTATGGTATTATACGCAGAAATAATGTGATCGAAACAACTACAATCATGGTGAGGTTAAGTACCAACGTGTCTAGTGGACGAATTAATCAAGTCTCTTGAAATCCACACGCCTGATGATACCCCGGCAAAAATACAGTAGTGCCAAAATGGTCAAAACCTGAACTGGATGGATGAAAATAAATTGTGACGGTCCTCTGGATAGGGAAGGTGGAAGGGTGGGAGTAGGAGTGGTCGTGATTGTGCGAGACCATATGGGTGAGTTCGTAGTCGCTAAGAGCATCTTTAACAGAGCCCGTAAACGGACCAAAACCGAAAAATAATCGCTAGTTTACGGGTCCGGGCTGGAAATTGGCGTCGATCACTGATAGTGGCAAAACCGAAAAACTTTTTTCGGGCCGAGACCGAAAACTCAAAACGGCCTGTATTTGTAGGGGTCGATCGAGCGAACCGAACGCTCGATCCCTATCTAGGACGCGCTAGTTGCTAAAAAAAAATCTAGGGCGCGCTGAAGTTTCAGCTAACGAAACCGCTCGCTCCTTCCCCCACACTCCCCGCGCCGCCACCACACTCCGCCGCCGCCGCCCCGCCCGATTCGCCCGAGCCCCGCATCCCGGAGGTAGCGCCGGTCGCCCCGCACCCCACCCGCTGTTCCTCGCCCAACTCCGGCTGCCGCCCCCACCGCCGCCGCCGCCGCTCCGTCCGAATCGAGGATGAGCTCGGACGACGATTTCGATCTGTCGGATTCGTCGAGCTCCGATGATTCCGACCTCGAAGAGCTGCTCCAGGACGACGAGATGGAGGCCACCATGCTCCTCCTCTCCGTCAAGGACCTGGAGGACCGCGCGAAGCTGCTGAATCGGAGGCGCGGCTCCGTGTTTGGCCAGAACCACATCCAGCGGAATCGACTCCTCGACCACGAGCAGCTGATGGAGGACTACTTCGCTGAGGTACCTACCT
This sequence comes from Lolium rigidum, assembly GCF_022539505.1. Classification (NCBI taxonomy): domain Eukaryota; kingdom Viridiplantae; phylum Streptophyta; class Magnoliopsida; order Poales; family Poaceae; genus Lolium; species Lolium rigidum. The sequence continues at coordinate 160,518,920 of NC_061508.1, forward strand.
ATCCTACCCATCTGTTCCGTAGGAGGTATCGCATGCGGCGTAGCTTGTTCGTCCGAATCGTCAAGGCCTGCGAATTGCATTCGAATTACTTCAAGCAACGTAAGAATGCCGCCGGGGTGATGGGTTTCAGCGCTTTCCAAAAGATCTCTGCTGTCATGAGGGTCATTGCGTATGGCATCCCTGCGGATTACACGGACGAGTATCTTCGAATTGGCGAAGATACTACCACGGAGTCAGTCCGCGGTTTGCTCGCATGATTATCAAGTTGTATGGGCCTACGTATCTCCGAGCTCCCAACGAGAATGACACCAAACGGTTGATGGAGATAAATGAGAAAAGAGGTTGGCATGGCATGCTTGGTAGTCTTGATTGTATGCATTGGACATGGAAAAATTATCCAAAGGCATGGCATGGATAGTACTCTGGCAAGAGCAAAGATGCAACCATTGTACTTGAGGCCGTTGCATCGCAAGATTTGTGGATTTGGCACTGTTTTTTTGGTTTGCCGGGGACACTCAATGACATCAACGTCCTGCAAAGGTCTCCTTTGTTTGCTAAATTAGCAAATGGGGAAGCACCCACTTGCAACTACAAGGTCATGAACAATGAGTACACAATGGGATATTACCTAGCCGATGGCATCTATCCGGATTGGGCAACTTTTGTTAAGTCTGTCAAGGATCCCCAAGATAGAATAGAAGCTGAATTTACCAAGGCTCAAGAAGCAGCTCGCAAGGACATTGAGAGAGTTTTTGGTGTTTGCAAGCAAGATTTGCTATTGTTTGTGGCCCAGCCCGATTTTGGGACAAGAAAATCCTTGTCAACATCATGACATGTTGTGTGATTCTTCACAACATGATCATCGAGGATGAAAGAGACTTGAGCTTGCCCTGCTTCTATGACAATGTTGGCACCCGAGTGGAACCCCAACGCAATCCGGATCGCATTGAAGCTTTCCTTGAAACACATCAGCAAATTGAGAATGCCAATACCCATGCCCAGCTCGTCTAAGATCTGAAGATGCACCACTGGCAGCGACATGGCCGTCGCACTTGATCCTACCATTTCATTCATTTGTTGGTCACATGTATCATTGTTGAGACATTTGTGCATTTGTACAATTTTTCCGAAGATGTTGTAATTTGGTTGAGACATTTTACATTTGTTCAATTTTCCTAAAACTGTTGTAATAATTTGGTTCAGATAATTATTTATTTGTTGTAATAATTTGGATTATTATTTGATTAATACATTGTTGTATGTGTTACATATCAATTTTCCCAAAACCCTGCCTTTTACGGGTTCGGAACCCGCATGCGCAGAACAGAGCCCGTAAACCAAAACTGTAAAACAGAATATTCCGTTTTTCAGTTTTCGTTACGGGCTCTGTTCTGCGCCTGCCATTTTCCGGCCTGTAAACACGAGTTCGGTGCACTGAACTCGTGTTTTTCGGTTCGTGTTTTTACGGGCTCTACTACAGATGCTCTAAATGCCGCAAATACAGATTGCCAGCTGCTTGTCATAGCATGGGAGAAGAGTGAGGGGCACATCCCAGCCTCTAATCAGGTTTTAAGGGAGATGAAAGCTATTGTCTCCAACTTCCAGGGTTTTAGGTTTTGTTTTGCTAGGAGAGAGGGTAATAAAGCGGTATTTACATTAGTTTTTTAGTTGTAATTTTTTGAACAAATCCCTAGATTTCTTAGTTTTTTAGTTCATCATCGCCGGACGAAGCATATCGATCTCGACATTTATTTTGTTCGCGAACAGGTTGCTCTTGGTCGCATACGTGTGCTACACGTACCCACCTCTCAGCAGTTCGCGGATATCATGACCAAAGGACTCCCTACAGCGTCCTTCGAGGAGTTTCGGTCCAGTCTTTGCGTCCGTCCTGCCGACGCTTCGACTGGGGGGTGTTGAGATATGTACATGTATCCATTGTAGTTATGACTATATATTCTGTAGTTATGACCAACCCACCTCCTTTCTCATATAGTCGAGGACGTGACCTATATATATGTACCCATATGCACCTATAAATATATTATGCATTACAACTACTCTACAATGTAGTGTCGTAAGTTCATCGATCTTTGCATGACAAACAACTTCATGTCCCTCAAATGCGTGAGTATACAATCGAGTCATCAATTGAATACATGAATGATGCATGATACATATCAGTAGTTACCATTGAAGAAAGTTATTTTTTTCCGATAAGGGGCGCTTTATTACTGAAATAGTTTTAAGTATTACACCAGCCTCTGCATAACCAGGATAAGAGTCTAGGATCCATCAAAAAAGTGATACAAGAAAAGATAAAAGCCAACTACTATGACACTCTGTTGGCTTCAATCCTCCGACTATGCAGCCACCCATGTTGGAAAATAAACTTCGTGGCCGTGTTCTCCAATCGTGTAGACACCTCCATAAAGAGGTCGCGATCCTCCAAACGCTGAAGTGGTGACCATGAACGGAACAAACCGTACACCGGTAGATGACCTGCATAAGAGAAGAATTTTTGTCATTAAAAACCTTGTCATTTCTACATAGCCAAAGTGACCATGCAACTGCAATCGCTCCCACTCTGATAATCGTTTTGTACCTAAAATCCACCCCATTAAGTCAATTGCCAAAAATGTTTGCAATGCTATGGGGAGGGTATAAGGTAGAACATATCTGAATGATTGACCATATAGATCTAGCAACACGACAATTGAAGAAAAGGTGTTTTATTGTCTCTTCCTCGTGACAGAACACACATTTCTTACAACCATGCCAGTGGCGCTTTACAAGGTTATCTTTGGTAAGAATTACACCTCGACGAAGATACCATGCAAAGACCTTTGTTTTGAGAGGTATCTTCATCTTCCAGATGTGTTTATTATTTAAAACCGGTTGTGCTGATAGGCATAATGCTTTGTACATGGAGCTAACCGAAAATATGCCATTTTTGGTGAGACTCCAACGGAATTCATCCGTCCCCTGAACCAGCTGGATAGAACCTAACCGCTGAAGTAGTTCATTCTAGGAATCTAGTAGAGGACCGACAAGATCACGCCTGAACGTCATAGAGGGGGGAGAAGATTCCATCACCTTCTGTAATGTATCCCCTTTGTGACGAACAATACTGTACAAGGCTGGATACTGTTCACCGGAGAGTGGTTGTTCCCAACCATCAATCCTCCCAGAACCGTATCTCTGCCCCATTCTTGATGGAGAAAGAACCAAATGGGAAAAAGTGCTTCTTAGTTGCCATGATGCCGGCCCAAAAAAATGTGAATCTCCTGGTTTTCAAAGGACCTGAGAGTTCGCCTTTGAGCCAACATACTTTTTCCGCAAAAGTTGTTGCCATACCCCATCCTCCGTTAACAACCTGGCTAGCCATTTACCGAGCAAAGCCCTATTCTTAACTTCAAGATCGTGAACACCAAGTCCACCTTGATCTTTTGGACGGCATACAACACTCCATTTAGTTAACCGGTATTTTTTCTTCTCACTATCCCCTTGCCAAAAAAATCTTGATCGAAAATAATCCAATCTATGCAAGACTCCTTTTGGTAACTGGAAGAAAGAAATCATATACAGTACCATATTTGTGAGTACCGAATTAATGAGAACTAGTCTTCCACCAAGGGATAGTAACTTTCCTTTCCAACTAGTAAGACGCTTTTGAAGTCTTTCTTCAACAATTTTCCATTCAGCCAAAGTGAGTCTCCGATAGTGTATCGGAATCCCCAGGTAGCTAATTGGAAAAGAACCAATCCCACAGCCAAATAATTCAGCATATGAGTTGGCCACATCGACGGCCTCACCGAAAAAAAACAATTCGCTCTTATGGAAATTAATCTTAAGCCCGGACAACTGCTCGAATGCTGAAAGAATTAATTTCAGGTTTCGTGCCTTTTCCAAGTCATGATCCATAAATAGAATTGTGTCATCAGCGTACTGAAGAATGGATAAGCCGCCATCAACTAAGTGGGGGACTACACCTTCAATTTGGCCATCGATCTTAGCGCACTCTATTATAATTGCAAGCATATCCGCCACAATGTTAAATAACATTGGAGATAGCGGATCACCTTGCCTCAACCCTTTTTGGTCTGGAAGTATTTACCAATGTCATCATTGACCTTAATGGCAACACTCCCACCAAAAACAAAGTTATTAATAAGACCACGCCAATCCTCAGAAAAACCTTTCATCCTAAGGATCTGTTGAAGAAAGGACCACTTAACTTTATCATAGGCTTTTTCAAAGTTGATCTTGAGTATTACCCCGTTCAAATTTTTGCGATGCATCTCATGAATTGTTTCATGTAAGGTGATCACCCCATCTACTCCCTCCGTCCCAGTTTAACAGGCGCGCACGTAGTTTAAGAAATTGCTTTGACCATTATTTTGATCAATAAAATATGAAATATATGTGACAAAAGTTATATTATTGGAAAGATTTTTTGCATTCGAATCTAATGATATAGATTTTATAGACATAAAATTTATATTTTATTGACCAAATCAATGGTTAAAGTTTGTCTTAAACTGCGTGCGTGCCTGAGACGGAGGAAGTAGGATGTTTCTACCTTGCATAAAAACGGTCTGAAGAAAGTTAATAGTGTCATTTTTTAATATATATCTAGCTCAGATATGAATGATGCATGATTTTAAATGTTCTTCGGCCTGTCTAGAAATAGAATCAACTGTGACTTCCAAGCGAGACCGGTTTTCCGAATATCCCTGGAAGAGGTGAAGAGTTAACAGGACGGACTCCGCCCCTGCCCTACATATATACTCATGGAGGCGCGGTGGACAAGATCAACATACTATACTCGAATCGGCCAGTCTAATGAGCGCCACCGTCAGCCGCTCGTCGCCGCCGACGAAGATGCTCCTGGTGAAGATCCCGGAGTACTCCAAGTTGTTGAGGCTGCCCGGTCCCATGAAGACTTTGGACGTGATCTTCTTCCGCGGTCTCCAATGGGACCTCAAGGTACGCGCGATGCCTCTCGAAGAAGGGGACTTGGCGGACTACCTAGTCGTGGGGGTCTGTTCACATAACCTAAAATCTGCCATTGGCACCGACATCTCCCTCGAGATCATCGACGAGTCCGGCGAACACACCGTATTTCAAAGCGAGAGCAGCCAGGGCTCGTGGTAGGAAGGCCGCGGCTGCCTGATGTTGCGCGCGGGGTGGAGGGAGCTGGAGGCATCATCATGTGTCTGCCGCTATGACGACAGCCTCACCATCAGGTGCACTCTTAAAGAGCAGCCGAAGCAGCGCCACCGCCTCCTCGGAAGCTGGCCGTGGTCCAAATCCAAGAAGCAGCTCCCTGTCTCGGAGGTCGCCATGGCCGCCTCTCACACGCTCACCATCGGCAGCCTGTTCGAGCTTAAGGCGATGCTACTGAGCGATGAGTGCGCCTACTCCAGGCGCTTCGCCGTTGGGGGCAGCAGATGGTACCTGACGCTCTACCCCACGCCTGCCGTCGTGCACCTCGTCCGCGCGACCAAGGAGGACGACGAGACGCGGACGACGGCGGAGTTCAGCTTCACGCTCGAGGGAGCCGTGAAAGTCAAGTCCCAGAAGATGAGGCACACGTTCGACCGTCAGAACCCTTACTGCCTGTTTGCTTACCTGTCACCGGAGGAGCCAAGCTCGACATCGACGGACCGCCTCGTTGTTCGGTGCTGCGTCGAAGTTAGCCAGTTAGCCCTGCCATAGTTCTGACGCCCGTCCGGTGGCACGCTGTTACTATCCCAGCCACCGTGATTCTGAACCCTGTCCCGCGCCCTCCGAATCAGTACTAACTCCTCTACTTAGCGCTATGCATGGTCGAGACTTTGTTGGTTATTCTGTCCTGTCTCCATCGTCCTATGTTTGTCTCTCCGTTGGGCGGATGGAGACCTTCACCTGCACTCGGCGTTGTAATAGTTTGGTTAACTAGCATCTGGTGGCTACTGGAATTAAAACTTGAAACTCACTAGTTAAATGAGTAACTCATGAATCGATTCGACTCGATTCGACTCGATTCGAACTCGGCATATAACAAGTCGAGCCGATTATCAACTTTGATTGTTAAACGATTTTGAGATAAACGATCCGAGTAAACCTAGCCAGTAAGTAGCTCGTTTAGCTCGATAAAAATCAACATTAGGTCGTTTAATTTGCTGAAAGAAGCTAATCCAGCCCAAGTGCATGTCGGCCCAAGCCCAGTAAAGCTATATAATAACTCAAGTATACTTGTGGTTTGTTAACTTGCCTTGCAATGTGTGTGGTTAATATGGTATATGATTTGTCTAATGATCACCTAACATTATTCCTACAATATAATTATTGATTGTTGTGGTTTATCGATAGTATTGTTATGGTACCATATTTCTAATGCTTGTTTTACATAACTTATGTCCAAATAATCAGAAAACATGCATCATTTTTTTGTGAAACACAGTACAAACGCAAACGCTCACACATACGCACATACAGTCACCTCTATGAACGCACGTACATCCTACCCCTATGAGTACCTCCGAGAGACTGAGTCCAACAAACTGATCCTAAAATCACCACAGACGCCTCGCTGTCAACGGGAACATCGTCTCCCACTAAAGAATATATCTCGTCTTTATGAGACATAAAAGTATTAAATCTGGGATTTAAACTCTTGTGGGTTGGGGTGCCCTCCTAACCACCCAACCAACTACCGTTTGGTTCTCAATGCATCATATAGTATACATGTTTCTTTTAACATTTTTTAACGTGCTACTCGAACTACTCGCGAGCTTTATGAATCGAGCTGAGTTTCAAATCTAAACTCGATTATTAAATGAGTCGAGTCAATCTAACTCGCTAGTTGAGCGAGCTTTAACGAGTCGAGCCGAGCTGGTTCTGCTCAGCTTGAATTCTAGCCCTAGCTATGGTCGCATTGTGGATTTTGTTTAATCTATGTGCATTGAAAGTTTGATGTCAGAAACATTCATATCGATTCAAGAATTTAATGACCATTTAGGGACACGGGGGCAAAATTTTCTATACCTTCATCAACAACATCAAGTGCGGTCTGGTAAGGGAGCGAGGGATGGGGCTTGCCTGCGCCCGCATCCGTGCGACTATCTGTGCGCCTGACCGTTCATTCTTCATCACACGGTTTCGTTTTGAAATTCTCGCCTATTCCTTTTTTTCTGGTACGAAAAAACACAACAACTACCGTATCATTGTATCCGCGGTTGTATCCTTCGTCTCCATTAGTCTTCCTCGCGGCGGAGGCCGCCGCCGTCTTCTTCCCTATTCTCTGCCTCAGCGTCCCTGGTCTTCACAGCCTTCCTCGCGGCGACGGGACGCATGGAGGAGTCAGCGGCGGAGCCATAGTCTGTGCCCAGTTAGCTCCATAAGGACTACAACGGAAATTAGTGGACAAAGCAATGATCTCCATGGGCAAATGAATGTCGGCCTGGCGAACTCTGCCCAGGCTCGCTGCCTTCGCAATTGTCGCCTATGCTGAGGACCTGGTCTGAAAAGATGGAGGCTGCCAGACCGGCGCCGGTTCCATTCTGCATAGCAACTGTCACCGCGCGCGCGTCTGAGAGGTAGGGTCCGGTGGTGGGAGAAACGGGGTAACGATTTGTAGTTGGAGATGGCATGTTCTTAGGCTTCTACGACCTTACCCAATCTTATACATCCTCATAATCAATGGCATTTTGTGAACAAAGTATCCCAGTCCCCAAGGTACTGAACACCAGCGCGGAGGTACTTAGGGTGTACTGCAGCTATGCCTAGGCAAAATATGTTTTTTTTTGCGAAAATTTCACCGATCTATTAATAATCATCAACAATAGTATAAAGATGGCTAAAAGTAATATTTGACGAAAAAAAGGAGAGCGTGAGCGAGATGACAAGAGCCGCCGTGACCGTGGAAACCATGGATGCTGAGGCAGAGAATACAGGGGAGACGGCGGCCGCCGCCGCGAGGAAAGCCAATGGAGACGAAGGATGTGCCCGACGGTATGATCCTATTTCTATTTTCTTCCGTGCTAGAAAAGGGAGAAGTGGACAGCTAAAAAACGGAACCATGTGATGCAAAATAGACGGCCGGCGCACAGATGGTCGCACGGGTGCAGGCGCACCCATGTTCCAAAACACCGCTCCCATCTCTTGCCTCTTTTTGTAATTTTCTTTATGTTTGTCCATGTATATGTTACGGATGGAACTTTTCCATGTTTCTGCTTTTCGGGAGTGGTGTTTTGGCACCCGGGAGCATATGCTCCCGGTTTTTTAAATTTTATTTTAAATACACTTTTAAAATATTGAAAAGTTTGGATATAAAATTTAATAGGTATATCTTGAATTTTTACATGTTCACAAAGTGATTTCAAGGAAAACTGACATTTTTAGTGTTGTGTGTAAAAAAGATAAATTTTGGTGCAAAAAAAAGGCAGTGTACGTGACGTTTTTTTTTTTGTCTTTTTCACAAAGTCATAAAAAATGTTGGTTTTTTTGCAAAACTTGATGTACGTACGTATAATGTCGATACAAAAGCGCGAAAATTTTTGTTCGATTTTTTTTTGACATTTCAAAATATTTTTTCGGTGGCAGGAGCATATGCTCCTATGTGCCGAATTGAGTCTCTGCTTTTCCATCTACTATATAACAAGTAACCGAGACCAGGTAGAGGTCATCGTTTTCACCAACATGGTATCAGACCATTCTCTTCCCACGTCATCCCTCTAGCCTAGCCTAGGATCGTTACAAAAATAAGAGAAGAAATCCTAAGAATCAGCCTACGGTATTGTGTCCCGTGATCATCACGGATCAATTACCCTCGCAACAAGTCTGATCGGAGGCAGTCGCTCAAGCGCTGAAGATTGAAGCTCAAACAATGTGAGAGGGCATGAAATTGGTGGTAACTCACAACATGTTCCCAACGATATTGGAATCTAAGTGCGCGGTGGCAGTGTCTACCGGCAACAGGCTTACCCCAAACGTCTCAAAGAGTGTATAATAACATTGAGGTCTTCAGAAGGCTGATGTCCAGATGTGTTGTTTCCAAAGTCGAGAGAAAATGTAATGGAGCTGCCCATAATTTAGCTCAACTTGCTAGGAATGGCAACAGTAGCAGTGTTTGGTATGCTACGGTTCCATTATGTGGCTCTTAGGGATTACAGGGATTTATGTAATTATAAACTCTGTAAACTCTTGTGAGCTATGAAAAGGTTTTTCCCTCTCAAAAATATAAGAGAAGAAAAGGACTGTGCGACTTGGGTCGCCCTAGGCCCCTAGCGATTCTTCATCGCTTTTTTCCTCACTCCCTCCGGATGGCATCACCCTTCTCGACGGCGTCGTCCTTTGGCGGCCGCCTTTGGAGCACCGCCGTCCAACAAACTTTCTCACGAGAATCATCTTTCTAGGTGTAGCATAGCGCTGGCCAATTTCCAAAGGAACCAGTCCTGCACAAAATTGAAAAAAATCCCCACGAATCAAGGTTTAGTCAATGAAATTTGTTTAATTTCCTTCATAATATGTGGTCTCCCACGTCCTGTGAGGCTGTGCAGCATGATCTCTTGAACAGATCTCTGTCGTTGCTCTGAAAAAATAATAGGTTCCTCCTGATACGACGAGCACGGCGCAACCGTGGGAGACGAGCCCCCAGCCGGCTAACCGCAGACGACGAGAAACGGCCTATTTTTGGGCGAGCTTCGAGCTGGAAACGGAACTCTTGTTGCTGACGCGCGTAGCATTGAGCAGAACTCTCAGATCCCCCCCTCCACCTCGCCGCATCTCCTCTGCTCACCGCTGGTCGCCCCCTCCTACCTCGATACTCCCATCGTCGCTGCTGTGTGTCCGGCCTCAAGCCACGGCCGTACTGCCTCTAGAAGAGGATCCCGGTGAACCCGAAGCCAACCGGCGGCCTGCCTCTAGAAGAGGATCCCGGTGAACCCGAAGCCAACCGGCGGCCATTGCCGCATAAGAACCGACGCGCCGGGGGTGCTAACGGTGCCGCTGGCCCGCCGTCCTCCCGTTTCTCCGGTTCCCTCCATCCAATCCACTTACTTCTCCTGCATTGGATTCTCGTGACCTGATTCCGGCCTCTGTCACTACCCGGACAGTCCGTTCAGGTAAGAAAACCCTCTGCTGCATGAACTGAGTATACATTTTGTACACCCTATACTTATGTAATAATTCGTTTCCCGTACGGAAGGATTTGTACCCCACCTATGTAATTCAACCATCAAAAAAAAAATCAACCATCCATGGTTTTTTTCCATCTCGGTTGAACCCATCCTATAGTCCAACATGAAATGCAGGTGCATCCATCCCATGCTCGTGCACACACTGAATTTGAATGTCTAGTACTAGCTCTGTCCATAAAATGATGTCGGAAGTTTGCAAATTTTGGATGTATCTAGACACGCTTTACCGTATAGATACATCTGAATTTAGACAAAGCTCCAACATCCTTTTATGGATGGAGGGGGTACTTTAATCGATTAGCCTCAAGTCTCAACTAATATTGCAAATGTCTGCAAGTTTGTTATCCTCCAAAAAGTAATAACTGAGGATTCAACTGACCCTTATGCGCCGCTCTCAGTTCACCCCTTGTGGAGCTCTCTTGCCTGTACTTAAGTTATTATGCCCAATAATTTAACTTTTGTTCTGACAGTGATCGGTAATCTTGTGGAGTATGAATGTAGCACCTTCATAAACCACTTGACTAACCAAACCTTTGTTCTGCTATGATTTAGTTGCATCAAACGCAGCTTACCATTGGTGTCTACACTGAAATCAGTTACCTAGTGTTTTATAATTTCGTATACTTTAATTTGATTGTTTTTGTATGGTTCATGTTATATGCAGACTCATGTGTGCTCCATTTTTTAGTCCATATGTCAGTAATTCAGCTTACAGTAGTTGACTACCATTCTGTAAAAATAATGGCAGGGTACCTTCACTGAAATGGATAAGAAGAAAGAGGTGGATGACATCGAACCTGGACCATCTCATTCCCGTTCTGTGGACAGATTTGGTTTTATAAAGGCGGAACAAAGTAACTCTCCTGAGGGAATTGTGAGAAGCAGATCCATACATGAACATGAAAGGTATGGCATGTCATACAGGACATGAGTCTCCTGTTATACCTAGTCCCTCTATGTTTTGAGTATCTTATAAGTTTACGGTATAAACATCTCATTTTCTCGCACCTAATACATCATAGGTTTCTGTACTTATGCATGGGCCTTGGCTATTCACAAACTACTTGAGAATGATTCTCATATATTTGTCTGCTTGCATGATAAAGCATACTTTTCATTTACATATTGTCTTTGTTACTGGCACCTTAGTGCCATTTTTGTGACGTACCAGACTAGTCTATTTACGAAAATCAGTTGCTTCGTGTTCCTTTTCTTTTCTCTCAAAAATCTTCTAACTGGGCCTGTTTTGGGAGATCATTGTAGGGAGGAAAGAAGGATTAGAAAATGGAGGATGATGATAGGAGTTGGTGGTAGTGACTGGAGGCACTATGTTACAAGAAAACCTCATGTAGTTAAAAGAAGAATAAGGAAAGGAATTCCAGATTGTCTTAGAGGACTTGTTTGGCAATTGATTTCAGGCAGCAGGGACCTCTTGCTAATGAACCCTGGAGTTTATGAGGTACTCATGATCGTTCTGTTTGTTTGAATTGTTTGGCATTTATTTGGCCTAGCTGCAAATATTCATATTGACTAGTGATACAAAAACATTAGATTTTAAATGCATTGATGGTCCAAAAGGAAACATCACAGAATGTCTCTCTAGTATAGCTTATATACTTTCTATAAATATTTCTGTGTTGTGGAGAAAATAAGATTGCTAAACTAATGAAGTTCTCCACCTTGGATCATACTTAAGGGCTTAAGGCTCAACTTCCTGTGCATGTGCCTATGTTGTACCTATTTCATATTTAAGTGTTTTTTTTTATTTCAAGGATTGCAAATTTAGAAGAACTAATTGACCTTGCTTTAACTACAGGCTCCCCGTTGTAACTTGTTTGTCTGTTGTCTTAATAATTGTTTCTTAATGACAAGAATACGTAAATAGGTGCTTTCATCAGTTCGCTTATCTTATTTGCATTCTTATGTTTTGTTTTAACAGACCTTGGTCATATACGGGACATCTTCATCAGAATTGGAAATAATCCGTGACATATCACGTACATTTCCATCTCACATTTTCTTCCAACAGAGACATGGCCCCGGTCAAAGATCGTTGTATAATGTTTTGAAAGCATACTCTGTTTATGATAGGGATGTTGGATATGTGCAGGTTTGTGCCACTGTTCAGTCTGCCAACACATTATATGTGAATAACATACATATTCTCTAGATTAATATGTTGTTTCTTTACAAAATCTGATGCAGGGAATGGGATTTATTGCCGGGCTGCTTCTTCTTTATATGAGTGAGGAGGACGCATTTTGGTTAATAGTTGCTTTGCTGAAGGGAGCTGTCCATGCACCAATGGAAGGCTTGTATCAGGTAAATGGGATTTTCTCCTCCTGCTCAAAATGGCCTTGAAAATCTAAACTTTAGAGTATTTATTTAGTCTAGTAATTGCAATAACCTTGCTTAATAATGCTCGCATTCATCCTTATGATCATGGTCTTGTATACTGTATGCTCTTATTTTTCTGTATTTACTTGGTCTACTATATCAATTTTGCTTTTATTCTCCTGGCTACATGTTTTGCCACTTGTTCAGCAATTCATGTCTTCAGTTTGAGCAATTAGTGATGTAGCACATGCAAAAGTTAGGAACCATTTTCTTATAAAATGATGCACACCCTAGAATAGAATCTGAACTTTTGTTTGACACATACTATTTGCACTCTTGCAACAGGCTGGTTTGCCGCTCGTGCAGCAATACTTATGTCAATTCGAGAATTTAGTTACAGAGCACATGCCAAAGTTGGGACAAAACTTTCAAGATGAAATGATAAACCCAAGCATGTACGCGAGTCAATGGTTTATCACGGTTTTTTCGTATTCTTTCCCATTTCATCTAACTCTCAGAGTTTGGGATGTCTTCCTTTATGAGGTATACAATCTTGCCCATCCATATATTTCTTTTCTGTCCAGTTTTTATTTATGGCGTTTTAACTGTAGATGTTTTAAAGCATGCTTGCTACAAATACATGACGATTACAACTTTTCAAGTTATACCATTAATATTACTACTTTCGATAATGTTGTTGTAAAGTAAATTTGACTTACGAATAGTCTGCAAAGGTATATGATTGATGATCACCCCTTGGCTCCTCATGGGCCTATGTAACCACTATTTGGTCTTGTTGCATCTAGTGTAACACACAATAGCTAGTGTCGCGCCTTGTTGGAGTTGTTTTGACCTTTCGCTCCTTCGAATCACTAAATGCACTCTCTGAAAGTTACTTTCCTGATGGAGGGCAATGCCAATATAGGAACCAAGTCGAATCATTTCCACACAGCTCCTTGTCACCTTAATTGTGAACTTCCTTTGAACAAGCGCTCCGGAGAACATTTCATGTAATTTTGATAGAGTATTGATACTTTGACATACTCGAATGTACTTAACACATAGTTGAACGTTACAGAATCCTACTCTCAAACAATTTTGATACACTATCGTGTTTGCAATTTATCACTCTTCTCATGTCAAATCAAAAAGTTGATTTAGTGTTCATGGTTCACTCGTACGGTTTTATTCTTGTAAAACACATTTATCTCATTTACCTGCAAACCTACCAATCTTCCAGTTCCATGTAAGATAAGTACTGATTGTATCTGTTTTGCTTGCTGTTCACTAACAGGGTATTAAAGTAGTGTTCCAAGTTGGACTGGCTCTATTGCGATTCTGCCATGATGACTTGGTGAGTTTCTTGGTGTTTTTTTGGCTGCTTTATCTTGAAAGCGTATTTTGAATAATTGGTGAACTTATTTTTCTATCAGGTAAAATTGCCTTTCGAGAAACTTCTATATTCCTTGCGAAATTTTCCGGAGGAGGCAACGGACCCAGATACATTATTGCCACTTGCCTTTTCATTTAAGGTAATGAACTTTTCTATGAAGGACCTGTGAGAACATATGCCCTTGTTTTTGTAGTTCTTTATGTTGATGTTTTTGTTTACTAGCCTTTTTTGGGGACAGATAATGTTTGAAGATTGCTTCATCTTATATGCATCATTACCTTATATTCTTTTGAAGAGTAAATTCCCCATGTGTCAAAGTGACTTTGTCTAGCTGGTTCGAGCAGATCATCAAACTCCTTAAGGCTCTAACTGCATAAAACTTAATATGGCTTTAGAGCAGAGGTCTTGTGTTCAAGTCTGAGTTTTAGTAATTTAGACACAGAATGATGATCCATCTTTTCTAAAAGACAGTAAAGTGCAATGCGGGTCGTCTGGCTGTTCAAGTAGGTCACCAACGTGGACAGAAAAAGAGCAGGCCATTTTTAAAATCTAAATTGCATGAAATACAATGCGGGTCCAGCACCAGTCCGGTGCATGGGCTTGCAAAACTTAGCAAAGTACACAAGCACACCCATTATCATGCCTGTTTACATTTACACATGGTTGTCGAAGATGTGACAACACCAAACTTCATGCTTTTTTTTTCCATTTAGATGGAAGAAAAATGTTGTGTTGTGATGATTGGAAAAGGTTTTGCATTACCAGATAGAGATACTGACAACGAGGTACACTTATTTGCAGGTGTCCAGCCGTCTGGTGGAGCTTGAGAAAGAGTACCGGAAAAGATTGGAAGGACCCAGTGGAAGATCAAGTAGTAAGCGTCTGCAGCCTCTCAAATCAAAAGTAATGATGAGGGCTCGGAGCCACCTCTCGTCTAACTCTAATGTTGGTAAAAAATAACAAACAAACATTGTGCTGTAAAGTGTGCCACCTTGTTGCATGTACATTGTATACGACCATTATTCGTTCGTGCATGCTTGCCGACACACAAAAGGTATAGCTACATTGCGAACCAACAGTTCCCGACGGGTGCTGGAAACCTGTAAATACATGTTATTCGATAGGATGGAAATATTTTAAGGCAAGCACTGTTTGACTGCCCATGCATTTGTGGACCCACGATCGGTTGCTGCAAATATCTAGCCAATGCTGTAAAAATGCCGAAGGCAAATTTTTATGTGAATGCAACATTTAAAAGAAAATGCAAAGTTTGACTGCCTATGCTCTATTTGGACCCCCCAATCATTGCTTTAACGGTTATTGTTGCAAAGAAAGTCTGAACATAATATTTTTTATGTGCATGTAGCACTTTAGAAATGCAACTTCATTTTTGCAACTTTTTCCTTTGAATTTGTACAAACTTGCAAAGTGTAGCAAAAGTTGCTATAACATTTTGAATACTCCAAACTCTTGTAACGTTTTAAACATACCAATTTTGAAATAATCAGCCGTATATGTACAAAATCCCATGGTTTGCAGCAAATGTTTTGGTAGGGAGTGTAATTGTTTGTAACAAAACAAATCAACCCACCTAATATATGTGTCTAGGGCATCCCACATTACAAATGCACCTTTGCGGTACTGGAAATTCTTAGTAGGATAAGCCTAGAAATCGTTACAACATTTTACAGGTGGGTACACAACAAAAGAGAAGAGAGCTTCCAACAAATCGCCACCCTGTTCGCAACATCATAAATTCTCTGAAAAAACACTAACCTCTACCTTGCACCCTTGAGGCAGTTGGGGCATGAAGGTGCTTCACTCTTCAATGGTTCAGGCTTTCCCACCATATATGCAACTTGTCGGAGCCCCATTGGAGATAGATCATGTGCCCTTCGCTCCATTCCCCTCCTTCTCGCCATTTATTAGGGCTTCCTGATGTAGCCCCGAGCTCCATCCATAGGAATCCATGGAGGAGATCTAAAAAGGAATTCACCGAGGAGCGAAAGGTGCTCATGTGGTGCAGCACGCCGTGAGCCCCGAGCTAGGGCGGCGCAAGGTGAAGGTCGTCGCCTTGAGCCATGGCAACACGTGGTGCAAACCGTCGGGGCGGGGGGGGGGTTGAGCCGATCAACACGTGAGAGAATTTGGGACGGCCGGAGGGTTGCCCTGTAGGTGGAGCATGAGGAAGGGGAGGGGCGGTGAAGCTTTTCGAAGAAGGATGAATGCGGGTGAGGGGATGTGCCGGTTGAGTAGGAACAAGGGAGGTGTGCAGGGTGTGTTCTTGTTGGGGATGACGACTCAGTGTTTGTTGGGGACTACAAGACATTTGGGTGGGGTTCATGTGAGAGCAACGCTCGTCCATCAGCAAGTAAAAGATAAGAGTTTTCCATATTTTAAAGGAGGTTGACAATAATTCATGCTACCCACTAAGGAATGTTATTGGAGCCGTTCAAAGTTCAAACAAGGGTGGATGCCTAACAATTTTGGATCAAGTGTATGAGGGAAGACACTAGAGCGGCAATGAACATGAGATGCCAAAATATGGGAGCATAAACGATATGGGAAATGTGTGTGTGTTTTTGTTGTTGTCTTCCGGTTTTTTGTATCTAGTGAGTTTGTAAGGCAACAAGAGCCTAAACTATTTCAATTAAATGAAGGTGTCGGATACACCCGATTAGAGAACATATCATAACACCCTTACGGAGGAAATAACATTGAAACAAAGAAAGAAACTTGGAAGCGAGCTATCCTAGAAAACACCACCAAACCTAATTAAAGAGAGTGGGTAGGTTTGTCAGATCAGTCAAAAGAAATCTCGATGCCGAGAAAACATAGGGAAACATCATTGACTTCTCAGCAAACACTCTACACCTTGAAGCACTAGGAGAAAGTCTCAAGCGATGCAACACCGAGCGCCACGCCAACACTGCATAAGGGCAATGTTTGAACAAGACGACCACCACATCTCATGTTGGCCTCAAACTTAACAACCATCACCATATGATAAAACCTAAGCACAATGCAAAGTGACATCAACCTCATACCCATCAAACAACCTCGATCAAGCGAGACCTCTCCCCGCCGGCATGAGAATTCTTGAATGGGGCCACTATTAGGGCAGGTGGACTAGAGTGCTTAACTTGGTACCGGATCATAGAGCAAAACACGGAGGAGAAGTGGGGGTGGCCTAAAGGCTAGGATTTGCATCGCCTCTTGAGATACACAAGAGGTCTGGGGAGTGTTGGTATTAAACCGAGTGAATGAGATATTATCCACCTTGAATTTGTGTGTAAGCCTTGGTTCTCAAGTAAATTTTCTCTTCTAATTTATTGTTTCTTAGCTTCACTATTTTATTTGTTATTGCAATATGTTATGGCCTATTTTACTAGCATTTTTCTGAATAACAGTAGGAAAACTACTATATTCATTGATCAATCAAGGGCTTTGTATCGGATTTTGTGAAGAGTGGGGATTTTTTATATGCAAGAGTGAATGTTTGATTTTTGGGTTAAACTACAAGTGCATCTTCAAAAATCTACTACAATGTGCAATATGTTATAACATGGATACCTGCAAATCAAGCAAAAGAAATGCTCAAATTTGTACTACGTTTCACATAAACTATTAGGGTCCAAAATTTCTAACATGATCCACATCCACAATGTTCAAACTCGTATTTGCATTTATATTCCCATTTGTAAAACCTTAGATCGACAATAATGTAAAACAATCTTTGCATCTTATGATTTTCATATATCACATCTAGCTAATTACAAATATATAAAAAATCACTTTCAAAGTTTGAGTTTAACTATATTGAAAATTCAACTTCAAAAGCTGGAGAGAGAAATATTTTAAAATCGAGAAAATACTCGAAAGATATTTGTGGGCTCGTGCTGATTGGATATTTTATTCCAACCGTCGGATGGAGAAGTAACAGTCCTCATTCTCCAACCACTCCACCAACCAAAATCATCATCGTCATCCTCCTCCCCAAGCTCCTCGCCGTCGCCCTCGCTCGTCAACTCGTCGACCTCTTTCCCCGACCCCCCGCCGTCGAACAATCTAGGTTTGTGTGTATTTCCAGGTTGGATCTTCCCATCGAATCCTACCCTGTCGTTCAAATTAGCACCCCTGATTTCCTCCTGCTGCTTTCGGAATCTGACGGATGCGATATCGTGTGATGTGAGCAGGTGATTTGAGCGCCGGTGGGGAAGGTTCTGACATGGCGACGGCTTTCAAGGCGTTCGTGAACAGCCCCGTCGGCCCCAAGACCACCCACTTCTGGGGACCTGTCGCTAATTGGGGCTTCGTCCTCGCGGTAAGCGCTCCATAGTTTCTGTACCTAAATTCATCCCCTTTTATTGGTCCATAGCGTCGATGGGAGTACCGCAATTACCTACTGCCGTCTTGATGCCAGTTCTACTTTTTTTTCTACGCGGCCATGGTGAACACTGTTGAGAGAATTTGAGTATTGCCCCCTATCTGATCTTTGATACAAATGAATCTAGAAAATTATTAGAATTTAGAATGGAGAAACATTTAATAGATAGTTTAATTCAGGATTCTAAAAGGAAACTTCAAAAGGGGAAGGGTTTTCTGCTGGGTTCGTTAATTGTATGCGTGTGTGTGTTTTTTTTTTTCCTTCAAAAATCAATTGTGTGTTGATATCATTGGTAAGGCAATTTCCCAGAGCAGCGTACTGTTAAGTCATGTGACTTTCATCCACGAAAATAAGTGCAGTTTGGGTTGATTTAATGCTGAGCAGATATTTGCATGTAGTACATGTTGATTTTATGTCTGCTGGGATATTTGGCAATTGTTCACGGAGCCAAAATTTAAAGATGGATTGGCAAAAATTGGGTTGTAGCGAAGTTCATAAGCATGTTGTATCATTTTATCTTTTGAGCTAGTGCATACTCTGCACAGTTTTCAGAACATCCCTTTTGTATTATCAGGATAGCAGTTGAACATCATAGTTTTGGCTATAATAAAACAAATATGGGTAGATTTGTCCGTGAAAGTACGTTCTGGTACTTAAGTTATTCCCTTGTAATTGGTCCAGAGCATTAATGAGAGTACTGCAATTACGCATTGTGGTCTTCATGCAAGGTCTAGTTTATTTCTAGGCCACCATGGTTCACACTCTTGAGAGAATTTGAGTCTTGCCCCATTTCTGAGGTTTGATAGAATTGTATCTAGAAAGTGGTTGGAATTGAGAAACATTTGTTACATAGTTTGACTCGGAATGCTAAAAGGAAACATCTTAAAGAGATGGTTATTTCTCTTGGTTCGTTAACCGCGCGTAGTCTTTTTTTCTTGAAAAATCAATTGTGCTGGTATCATTGGTAAGGTAATTTCCAGAGCAGGGTACTGTTTAGTCATGTGACTTTCCTCCATGAACAATTGTACTTCGGGTTGATGCAATGCCGAGCAGATATTTTGACATGATAGATCTTTATTTTTGAGTCTTTTGAAGTGTTTGTAAATTGTTCATGGGGCTAAAATCATCAGATTGATTGGCGAAGAATGATTTGTAGCAAAATTGATAACCATGTTGCATTGTGTAATATTTTGTGCTAGTAAATACTCTGCCCAGCTCGCAAAGACATCCATTATGTATTAGGATAGCAGTCAAACATTACAAGTTTGGCTATATATTTTCAAATATTTTAGTTGGGTGCATGCAACTAAGTTGGTGCTTTTTTGGGACCATGTCGATTTCCAAAATGTCATGTTTTTTTTAATTAGATGGAACCGTACAATTAGCATGTGCAACTGTGCAACCATGCCATGCCTGTAAATTTATTCTGATGTGTTCATTTAGCTATACATTTGCTTATCCTTCACATAAACTACCTGGGAATTCGTTATTTAATCTCTGTTAAACATTGTGAAACTTCGAGCAAATCCTTCTCAGAAAATCCATAAACCATTTAATGAAAAGCTTTCTTTAGTCATTGCTCGATTCTATCTCTGATTTGAATTTTGCTTCCAGGGTTTGGTTGATTTGAACAAGCCTCCTGAAATGATATCTGGCAATATGACAGCAGGTCAGTGAAATACTCCTGGGTTTTTCTCAAAAGTAACCGTTCCTGTTTATGAATAAATCTAATCCTGGAGTACTATCATTATATGTAGCCATGTGTGTGTACTCTGGACTTTTTATGAGGTTTGCATGGATGGTACAGCCGCGGAACTACTTGCTTCTGGCATGCCATGCCTCCAACGAAACCGTTCAGCTCTATCATTTATCTCGCTGTGCTAAAGCTCAGGGGTAAGACTTCTGCAGTGAATATTTTCCAACCACTGTAGTACAGTGCCCAGAAAAAAGGGCCAAAAGTACAG
This sequence comes from Lolium rigidum, assembly GCF_022539505.1. Taxonomy (NCBI): domain Eukaryota; kingdom Viridiplantae; phylum Streptophyta; class Magnoliopsida; order Poales; family Poaceae; genus Lolium; species Lolium rigidum. Next base: position 160,539,182 of record NC_061508.1, read on the forward strand.
TTGTCGTTGTTTTTTGTTTGTTTGCATCTGTTTTTGTCTTATGAACCAGATTTCTATATTCCCTAGCATGATGATAGTACTTATGCTGATGCAATAACAAAGTGGGATTGATTTCTGGGTTTGAACTTCACAGGTACATAGGGAAGAAAGAGCCAGAGGCTCAGCAGTGAAGATGGCCTAGAATGCTGCAGTCACTCTGCAATAAGCAAACTTTGTTTTCTTTTTCCTGAAGATTTTCAATGCTCATTCCGGATGATACAGTTCCTGTACTGGACTGCATAAAGAGCTTTTGAAATGGAAACCTCTCTAAAAAGTCTGTTCCAAATTTCTGGTTTGCGAATGCTGTGGCTTTGATGTGCATTTATCAAAACGCATGCCATTTTGTTAATGCACAGAGTTGGATTACAATCCATTTTATTCTTGTGGTGATGAGCACAAGATGAACAGTTCTTTCGCCTTCTTTATTTTTATTCTCGATATGTGATTTTATCTTTTTTCTGCTCATGTCTGTTGTCCAGATTGTTCTTGTATTTGATGTACGATCACAAGTGATTCCCTTCCTGATAACTTGACATGGACTAGGGTAGGTTCGCTTGAAGAAAGGTTCCTGTTGCTTGATGAGGTTCTGTTTGATCGCCTGCGGAATGATTCTTCGTCCTCAGCCGCAATACACTACTTTTCTGGAATCCTTGATCCTAAACGTTAGATTGTGAGTTCATGGCTTCTGGAATCCAACGGAAATGAGAATTGATTAGGGCTGCTTCAGTCATGATTAGAAGTTTGGAATAGGCGACGGAGCGACACGAACGGTTGTGGTAGCTGCCTGCTGCAATACTGCAAGGAGTGAAGACAGACATACGAGAAACCGGCATGGATTTCTTCAGGGCATCCACCACCACTCTCAGCGACGGGAGCAACGCACTGTTTTGGTGAACGATGGTGTGACGAAGGGGCCTCTGAAGTCTTTCGCGACGAACCTTTTCAGCGTTGGTGACGAACGGTCAAGAAGGAGCTCCAGGACAAACAATTGGATAAGATCCGTCGCAAGCTTAAGCACCCCAGCCTGACAATTCGAGTTCATAAATACTATCTCACATCTAACAAATATAAATCCGTTTTAACACAAACGCTAACTGTATGCATAAAAAAGGCACCACCACAGGCGTGGCGCGCCACCCCGCGCCGCAAGCTTCCTAGTATATATAAAAGCCGATGGCTTTTGCCTTCACCACATTAAAGGACACTGTTCATTAGGTGCACATAAACAGTGTTACACTCAGTTTTTCTTTACATTTTTTTAGACATTTTTTCTGATTTTTTGCAGGATATTTTTACAGTTACCGATAGTGATTTTTCGCAGTAATGCGCCACTACACATATTCAATTTTTGTAGTAATTTTTCCCGTACCGATGTCAACTACGAAACACACATTTCCACAACGGTTATTTACAGTTGCCAACAGTGATCTTTTGTATTAATTCATCCGTATAAATATTCAACTTCTGCAGTGATTTTTCACCGACACATAATTCTTTGGTGGTACCAACATTTGCCGCTTTTTTTATCCCATGAAAATAATATGATGCTCCGCTACGGTAGCATAGAAAAAAATATGCTTACTCCACCTTCCGTCGCATGTCTTGCTGGGGATAATATTATTACTTCTTCTACCGCACCTTTAGAAAGGTATTATTTTTGCGCCGGTTATTTACGGTCATGACATTGATCTTTCACAGTAATTCATCCATATAAATATTCAACTTCTAAAATAAATTTTTCACGTGCTGCTATCTGTAAGGGTACATTGCCCCTATGTGTGGTTTTGGTAATTAATGACAACCCCTATGGACTAATGTTTTCATTGAGTTTATATGTAGGAATATTCCATAGGTTCTACTTGTATTCCATGTGTTGGATTCAAGTATGGATGCCATGTAAATAAAGATACATCTTGTGTGTTGGCATCAAGATCATCGATTTGAAGACATATATGTGATATGATCAAGAAGAAGAAATGAAGATGAAGTTCTTATGTGGAACTCAATATTAGCCATGCTCTATCTTATGAGAGTATGAGAAGGTACAAGGTTAATTCGGGCAAGTTCAAGATGAGCATCTCAAGTGGATCACATGCTTGAAGCTTGCCGTCCATTTGGTGATAATGTACATGTGAAGATGTGCATCAATAGAGCTTTCCCATCATGGTGTATGGGGGAGCATTTGTGAGTCTTCACGAAGCGACGATGATCAAGTGAGGCATTCCGGCTTGAGTGGAGCTTGAAGAGCTATCATCAAGATCAAGCGGGATGCGCAAGGCAAAGGTATGGCCTTGCTAGGTTTTCCTTTTACCGGTCTCAAGGTGGTTGTTGGGAGACCAGATTATATGATAGATAGCCGCACTATCAAGAGGGGCTTTCGATTGGGTAACTTGATCGCATCGTCTTAGGGAGCTCAATCCTTTGCATACTTTGCATATCCCTATTGCTTCTTGGTATTTCTCTGTGTGAGGTTCTTGAGCTTGTTGCTAGCTTTACAACAAGCCCAAGTTCATCGAAAACGGAATCCGCATGCATCTTCTATTGCGTTTTCGAGTTTGGACGTCTTCACCGTTTCTTAACGGTGGGAGACTCCCTCTCTAAACTCATCTAAAATGTTCTGTGAGGAGTCTCCATATTTCCAACAAAATTGGTTTCGTGTCAATCGGGGTCCGGACACAAAAGTTATCACAGTTTTTGTATAACATGTTTTCCTGCTCACCCGGTCAGGGACCCGGTCGGACCGGCCCATGCGCCGGCCGGTTCCGGTCTGCCGCCCGGTCAGCCGGCCTACAGACCGGCTGGCTCGGCGTGCCGTCCGGTCGACCGGTCGCCAACCGGGGGACAACCGGATGACCTCCTGGACGACACAAAGTGACCCCGGTCGGGGTCCGGCCTACCGACCGGTTTGGACCGGCTGGTCCGGTCTGTGGCCCGGTCTGACCGGGCCATGGACCGGACGGCCCGGCCCCGAGGCCCGGTTGACCGGCCTCCTCGACGGTTGACTCAGCCCAACCTTTCCCCAACGGTTATATTTGCTCTTGGGCTATAAATAGCCCTTCTTCCACCTTGGGCAGAGTTAGTTCTTCTATTCTCTCACCTCCATTGTTGCCTTTGAAGAACTTGCTCTCTCTCTTGTCTCCCCCCATGATTCTTGCTCATTTTTGAGGGATCTAAGAGAGGACATCTAGATCTACATTTCCACCAATCCATTTCTCCTCTAAGTGAGGGGATCTCTTGGCATCTAGATCTTGGAGTCTTTTGTTGACTTTCCCCATTGTTCTTCCTCTCCAATCTCATCCTAGCATTTGTTGTTTGGGTGGGATTTGAGAGTGAAGGATTTGAACACCTCTAGTGTTCTTGCTTTGCATCATTGCATAGTGTTGAGCTCTCCACCACGATTAGTTCGAGTGAGAGACCGTGAGCTTGTTACTCTTGGAGGGTGACCTCCTAGTTGGCTTGGCGGTTGGTGCTCCGGTGATCTCTTCAAGAAGATTGTGAAGAGGCCCGGGCTTCTCCTTCGTGGAGCTTGTGAAGTGGTTGTGGAGCTTGTCATCTCCGGAGCGGAGGAAAAGCTAACCATAAGGAAAGGGCCATTATCCTTCGTGGGTGTGGTTCGGAGAATAGGGTGAGCCTTCGTGGTGCGGGGAATCCTTCGTGGGACCTCCACTCCTCCAAACGTGACGTACCTTCTTGCAAAGGAAGGGAACACGGGAATACATCCTCGTCTCCGCGTGCCTCGGTTATTTCTATACCCGAGCTCTCTTTCCTTGTGATAGCCATCGTGCTTGAAGTACATATATCTTGCTATCACTTTTGCTACATATATCTTGTGCCTATCTTGCTTAGCTCTAGTTGCTATTGTTACACTTAGTTGAGCTTAGCATATTTAGGGTTTGTGCTTGTAAACTAAACGATAGTTTAATTCCGCATTATTACAAGACAAATCCGTAAGAGTTTTTAATTGCCTATTCACCCCCCCCTCTAGGCGACATCTCGATCTTTCACTATCAACTAAAAAAACCCGTTAATTACTTAATAGTGAGAGGGCACATATTTTCGTGACGGTAATTTCTCAACGGCACAGAAGCGTTGTAAATTTTACATGAATCTTCAACATAAATAGTATTTTTGGACGCTTATTACCCTCCAGAGATTCTCCAGTGCATAATTCTTTGGCGGTACCATCATTTGCCGCCTTTTTAAAATAGTGAAAATAATATTGTGCCCTTCTACGGTACCACCGCGAAAAATAATACTTACTCCACCTTCCCTCGCCACTTTTTTCCGGTTAGAATACTATTAACTCCTTCTGCCGCATCTTTAGAAAGGTGTACTTACTTCACCCGCTACCTCTTTCAACCTGAGAAAATTATTTTGTAGCAACTCCCGAACCGCCTTTTTTTAACCAGTGAAAATAATATTGTGCCCTTGTACGGTACCACCGGGAAAAATAATACTTACTCCACCTTCCCTCGCCACTTTTTCCCGGGAAGAATACTATTACCTCATTTTGCCGCATCTTTAGAAAGGTGTACTTACTTTACCCTCTACCTCTTTCAACCTGAGAAAATTATTTTGTAGCAACTCCCGAACCGCCTTTTTTAACCAGTGAAAATAATACTGTGCCCTTCTACGGTACCACCGGGAAAAATAATACTTACTCCACCTTCTGTGGCCACTTTTTCCCGGGATGAATACTATTACCTCCTTCTGCCGCATCTTTAGAAAGGTGTACTTACTTCACCCGCTACCTCTTTCAACCTGAGAAAATTCTTTTGTAGCGACTCCAGGTACAAAGACACTCAACCATGTGCCGCATGTTTTAGTCGAGGAACATAGTAGTGCCTTCTTTATGGTATCTTAGAAAAAAGTCTTGCTCAGTTATCCATCACACCTTTTAACAGCCGTGAATTTCCCTCGCTCCGCCCACTATAGATAGTGGCTGCCATACTACCTTTATTTTTCATCGCACCAGGATTACCTAAAGTCGCTTGAAAAAGACGGAACGATGCCGCTACAGTACTATTTTTATATTTCTTGAACAGTGTGGAAACACCGGCACTTCTATAGTACTTCTACGATACTATAACCAACAATCCGGCGGCCAGGGACGCGGCGGCAGGCAAGCTTCCTAGTTAATGTTTGTAATCACATTGGTCACTCTCAGCTCGACCATGTCCGTCAAGATACAATACAATCTAGCGCATAGATAAACTCGCCAAAAATTCTTAAGGCCTTCTTTGGTGCTAGATTTTTAGTGGGGATTAGTGGGGATAATCCGCAACAAACTCTGAATCTCCACTCATTCTAAATACATGTTTGGTCCTAGAGTATTTAGCGAGTTTAATCTCCGCTTATCTCCATTTTTTCTTAAATCATAGTGTAATTATCTCAATCCCCAATACTCTATCCATACCTAGTGGATCGGGGATGAGATTTTGTAGGGATTGAGTGACCCTAACGGTTCACCCGTATTATCCCTACTAACTCCATAAACACTCTAATACCAAACAAAACCTAACGGATCCAACACGTTTATCTTTGTTCGATTAGTCCTTAAACTATGATAAGAGTAACAAACCCCAGCCGCCGCCGACGTCCTTGTCCGCGCCACGACGGCCATACGTGGACATGTGTCCTATCCATCCGTCGTCGACACATTTATATAGAGTCTCGTAGTCGGATCTCACAAAGTCACAATGATTCGTTTGAAAGAAAAGTCACAATGCCGGCCGGCCGCCACAAGTGGCGTCTAAGGTTAAGTCCCATTTTAATCAAGCATCACCGACCGGCTGCTACGTCTGTTTTACTCTACTACTATGCTTGTTTAATGTTTATTTTTAGTTACCTCAAGTTACTGTTCGACACGTCCTTCATCGCACTACGGGAGAACCGACGTGTGCCGACGGCCAGACTATGTGCCGACGGCCAAATGTCGGGGCCGTCGGCACAGAGGCCTCCAGCTACCGGCGACGGAGCTCACCGTCGGCACAGCATGGCCGTCGGCACAACGCACGGTACACCGACGGCCACCCTCGGCGCAACCGCGGCCGTCGGCACAGCTAGGTGGAGCCCGAAGGTCACCGTCGGCACATCTGCAACCGTCGGTACACGCTCGACAGGGAGGGCCCAGCCGTTAACCGTCACGGCACCGTCTCGCACCTGTGCCGACGGTAGCCCACGGCGCAACGGCGGCCGTCGGCACAGCGACTGACTGCTGGGTCCCCCTTCTGCTGTGCCGACGGTGACCCACGGCACAACGGCGGCCGTCGGCACAGCCAATTATGCACATTTTTTGGTTTTTTCTATTTTTTTTTGCATCAAAGAGATAATTATTACCCATATAATTATTAATCCATATCATTTTTTTGTTTATTTATTTCTCACTGCTATTTTGGCGAACCCCTTTGCGAGAAACCTATATATATGTATAAGGGCGGTATAGAACCCCTTCGCCAGAAATCGAACCTCGGAGGGGGTGAATGGCCCACACACGATACAAAATACTTAAGACCCACACACGATACAAAATACTTAAATAACTAGACTCACACACATACCAAAGCGCTTACAGAACTAGATCCACACACGAACCGAAACAGTTAAAGAACTACACCCACACAGAGGAAGCAAAACACTTAAAGAAACTACACCCACACACATGAACCAAAACACTTAAAGAACTAGACCCACACACAAACCAAAGCTTTTAAAGAACTACACCCACACACGAACAAAGCACTTAACACTGGGACCTATGACCTAACCAAGCACTTAACACATAGCTGTGCCGACGGTGTCACCGTCGGCACAGGCCCATAGCTGTGCCAAATGGCAGGGTCTGTGCCGACGGTGACACCGTCGGCACAGCTGCTGCCCAGCGCGCGTTTTTTCCAGTTCAAATCGAACGATTTCCCGCCGGTTCGGGAAAAAAAGAACCGTGCCGACGGTGAAACCGTCGGCACAAGTGGGCACGTTGACGGCAGCCCGGCGTGACGGCGAGATGAGTGTGCCGACGATGGGCAGGCCGACGGCCACCGTCCAGCCGGTCGGCGTACGCCTGTGCCGACGGTGTCGTGCTACGCCGACGGTGCCCGCGCGAACCCCGACGCCATCTGTGCCGACGCCGGTACGCCGACGGTCACCGTCGGCAGAGACGGTGCCGACGGTGGACTTACCTGTGCCGACGGTGCGGGGCCGTCGGCCCACGGCGTCTTCCCCGTAGTGTCGGGTCTCACTTCAGTTAAAAGATTACGACCAATTTGCGACGATGTCAAACACGCAGACAATTGTTAAGGACAAAATCGTGCTAAGCTAGTCTGCTAGAATTTAGGGTATTTGGCCTGGCCCATGGCCCATTATCAAATTCTGAAACTCACATGGCCCATTCCAATAATCAGTGGCAGTACTAGTGGGAGCTAAAGTTTAGTCCCACATTGCTAGTTGGGAGAGAGTTGGAGTGGTATATAAGGTGGGCTGTTCTAGTCCTAGTAAGTGAGTGAGAAGAGAGAGAGCCCTCGCGCACTCCTCCTCCTCCGCCGCCCGCCTCGGCACGTCACGTCACGTCACGTCCCGACCCGACGCGCCGCGGCGTGGCGCGGCGCGGCGCGGCGGGTTGCGGGAATCTCGCCGAGCCGAGCTTATCTTCCCGAACCGCACTATATAAGCGCGGACTCCAACCCTAGTCTGCATCAGACGCATACGCGACTACCTGTTTCCAGTTCATTGCGCCGCCGCCTTCGTCTTCCTCATCCCGTCCGTCGGCGTGCACCGACTTCCGGGACGAGAGGCCTCCGGAACCCTGCCTCTCGTGAACCTGTACGGGTGAGGGGCAATCAGGTTTTTGGGGAGCGCTCCGGCGCGACTACTGGCATCACGACATCGTCATCGGACGACGAGTTCCTCCACACCGACAACTTCTTCCCGGACCTCAGTGACTTGTTCGGCAACTTCAACATGAGTGACAACGACGCTGCTGCAAAGTATGTGATCTTATCGTCGCTCTTTCAGTTTCTGTTAGAGTTTCTTCTTCTAGTTTGTGTGGTAGATGCGATCAGTTTATCTTGTTTATATGTGATCTGTTCATCTACCTTACTAGTCTGCATGATTAGTTTATTTGTTATTTTCGTAGTCATGATTTATCATTTACTTGTACGGATTATTTCATATGAATATTTGCTTATATTCCCAACAATCCAAAAACCTGATTTTAGGCAAATCAATTCAAGCAGCGTTGCTGCCGCTACTCGACCTACCCTCTTTGATGGTATGCATTACAAGAGGTGGCGCACAAAGGCAGTTCTATGGTTTACAAACCTAGGCTGTTTTAGCGCCACAGATGGTAGACCTGAGGGGCCTCTCTCTGCAGAGGAGCAGGAAAAGTTTGAGAAGGTCGACGCCATGTTTAAGCCGGCCTTGTTCAGCATTCTTGGGGACAACATTGTTGACCCGTACATGGTTTTCGACCATGGTAAAGATGCGTGGGATGCGCTCGAGGCCAAATTTGGGGTCTCGGATGCGGCACTCGAATTGTATGTCATGGAGCAAGTACTATGACTACGGGATGACCGATGAGCGCTCCGTGGTTGAGCAGGGCTCATGAGATTCGGTCTCTTGCCAAAGAACTCGAGCAGTTTAAGTGTACCTTACCGGACAAATTTGTGGCCGGCGGCATTATTGCCAAGCTTCCTCCCTCGTGGAGGAACTTTGCTACTTCTCTGAAACATAAGAGACAAGAGTTTTCCGTTTCGGATCTCATTGGCTCGCTTCATGTGGAAGAGAAGGCGAGAGCAAAGGACACACGCGCTCGTAGTTTTGAGGGAGGTTCTAGTGCCAATGTGGTACAGAAGAAGAACTTCCAATCTCACAAGTCTAAGAATAAGAACAATGAAAAAGGCAAGTTTGACGTGAAGAACAAAGCCTCCAACTCAACCAACTTCAAGAGGAAGACTTCTTATAAGAAGAAAGGGAACTGCCATGTTTGTGGCGCTCCTGGACATTGGGCTCCTGATTGCCCAGAACGCCATGATCGGCGTGAGAACAGCGGCAAGTCCGCAAATATTGTTATTGGTGTTGATACTGAGATGAAGGATGTTGGGTATGGTACTTCTCCTACTGTCCTTTCAGTATGTAATTCTCCTGATTGGTGGATAGACACCGGAGCCAATACACATGTATGTTCTGATGTCTCTATGTTTTCTTCTTATCAGGTTGCAAGGACTTCTTCCGTGCTGATGGGAAACGGCTCACGTGCTTCTGTTCGTGGTGTTGGTACGGTGGATCTGAAGTTTACTTCGGAAAAACCATCCAGCTGAAGAATGTGCAGCACGTTCCTTCCATTAATAAGAATCTCGTTAGCGGATCGCTTTTATGTCGAGATGGTTTTAAGTTGGTCTTTGAGTCCAATAAAGTTGTAGTTTCCAAGTGTGGACAATTTGTTGGAAAGGGTTATGTGTGCGGAGGCGTGTTCCGCTTATCTTTGTCAGACTTATGTACTCAAATTATTAATCATGTTTGCAATGATAGTGATTCCGATATTTAGCATTCACGACTTTGTCATACTAATTTTGGGTGCATGACGCGGCTAGCGAATATGAATATAATTCCGAAATTTGCTATTGTCAAGAAATCCAAGTGCCAAGTATGTGTGCAAGCTAAGCAACCACGTAAGTCTCATAAGACTGCGGAGGCAAGAGACTTGGCACCGCTGGAGCTTATACATTCAGATCTTTGTGAAATGAATGGTGAATTGACAAAAGGAGGAAAAAGATACTTCATGACTTTAATTGATGACTCTACTCGATTTTGTTATGTGTACCTCCTGAAATCTAAAGATGAAGCTCTTAATCACTTCAAAATCTTTAAAGCTGAAGCAGAAAACCAACTTGATCGAAAGATCAAGCGGCTAAGGTCTGATCGTGGTGGAGAGTATTTTTCCAACGATTTTGATTCTTTCTGTGCGGAACATGGTATTATCCATGAGAGGACGTCTCCCTACTCACCTCAGTCAAATGGGGTGGCCGAAAGAAAGAACCGTACTCTAACTGATTTGGTTAACGCCATGTTAGATACATCGGGTCTATGCAAGGCATGGTGGGGGGAGGCGATATTGACTGCGTGTCATGTCCTAAACCGTGTCCCCCACAAAGAACAAAACCATTACCCCTTTTTAGGAATGGGAAAGGAAAAGGTTGAAACTCTCTTACCTACGAACTTGGGGTTGTATGGCGAAAGTAAATGTGCCGATACCCAAGAAGCGCAAGCTTGGACCAAAAACCGTGGATTGTGTTCTTCTGGGATATGCATTTCATAGCATTGGCTACAGATTTTTGATAGTAAAATCTGAGGTATCCGACATGCATGTCGGTACAATTATGGAGTCGAATGATGCGACTTGCTTTGAGCACATCTTTCCTATGAAAGAAACGTCTAGCTCATCAATTCAGGAGATGCCTAGTTCATCTACTCAGGAATTATTTCCTGAACCTACCATGGCTATAGAACACTTTGATAATCCTGTGGAGGATGATAGTGAAACTCCCAAAAGGAGCAAGAGACAGAGGACTGCAAAGTCCTTTGGTCACGATTTCATTGTGTACCTCATGGATGATACTCCCACTTCTATTTCAGAAGCCTATGCATCTCAGGATGCTGACTACTGGAAGGAAGCTGTCCGTAGCGAGATGGATTCCATCTTAGCTAATGGAACTTGGGAGGTTACTGATCGTCCTTATGGGTGCAAACCTGTAGGGTGCAAGTGGGTGTTCAAGAAAAAGCTTAGACCCGATGGTACTATTGAAAAGTACAAGGCACGTCTTGTGGCCAAGGGTTATACCCAGAAAGAAGGTGAAGATTTATTTGATACATACTCACCTGTTGCCAGATTGACCACCATTCGAGTGCTACTATCCTTGGCTGCTTCTCATGGTCTTCTCGTTCATCAAATGGATGTTAAGACTGCTTTCCTAAATGGAGAGCTTGAAGAGGAAATTTATATGGAGCAGCCTGATGGATTTGTAGTAGATGGTCAAGAAGGAAAGGTGTGTAAATTACTGAAGTCTTTATATGGGCTTAAGCAAGCGCCTAAGCAGTGGCATGAGAAGTTTGAAAGAAGTTTAACCGCTGAAGGCTTTGTTGTAAACGAAGCTGACAAGTGTGTATACTATCGCCATGGTGGGGGCGAGGGAATCATTCTTTGTCTCTATGTCGATGACATATTGATATTCGGGACCAACCTTAATGTGATTAAGGAGGTCAAGGAGTTCCTATCTCGTTGTTTTGAGATGAAGGACTTGGGAGTAGCTGATGTGATCTTAAACATCAAGCTCGCCGAAGGATGACGATGGTGGGATTACATTGCTTCAGTCCCACTATGTGGAAAAGATCCTAAGTCGCTTCGGGTATAGCGACTGTAACTCTTCTCCAACGCCTTATGATCCTAGTGTGATAATTCGTAAGAATAAAAGAATTGCTAGAGATCAATTGCGATACTCGTAGATCATTGGTATGTATTTAGCCAGCGCCACGAGGCCTGACATCTCCTTTGCGGTAAGTAAACTCAGCCGTTTTGTGTCTAGACCTGGAGATGTTCATTGGCATGCTCTTGAGAGAGTTTTGCGCTATTTGAAAGGCACTGGCGAGTTATGGCATTCACTATACTCGGGTATCCAAGGGTACTTGAGGGTTATAGTGATGCAAATTGGATATCCGACGCTGATGAGACTAAGGCCACAAGTGGTTATTTGTTTACACTTGGAGGTGGCGCTGCTTTCTGGAAGTCTTGCAAGCGGACCATCAATTACGAGGTCAACTATGGAAGCAGAACTCACAGCATTAGACACAGCCACCTGTCGAAGCGAGTGGCTTCGTGAGCTCTTGATGGACTTACCCGTGGTTGAGAAACCAATACCCGCTATTCCTATGAACTGTGATAATCAAGCTGTGATCGTCAAAGTAAACGAGTTCTAAGGATAATATGAAGTCATCAAGGCATGTGAAGAGGAGACTGAAAGCTGTCGGGAAAATGAGAAACTCCGGAGTTATAGCGTTGGATTATATCCATACGTCTAGAAACCTGGCAGACCCCTTCACAAAGGGACTATCACGAAATGTGAAAGAAAATGCATCGAGGGAGATGGGTATGAGACCCATAGTATGAGCTGTCCACGGTGGTAACCCACTCTATGTGATCGGAGATCCCGTGAATTAGAGCTGGGAGACAAGCTGTTGGTCAGCTGAGAGGAGAGTATATATCCCTATAGCAATTTTACCACTCCGTAAGATGCAATACTCTCCTAATCTGCATGGCAGATTGATAATTATCTTAATGTGTTCTAAGTGGCTTATTTTCGCAAAGATGTTGTCCTGCAGAACATCTTTTGAAGAACACACCTATATGAGTCTGATTGTTAAACGTCGCAATCTATGAGAGTTGGGTGCTCTCTAGTAAACTCATGAAAGATCCTGGAGTATGACGTATAAGCTCCAAACCGCGAGGAAGCCTCGCGGCAGCCTAGTATCGGTCTAGGCTTTGTATGAAGCTAGTGCGCAGAAAACTTGTAGTTCAAGGCATAGTCCACTATCCAAGTTGCAATCTAGTGTAATATGGAGCTTTAAGTGGAAGTTCAACTTAACAGTCTCCACGACATACCGGTATATAAAACAATGTTCTGGAAACTTATTGATGAGATGTGCCAATGAGAGTTTGTAGGGGATTGCTAGAATTTGGGGCATTTGGCCTTTGGCCCATGGCCCATTATCAAATTCTGAAACTCACATGGCCCATTCCAATAATCAGTGGCAGCACTAGTGGGAGCTAAAGTTTAGTCCCACATTGCTAGTTGGGAGAGAGTTGGAGTGGTATATAAGGTGGGCTGTTCTAGTCCTAGTAAGTGAGTGAGAAGAGAGAGAGCCCTCGCGCATTCCTCCTCCTCCGCCGCCCGCCTCGCCTCGTCACGACGCGGGTTGCGGGAATCTCGCCGAGCCGAGCTTATCTTTTTGCTGTTTGGGAAATTAATTGTGTAATCAATTTCGAGTCATTAACGGACGCGTTACTCAGCCGTTTTGCCTTCCGGTTTTTCTGGATCGTGGCTCTGCCGACTCGGACGTGGGCTGCGTCCCACAACCTTCCCGAACCGCACTATATAAGCGCGGACTCCAACCCTAGTCTGTATCAGACGCATACGCGACTACCTGTTTCCAGTTCATTGCGCCGCCGCCTTCGTCTTCCTCATCCCGTCCGTCGGCGTGCACCGACTGCCGGGACAGTAGGCCTCCGGAACCCTGCCTCTCGTGAACCTGTACGGGTGAGGGGCAATCAGGTTTTTGGGGAGCGCTCCGGCGCGACTACTGGCATCACGATGTCGTCATCGGACGACGAGTTCCTCCACACCGACAACTTCTTCCCGGACCTCAGCGACTTCTTCGGCAACCTCAACATGAGTGACAACGACGCTGCTGCAAAGTATGTGATCTTGTCGTCGCTCTTTCAATTTCTGTTAGAGTTTCTTCTTCTAGTTTGTGTGGTAGATGCGATCTTATCTTGTTTAAATGTGATCTGTTCATCTACCTTACTAGTCTGCATGATTAGTTTATTTATTATTTTCGTAGTCATGATTTATCATTTACTTGTACGGATTATTTCATATGAATATTTGCTTATATTCCCAACATACTCTTGGAGTACATATCAATCTGCCAATAGTTAATTACCTGGCCCAAGCGTTACCCAAGTAGTTTACTAACCATTGGAGCTTTCTTCCTCGACCATTCCTTGCCAGAGATGCAGGAACCGTGATAGCAACCCATTTGCGATTACGTGAACTAAGCAGACTCTTTTAGCAACTGAAAAGAGGGAAACAAAAGATACTCGTATAGAGAAGGTGGGTGGCGCTCTCTTCCCGTGATAAGGGCGAGAGCGTGTTTCACGTCGGACTCAGACTTTGAGAAGTGAAGTCACAGAGGCAAATTCACCAATCTTAACTTTTTATTTACGATCAAAATAACGTATCAGGTTGACTTAAATTTGTAGCTAAAAATTCCAATGTGTTCAGAAAAAAATGAAAAAGATTTAATGAATTGTAAATATTTTATTGTATATTCTGAGAAAGTTTCAATCCATTTGATTATGTGGTTTGTGATTAGATAGCTTTTTATGTTTCAATCCATAGAAGAAATTATGTACTTGCAAACTAATCATCTATAAATGAATTGAAACTTTCTCAGAATAAACAATGGAAATTTTTTTATTTACTGGAATTTTTAAAAAATTTCTGGACACTTTGAAGGTTGGCGGGGACTTCACAAATCGTAGTTTAATATCTAACTCCAATCTCTACTATATGTGGATTCGCTTGTGCGCGTAAAGGCATGTTTTATCTATCTTAATATCGAACACCAATCTCTGCTATATGTGGATGCGCTTGTGTACGTAAACACATGTTTTACCTATCTTAATATCGAACACCAATCTCTGCTATATGTGGGTGTGCTTGTGTACGTAAAAGCATGTTTTACCGTTTCTCTCTAAAAAGGTATGTCCTAGAAAGTTAGGAGTTCGTTTGAGAATTTCAACCGATTATCCGCCTTTAGATCTAACAAGACATAAATTTGGCCCGCCTGATCAATGTAACATTAAACCTTTCCATGCAACATTTTTATGGATTGATGTTATATTGTGTGCAACATTTTTTTGCCTTGGTTCGTAAAAAGGTACTTCCTCCATTCCTTTCTATAGTGTCTATAGATTTTTAGCATTTGTTTCAGAATATAAGGTTGTAGCTTGGCTTTTTTCAATTACCCCCTCCCCCGTTCAGCTTCCACACAACATGCGTGATAAAAAATCCATACAAAAATGCATGGTCCAACGATTCCTTAAAATTAGGCAACAATGTTTTACTTTCCTTAATTGAACTTGGCTGCACATATATGGAGAATCAACAAGAGAGATTTGTGTGATTTGTTATGGTAAGTTAGGAAGATATGGATTTCCCAAATTTTACGTTGATTTCGAATCGTTCAGCTAGGGGATCTTGTGTAAAAAATACTATTGCGCTAATTTCCGTGCCAAAAAACTATAGGCATTATAGAATGGAACAGAGGGAGTAACATTTAGATCACGCCCATTAGAAATTAAATCAATATAGTAAGCAACACTTCACATTCAAAGTCATAATATCTTTGAGAAAAATCGATAGGAACACATACGCCATGACAAATCAACAAATGCAACACCACGAAATAACCTTTACATCATGAAGATAATATCTCGAATAGAAGCTGAGAATCATTGCAACATGTTAGCATTATGTATGCAACACATGACACACAAGCTTACAACAAATCAAAAAACCATTTGCACCATCATAAACCCTAAAAAATTACTAACCTCCACCATCAATAGTGTCGGCACCAACCTCACCCGCATGGGCTCGCCGATGTTAAATCCGGCTCGCTGGACCGTAGGAGACTCACCCAAACCCATTCGCCTCAACATGTCTTCTTCCCCAAGCTCGTAGGCATGAGTAGGCTAGTTCTTGTTAGAAACTCCCATGTTTGTCGTTTGGGCGTGGGGGAGCGTAAAGAGAGAGACATGGCGTGGGTAGCCATAGGAGGAAGGATCCATGGCAGGGGGATTTGTGAAGGAGACACGGTAACATCATGATACTTTGATAGAGAGGAGCCAACGAGCTTCGGGACACAGTAGCTAGCAGCGGTAGGGGCGCAACCTATATAGAGCTAATAATCGAGGGAGAACGAGGTGACTAGTCAATTTGAATTGATATGTCGGTATATTTTAGTCATTTCTTTCTAAAAACATCACCTATTTTTCAATTTCAATTGTTATGTTGTTCTCATATGTGGGTAAGGATTTGGCTACCTCATCGGAAGCTTTCCAAATGGTGTTAGAATTTGTGGTTAGCACAAATTACCACTTATTATGGACATATTTAATAGAGGAAAATGTTTTAGTTTATGACAAGTGTTGGAATCATCGTTGAGTTGTTACATTTGTCCATTATTTTCTATAAGAGGATAACCCTCCATCTCTTTATCAAGTGATGCACATAGCCATACTACATTGGTCCAACTGTTGGACCCCTTGCTCCTTTGCGGTGGTGTACGAGATTTAAAACCTCATCTCTTGTGGGCGGTGGAGGCAGGTTATTTGAGACGCGACGAAACCTTGAACTTGAATAGTTCTTTCCCTCAAACTCTTGGGTCTGCACTCGGTATTGAATAGTACTAAAAAGGTTCCTAGTGTATATTTTTTTCTAAAGTCAAATAATGTTAAGCTTGTAGAAAATACTATCAACAATTACAATATGAGAGTGGATTTTGTACTTACACGCATGAGTGTGGGCGTTTCTGTCACCGTCCATTTATTTCCCAAAATTCGTGCTTACCATGGTAGATGAAAAGATTTCTTTCTCACCCCTCTTTTTATCCGAATCTCAAAGCACAACGGGCGGTGATGGAAACATCCACACCCATGCGTGAAGTACAAAAGTATTTCCCTTGTAATGGAGAGTGGATTTTGTACTTGCACACATTGTTGTGAGTGTTTCTATCACCGTCCATTTACTTATCGAGATTCGTGCTCGCCATGATAGATGAAAAGATTTCTTTCTCACTCCTCTTTTTATCCGAATCTCAAAGCACAGCGAACGGTGATAGAAACATCCACACCCATACGTGCAAGTACAAAAGTATTTCCCACTCTTGAACTACTCAATATTATATCAGATATACTACGTAATATAATAGAGGCTGATGTTTTTTTTCTCAGAGATTAGTAAAACTTTTCATGCTTTGATCGGATAGTGTGTGTCAGTGTGTGCACACTTGAACTTGACGCACCCACTCCACCAAACTATCTCCTTATATAGAATGGTCCCTCCCTCCAAGCTCCCGGCTTCGTTCTCCTTTCTTCCTCTCTCTCCACAAGGCCATATCCACCCGCGGACGTCAAAACAACCTACCCGAGGTCTCAGCCCCCCTCTCTCTATGTTTCCAAGCGTATTTGCTTCTGATATCTACCCGTGTGCTGACTGCTGATTCGAATCCGCTATATGGTGTGGCTGAGATGATCGAGCAGGTAGTTTGAGCGCTGCGGTGCGGGGAGAGGGTTCCGGCCGGCCATGGCGACGGCGTTCAAGGCGTTCCTCAACAGCCCCGTCGGCCCCAAGACCACCCACTTCTGGGGACCCGTCTCCAACTGGGGCTTCATCCTTGCGGTACGGGCTCCATGATCGATTCTCTCTCCCTGCCTACTCGTATATCTTCCCCAAATTAACATGCGTAGTTTGGTCGATCGCAACGACGAGGAGTGTCCCAGTGGTATTTTTCTTGCTCCCAGTTGGCCGGAGCCATCTTATCAACGGGAACTTTGTTCAGTACTCAATTATTCATCGTTATCCATAACATTATTGGACGTGAAGCAAACTCTCTTTCCAGAAAGTTAGGAGAACAGTCAACAGTGTAAATTAGGAGTATATTTTTCTTAGGTTCTGGCCGGCTGGCCCTCTTGTCTTACTCTTGGGCTCTTGGCTTCTTGAGTTCTAGTACATACACTGTAGTTCAATAAGCCCTCCAATTTTTGTTTTATTCCAGGGCATGGCTGACATGAACAAGCCACCTGAATTGATATCCGGCAGCATGACAGCAGGTAGGTTATGCAACTAGTCTAGCTATTTGATGATCATACAGCTCAAATTTTCATTTTGATGACCATTGTGTTGTGCAGTCATGTGTGTGTATTCTGGCCTGTTTATGAGGTTCTCATGGGTGGTAAATCCTCGGAATTATTTTCTCTTGGCGACCCATGCCTCCAACGAAAGCGTTCAGCTCTATCAGTTATCTCGCTATGTTAAGGCCCAAGGGTAAGATTTTTGCGCTGATTTTTTATGTTACAATTAAACTTGGTTTTAAAATAAATTTGGTCGTTTGTTTCCGTGGTATTAATTTATGATCGATGTATTGGTGTCTGAGTTTGGATTTTGCAGGTACCTAGAGAAGAAAGAGCCTGAGGCCCAACCGTAACCATGGCAGCGCGGACACCTCTGTCACTCTTTCAACGAGATCATTTGGATTCTGACGCTCTATAATGCTCATGATGTTACCTGTTTCTGCATAAAGATCATGTCGCATAGAAACCTCAATCATACCTGTGTAGCTTTGGAACTTCTAGTTCATGAAACAATGAATATGATTACGCATCTATCAAAAGTTTACAACACGCTCTACACAAAGCTATCAAAATACATGGCATTATTTCAGTCACATGGCTGGATTACGGGTTTTTGTTCTTAATGTTGAGTCAGCGGATAGCTCTCAAATTCATATTGTTGCGAAACTTTTACATGGAAAAAGATGAGCCAATACTAGTTTATGATGTGAGAGCATACCTGGCCATGGGCAGCCCGGCCCGAAAAACTCGGGCATGTGCCGGAAAATGTTGGCCCGACAGCCGGGCCGGGCCAGGCCTGGGTAGCCCGAAAACGTCAATTTACACTACGGTCCAGCCCACGCCCGATGGCCCGACGGGCTTGGTGGGTATTTGGTCGGGTCGGGCTAGGCTTGGGCCGGTTTTTTCAACGTCGGGCTTTCCTCGGCCCGGCCCGAGGCCCGGCCTGGCCCGACACATGCCCAGGTATATGTGAGAGGGCTCTCGGTCAACACAAAAAAATTGCACATGGAGAGGCGCCGAAGGGCTAGATACCATTAAGTATCCAAGTGGCGGGTACAAAGTACAAAAGGGACTCAAGGAAATACATAAATAACAACTAAGTCCCTAGATTTTACAAAGAAGACCCTGAAAAGGAATACAGAAACACAATTAGGTCCTCTACCACATCCGAGGAAGATGGAGCTCCAGCCATGGCCGTCAACACCGGTACTAGGGACTACGCTGCATGGCTCCTAAACGATGACGAGCACCATGGCGAACTCATGCATAGGGTCTCCACATGGAGGTTGACAACGCGCCGAAAATCATCTCCGACGGAAGTGGCCACCAATTTTCCTTCGAAGTAGGTGATGACCCACAAGTATAGGGGATCGCAACAGTCTTCGAGGGAAGTAAAACCTAAATTTATTGATTCGACACAAGGGGAGGTAAAGAATACTTATAAGCCTTAACAACTGAGTTGTCAATTCAGCTGCACCTGGGAAAGCACTAGCAACAGGGGTGATGTGAAAGTAGCGGTGATATGAGAGCAATAGTAACGAGTAACACAGCAGCGAGTAACAGTAACACAGAGGCAATGGCACCAGAAAATAGTTGATACTACTTCCAATGACATGTAGAATGAGTATATGATGATGAGAGATGGACCGGGGTTCCCAGCTATCTACACTAGCGGTAACTCTCCAATAACAAGTGTTGGGAGAACAAATTACAGTTGGGCAATTGATAGGATTGAAATAGCATTAAGACAGAACATCAAGATTATTAATCATGTAGGCATGTTTTCCATATATAGTCATACATGCTCGCAATGAGAAACTTGTATAACATCTTTTGTCCAACCAGCCGGTGGCAGCCGGGCCTCAAGGGAATCTACTGGCTATTAAGGTACTCATTTCAATAGAGCACCGGAGCAAAGCATTAACACTTGGTGAAAACATGTGATCCTCCTACGCCTTCCCCTCCAGTTATCCCAGTTGTTGTCACTCTGGGGCCTCGGGTTCCGGACATAGACATGTGCAAACAACTTGTAGATACAATCTAGGCAATAAGTATAGAGCTTAAATCTAAGATCATGCCACTCGGGCCCTAGTGACAAGCATTAAACACAACAAGATTGCAGCAACAATAACTTCACAAACTTATATAGATAGACTGATCATAATATAACAATTCATCGGATCCCAACAAATACAACACCGATTACATCAGATGAATCTCAATCATGTAAGGCAGCTCATGAGATCATTGTATTGAAGTACATGGGGGAGAGAGTACCAACTAGCTACAGCTAGAACCCGTAGTACATGGGGGAACTACTCACGGAGCATGATGGAGGCGGTGGCGTCGATGGAGATGGCTTGCGGGGGCACTTCCCCGTCCCGGCGGCGTGCCGGAACAGAGATTCTGTCCCCCGAATTGGAGTTTCGCGATGGCGGCGGCGCCCCGGAGTCTTTCCGGAGTTTCGTCAACCGGTATCGCGTTTTTAGGTCGAAAGGGGTCTTATAGGCGAAGAGGCGGCGCGAGGAGGTGCCCGGGGCCTCCTCACCATAGGCTGGCGCGGCCAGGCACGGGCCCGCGCCGCCTTATGGTGTGGTGGCCCTCTGGCCCGCCTCCGACTCTCCTTCGGTGTTCTGGGGTCTTCCGGGAAAAATAAGATACTGGGTCTTTGTTTCGCCGAATTTCGAGAATATTGCCCGAACAGCCTTTCTGGAACCAAAAACAACAGAAAACAGGAACTGGCACTCCGGCATCTTGTTAATAGGTTAGTTCCGAAAAACGCATAAAAGCGTTTATAAAGTGTGAGCAAAACATGTAGGTATTGCCATAAAACAAGCATGGAACATCAGAAATTATAGGTACGTTGGAGACGTATCAAGCATCCCCAAGCTTAGTTCCTGCTCGCCCTCGAGTAGGTAAACGATAAAAAGAAAATAATTTCTGTAGTGACATGCTACTTACATAATCTTGATCATACTATTGTAAAGCATATGAGATGAATGTAGTGACTCAAGGCAATGATCTATAGTTGCTAACAAATAGATAACATATAGCAAAACTTTTCATGAATAGTACTTTCAAGACAAGCATCAAAAGTCTTGCATAAGAGTTAACTCATAAAGCAATAAATTCAAAGTAAAGGCATTGAAGCAACACGAGAGGAAGATTTAAGTTTCAGCGAGTTGCTTTCAACTTTCAACATGCATATCTCATGGATAATTGTCAACACAAAGTAATATGATGAGTGCAAATAAGCAAGTATGTAAGAATCAATGCACAGTTGACACAAGTGTTTGCTTCTAAGATGGAAGGAAGTAGGTAAACTGACTCAACATAAAGTAAAAGAAAGGCCCTTCGCAGAGGGAAGCAGGGATTAAATCATGTGCTAGAGCTTTTTAAGTTTTGAAATCATATAGAGAGCATAAAAGTAAATTTTTGAGAGGTGTTTGTTGTTGTCAACGAATGGTAGTGGGCACTCTAACCCGCTCATCAAACAGACTTTCAAAGAGCGGCTCCCATGAAGGACGTTATCTCTACCAGCAAGGTAGATCATCTCTCTTCTCTTTTGTTTACACATGTATTTTAGTTTTATTTATGGATGACACTCCTCCCAACCTTTTGCTTACACAAGCCATGGCTAACCGAATCCTCGGGTGCCTTCCAACATTCGCATACCATGAAGGAGTGTCTATTTGCAAAATTAAGTTGCTTACTGATGAATCAGGGCAAAACATGTGAAGAGAATTATTAATGAAAGTTAATTAATTGGGGCTGGGAACCCCGTTGCCAGCTCTTTTTGCAAAATTATTGGATAAGCGGATGAAGCCACTAGTCCATTGGTGAAAGCTGCCCAACAAGATTGAAAGATAAAACACCACATATTTCCTCATGAGCTATAAAACATTGACACAAATAAGAGATAATAAAGTTTTGAATTGTTTAAAGGTAGCACATGAAGTATTTACTTGGAATGGCAGAAAAATACCACATAGTAGGTAGTTATGGTGGACACACATGGCATAGGTTTTGGCTCAAGGTTTTGGATGCACGAGAAGCATTTCCTCTCAGTACAAGGCTTTGGCTAGCAAGGTTGTTTGAAGCAAACACAAGTATGAACCGGTACATCAAAACTTACATAAGAACATATTGCAAGCATTATAAGACTCTACACTGTCTTCCTTGTTGCTCAAACACTTTTACCAGAAAATATCTAGACCTTAGAGAGACCAATCATGCAAACCAAATTTCAACAAGCTCTACGGTATTTCTCCACTAATAGGTTTAAACTACATGATGCAAGAGAAACATGATCTACTTGAGAGCTCAAAACAATTGCCAAGTATCAAATTATCCAAGATGACATGAGGCATTTTCTGTTTCCAACCAAATAGCAATAAATGCAATAGCTTCCAACTTTTGTCATGAACATTAAAAGTAAAACGAAGAACAACAGTGTTCATATGAAAAAGCGGAGCATGTCTCTCTCCCACACAAGGACTGCTAGGATCCGATCGTATTCAAAAAAAACAAAAAAAAAGCACACAGACTCTCCAAGTAAAGAACATAGGATGTGGAAGAATAAAAATATAGTTTCACTAGAAGTGACCTGATAAGTTGTTGATGAAGAAGGGGATGCCTTGGGCATCCCCAAGCTTAGACGCTTGAGTCTCTTGAAATATGCAGGGATGAACCACGGGGGCATCCCCAAGCTTAGACTTTTCACTCTTCTTGATCATATATCATCCTCCTCTCTTGACCCTTGAAAACTTCCTTCACACCAAACTTCTCATAAACTTCATTAGAGGGGTTAGTACTCTAAAAACTTTAATTCACTTTAGTCCTGTAGTGACACATTGCAAGAACTCAATAAAACATTAGCTACAGCTCTCCACGTCTAGAAAGCCTCACTTGAAGTCCACAAGAGACAATGCAAAAAACAGAGACAGAATCTGTCAAAACAGAATAGCCAGTAAAGACGAATTTTTAAGAGGTACTTCCGTTGCTCAAATCAGAAAACTCAAAACTAATGAAAGTTGCGTACATATCTGAGGATCACTCACGTAAATTGGCAGATTTTTCTGAGTTACCTACAGATAATCCTACCCAAATTCGTGACAGCAAGAAATCTGTTTCTGTGCACAAATCCAAATCTAGCATCAACCTTCTATTAGAGACTTTACTTGGCGCAACATTGCAATAAAATAAAGATAAGGAGAGGTTGCTACAGTAGTAATAACTTTCAAGACACAACAAAACAGTATCATAATAAAGACATGGGTTATCTCCCAATAAGTGCTTTCTTTATAGCCATTAAGATGGGTTCAGCAGCTTTAATGATGCACTCGCAAGAAATAAGAGTTGAAGCAAAGGAGAGCATCAAAAAGCAAGTTCAAAACACATTTAAGTCTAACCCACTTCCTATGCATAGGAATCTTGTACACAAATAAATTCATGAAGAACAAAGTGACAAGCATAAGAAGATAAAACAAGAGTAACTTCAAAAGTTTCAGCATATAGAGAGGTGTTTTAGTGACATGCAAATTTCTACAACCATATTTCCCTCTGATACGTCTCAAACGTATCTATAATTTCTGATGTTCCATGCTACTTTTATGATGATACTCACATGTTTTATACACATTATATGTCATTATTATGCATTTTCCGGCACTAACCTATTAACGAGATGCCGAAGAGCCGCTGTCTTTGTTCTGCTGTTTTTGGTTTCAGAAATCCTAGTAAGGAAATATTCTCGGAATTGGACGAAATCAACGCCCAGTATCTTATATTTCAAGGAAGCTTCCAGAGCACCGAAGAGGGACCAGAGGGGAGGCCCAGGGGCCCCACACGCCATGGCGGCGCGGCCAGAGGGGGGAGGCACCACCCCCTATTGTCTGGCGGCTCCGTAGCCCTTCCGACTCCGCCTCTTCGCCTATAAGAAGCCCCCTGACCTAAATCTTCGATACGGAAAAGCCACGGTACATGAAACCTTCCAGAGCCGCCGCCATCGCGAAGCCAAGATCTGGGGGACATGAGTCTCTGTTCCGGCACGCCGCCGGGACGGGGAAGTGCCCCCGGAAGGCATCTCCATCGACACCACCGCCATCTCCATCAACGCTGCTGTCTCTCATGAGGAGGGAGTAGTTCTCCATCGAGGCTAAGGGCTGTACCGGTAGCTATGTGGTTCATCTCTCTCTCTATGTACTTCAATACAATGATCTCATGAGCTGCCTTACATGATTGAGATCCATATGATGAGCTTTGTAATCTAGATGTCGTTATGCTATTCAAGTGGATTTTACTTATGTGATCTCCGGAGACTCCTTGTCCCACGTGTGTAAAGGTGACGAGTGTGTGCACCGTGTGGGTCTCTTAGGCTATATTTCACAGAATACTTGTTCACTGAGTTATGATTTGAGTTGGATGTCTCTATGAAATTGTGGTGTGTTATTACCTCCTATGAATGCTCACAGTGACAGCGTGGGGTGTTTATTAGTACTTGGGAATACATCTTTAAGGTTGCCTACATGATGAATTAGAGTTCATTATCTTGCCAGAGAGTAATTCAGAATAGCATAGTGAAGTGCTTATTTATATTCCTTTATGATTGCAATGTGCTTTATATCACTATTAATCTATGTGCTACTCTAGTGATGTTATTAAAGTAGTCTATTCCTCCTCCATGATGTAATGGTGACGAGTGTGTGCATCATGTAGTACTTGGCGTAGTTTATGATTGTGATCTCTTGTAGATTATGAAGTTAACTATTACTATGATAGTATTGATGTGATCTATTCCTCCTTTCATAGCTCTGATGGTGACGAGTGTGCATGCTATGTTAGTACTCGGTATAATTGCGTTGGTCTATCATGCACTCTAAGGTTATTTAAATATGAACATCGAATGTTGTGGAGCTTGTTAACTCCGGCATTGAGGTGCTCTTGTAGCCCTACACAATTAATGGTGTTCATCATCCAACAAGAGAGTGTAGAGTGGTTTTATTATGTGATCAATGTTGAGAGTGTCCACTAGTGAAAGTATGATCCCTAGGCCTTGTTTCCAAATACCGCAATCATCGCTTATTTATTGTTTTACTGCATCTTTACTTCTGCAATATTACTACCATCAATTGCACGCCAGCAAGCTATTTTCTAGCGCCGTTACTACTGCTCATATTCATTCATACCACTTGTATTTCACTATCTCTTCGCCGAACTAGTGCACCTATACATCTGACAAGTGTATTAGGTGTGTTGGGGACACAAGAGACTTCTTGTATCGTGATTGCGGGGTTGCTTGAGAGGGATATCTTTGACCTCTTCCTCCTCGAGTTCGATAAACCTTGGGTGATTCACTTAAGGGAAACTTGCTGCTGTTCTACAAACCTCTCGCTCTTGGAGGCCCAACACCGTCTACGGGAATAGAAGCGTGCGTAGACATCAAGCTATTTTCACGGCGCCGTTGCCGGGAGGTAAGGTAAAAGGCACTCACACTCCGGACCCCGGCAACTAAGCTATTTTACGGCGCCGTTGCCGGGAGGTAAGGTAAAAGGTATTCACATCCTCCGACTACTAAGCTATTTCCTAGCACTGTTGCCGGTGTGTGAGTGCTCGAAGCTATTTCCTTTAGATCCTGCAATTGCATCTTTTTGTTTCTTGTTAAACACTAGTAAGGCATAATGGAAAACAACTGTGAGCTTTTTAAACTATTTCCTGAGTTAAGACATGGATTGTTTGATGCGAAAATTAAAAAACCTATGGAACCTTATTTGCATGCTAGTAGTAATATTAGTATGAACGCTTTGAACACCATTGTTGATAATGATATAGAAAGTTCTAAGCTTGGGGAAGCTGGTTTTGATGAGCATGATATTTTTAGTCCCCCAAGCATTGAGGAGAAAATTTTCTTTGACGATATTTTGCCTCCTATTTATGATGATTATAATGATAGTGGTCTTCTGATGCCGCCTACTATGGAGGATAAATTTAATTATGATTACAATATGCCTCCTATATTTGATGATAGCTACTTTGTTGAATTTGCTCCCACTACAATTAATAAGAATGACTATGCTTATGTTGGGAGTAGTAATAATTTTATGCATGAGACTCATGATAAGAATGTTTCATTTGATAGTTATATTGTTGAGTTTGTTCATGATGCTACTGAAAATCATTATGAGAGAGGAAAATATGGTTGTAGAAGTTTTCATGTTACTTAAACACCTCTCTATATGCTGAAAATCTTGAAGTTGCGCTTGTCTAGTTTTCATATGCTTGTTGCATTATGCCTACATGACTTGTTTATTTACAAGATTCCTTTTCATAGGAAGAGGGTTAGACTTAAATTTGTTTTGAATTTGCTTCTTGATGCTCTCTTTTGCTTCAATTCTTATTTCTTATGCGAGTGCATCATTAAAATTACTGAGCCCATCTTAATGGCTATAAAGAAATCACTTCTTGGGAGATAACCCATATTTTTATTTTGCTACTGTTTTGTTGTGTCTTGGAAGTTGTTACTACTGTAGCAACCTCTCCTTATCTTTATTTTATTGCATTGTTGTGCCAAGTAAAGTCTTTGATAGTAAAGTCAATACTAGATTTGGATTACTGCGCAGAAACAGATTTCTTGCTGTCATGAAATTGAGCCGCCCCTGCTTAGATGCTTATCAGGTCACCTCTAGTGAAACTATATTTTTATTCTGTCACATCTTATGTGCTTTACTTGGAGCGTCTATGTGCTTTTATTTTCGTTTTGTTATCTTCATTCTCTGAATAAATTCATGCTTGTGTGGGAGAGAGACACGCTCCGCTGTTGCATAGGAACACATGTGTTCTTAGCTCTATTTTTAATGTTCATGGCGAAGGTTGAAACTGCTTCGTTAATTGTTATTTGGTTGGAAACAGAAAATGCTTCATGTGGTAATTGGTATAATGTCTTGAATAATTTGATACTTGGCAATTGTTGTGCTCATATAGATCATGTTTAAGCTCTTGCATCATGTACTTTGCACCCATTAATGAAGAACTACATAGAGCTTGTTAAAATTTGGCTTGCATGATTAGTTTCTCTAGAGTCTAGATATTTTCTGGTTAAGGTGTTTGAACAACAAGGGAGACGATGTAAAGTCTTATAATGCTTGCAATATGTGCTTATGTAAGTTTTGCTGTACCGTTTCATACTTGAGTTTGCTTCAAACAACCTTGCTAGCCTAGCCTTGTATTGAGAGGAATTCTTCTCGTGCATCCAAATCCTTGAGCCAAAAACTATGCCATTTGTGTCCACAATACCTACCTACTACATGGTATTTCTCTGCCATTCCAAAGTACATTACTTGAGTGCTACCTTTAAAATTTCTATCCTTTGTCTTTGCAATATATAGCTCATGGGAAAATAGCCTTAAAAACTATTGTGGTGAAGAATATGTAGCTATGTATCTTATTTCTTATAAGTTGCTTGTTGAGCGGTAACCATGCTTCTGGGGACGCCACCAACTATTTTACCTTTGTTGAATATCATGTGAGTTGCTATGCATGTTCGTCTTGTCTGAAGTAAGGGCGATTTTCATGATCAAATGGTTTGAGTATGCATATTGTTAGAGAAGAACATTGGGCCGCTAACTACAGCCATGATTCATGTTGGAAGTTTCAGTTTGGACAATTAATCCTCAATCTCTTATGAGAATTTTAACTGTTGTTGTTGTATGCTTATGCATTAAAGAGGAGTCCATTATCTGTTGTCTATGTTGTCCCGGTATGGATGTCTAAGTTGAGAATAATCAAAAGCGAGAAATCCAATGCGAGCTTTCTCCTTAGACCTTTGTACAGGCGGCATAGAGGTACCCCTTTGTGACACTTGGTTGAAACATATGCTATGCAATGATAACCCATGTTAATCCAAGCTAATTAGGACAAGGAGCAAGCACTATTGGTAATCTATGCATGAGGCTTGCAACTTATAGGATGTCTTATACATAACTCATATGCTTTATTACTACCGTTGACAAAATTGTTTCTATGTTTTCAAAATGAAAAGCTCTAGCACAAAAATAGTAATCCATGCTTCCCTCTGCGAAGGGCCTTTCTTCTACTTTATTGTTGAGTCAGTTTACCTACTTCTTTCTATCTTAGAAGCAAACACTTGTATGAACTGTGTGCATTGATTCTTACATGTTTACCTATTGCACTTGTTATATTACTTTGTGTTGACAAATATCCATGAGATATACATGTTACAAGTTGAAAGTAATTGCTGAAACTTAATCATCCTTTGTGTTGCTTCAATACCTTTTACTTTGAATCTATTGCTTTATGAGTTAACTCTTATGCAAGACTTATTGATGCTTGTCTTGAAAGTACTATTCATGAAAAGTCTTTGCTATATGGTTCAGTTGTTTACTCATTGTCTTTACCATTGTTTTGAATCGCTGCATTCATCTCATATGCTTTACAATAGTATTGATCAAGATTATGATAGCATGTCACTTCAGAAATTATCCTTGTTATCGTTTACCTACTCGAGGGCGAGTAGGAACTAAGCTTGGGGATGCTTGATACGTCTCAAACGTATCTATAATTTCTGATGTTCCATGCTACTTTTATGATGATACTCACATGTTTTATACACATTATATGTCATTATTATGCGTTTTCCGGAACTAACCTATTAACGAGATGCCGAAGTGCTAGTTCCTGTTTTCTGCTGTTTTTGGTTTCAGAAATCCTAGTAAGGAAATATTCTCGGAATTGGACGAAATCAACGCCCAGTATCTTATGTTGGAGATATGCCCAAGAGGCAATAATAAAATGGTTATTATTATATATCTTTGTGTTTATGATAATGTTTACATACCATGCTATAATTGTATTAACCGAAACATTGATACATGTGTGTTATGTGAACAACAAAGGAGTCCCTAGTAAGCCTCTTGTATAACTAGCTTGTTGATTAATAGATGATCATAGTTTCGTGATCATGAACATTGGATGTTATTAATAACAAGGTTATGTCATTAATGAATGATGTAATGGACACACCCAATTAAGCGTAGCATAAGATCACGTCATTAAGTTATTTGCTATAAGCTTTTCGATACATAGTTACCTAGTCCTTTTGACCATGAGATCATGTAAATCACTTATACCGGAAAGGTACTTTGATTACATCAAACGCCACTGCGTAAATGGGTGGTTATAAAGGTGGGATTAAGTATCCGGAAAGTATGAGTTGAGGCATATGGATCAACGGTGGGATTTGTCCATCCCGATGACGGATAGATATACTCTGGGCCCTCTCGGTGGAATGTCGTCTAAATAGCTTGCAAGCATATGAATGGTTCATAAGAGACCACATACCACGGTACGAGTAAAGAGTACTTGTCAGGAGACGAGGTTGAACAAGGTATAGAGTGATACCGATGATCAAACCTCGGACAAGTAAGAATTGGTATCGTATGTGAATGGTTCATTCGATCACTAAGTCATCGTTGAATGTGTGGGAGCCATTATGGATCTCCAGATCCCGCTATTGGTTATTGGTCGGAGAGAGTTCTCACCCATGTCCACATAGTTCACGAACCGTAGGGTGACACACTTAAGGTTTGATGTTGTAATAGTAGAACTTGAATATGGAATGGAGTTCGAAGTATTGTTCGAAGTCTCGGATGGGATCCCGGACATCACGAGGAGTTCGGAATGGTCCGGAGAATAAGATTCATATATAGGAAGTCATATTCCAAGTTTGGAAATGATCCAGGTGCATTTATGGAAGGTTCTAGAAGGTTCTAGAAAAGTCCGGAAGAAATCACTTTGGAAGGCGGAGTCCGGAGGGACTCCACCACCATGGCCGGCCAACCCTAAGAGGGGTGGAGTCCCAAGTAGACTCCACCATAGGGGCCGGCCACCCCCCCCCCACATGGAAGGGTGGGAGTCCCACCTTGGGTAGGTTTCCCTACTACATGGAAGGTTTTTGGTTCGGGTCTTATTCGAAGACTTGTAGTCCAACACTTGGGGTTCCACCTATATAATGAGGGGCATAGGGGAGGGGGCCGGCCACCACAAGCCACCAAGATGGCCGCACCCCATAGAGGCCAGCCACCCCCTCTCCCAAACCCTAGCCGCCCCCCCCCCTCTCCTCCACCTCTCCCGCACGCTTAGCGAAGCTCCGCCGGAGTTCTCCATCGCCACCGCCACCACGCCGTCGTGCTGCCGGATTCAAGGAGGAGCTACTACTTCCGCTGCCCGCTGGAACGGGGAGAAGGACGTCATCTTCATCAACACCGAACGTGTGACCGAGTACGGAGGTGCTGCCCGATTGTGGCACCGTCAAGATCTTCTACGCGCTTTTGAAAGCGGCAAGTGATCGTCTACCGCAGCAACGAGAGCCTCCTCTTGTAGGCTTTGGAAATCTTCAAGGGTTAGTCTCGTTCATCCCCTCGTTGCTACCGTCTTCTAGATTGCATCTTGGCTTGGATTGCGTTCTCGCGGTAGGAAAATTTTTGTTTTCTATGCTATGAATCCCTACAGTGGTATCAGAGCCGTGTCTATGCATAGATGGTTGCACGAGTAGAACACAATGGTTTTGTGGGTGTTGATGCTTATGTTGTTTTTAGTTTGAGTATTTTGCATCTTTGTGGCATAGTGGGATGAAGCGGCTCGGGCTAACTTTACATGACCGCGTTCATGAGACTTGCTCCTCGTTTTACATGCAACTTGTATTGCATAAGAGGCTTTGCGGGTGTCTATCTCTCCTACTATAGTGAAGATTCAATTTACTCTTCTATTGACAACATTAGTATCACCGTTGTGGTTCATGTTCGTAGGTAGATTAGATCTCACTTGAAAACCCTAAACCACGTAAAATATGCAAACCAAATTAGAGACGTCTAACTTGTTTTTGCAGGGTTTGGTGATGTGATATGGCCATAATGTGATGATGAATATGTATGAGATGATCATTATTGTATTGTGGCAACCGGCAGGAGCCTTATGGTTGTCTTTAAATTTCATGTTGAGTAGTATTTCAAAGTAGTTGTAATAGTTGCTACATGAGGTGAACAACCATGAAGACGGCGCTATGAACCTTGACGCTACGCCGACGATGATGGAGATCATGCCCGTTGATGATGGAGATCATGTCCGTGCTTTGGAGATGAAGATCGAAGGCGCAAAGACTAAAGGGCCATATCATATCACATATGAATTGCATGTGATGTTAATCCTTTATGCATCTTATTTTGCTTAGAACGCGACGGTAGCATTATAAGATGATCCCTCACATTAATATCAAGATAATAAAGTGTTCTCCCCTCGTATGCACCTGTTGCACGGTTCGTCGTTTCGAAGCATCTCGTGATGATCGGATGTGATAGACTCAACGTTCACATACAACGGGTGTAAGCCATGTTGCACACGCGGAATACTTGGGTTTGCTTGACGAGCCTAGCATGTACAGACATGGCCTCGGGACAACGGAAACCGAAAGGTTGAACACGAGTCATATGGATGATATGATCAACATGTTGATGTTCACCATTGAAGCTACATCATCTCACGTGATGATCGGTTTTGGCATAGTGGATTTGGATCGTGTACCACTTAACAACTATGAGGGATGTTGTATTAAGTGGGAGTTCATTAGTAATTAGATTAAAACATGAACTAATTATCATAAACATAGTCTAAGTAGTATTTTGAATTAATTTTGTAGTATTGGCATCCGTTTTCTACCATGCGCTAGTCTTGTAATTGAGATAGAAATACTTGTTAAGTCCGACAAGAAACTTTACGGACTGGTACCGTATTGTTAAAGAATCAAGAAATGATTAAGTCCTATTGCAAACTTTTAGTAAACCTCACATTGTTGATTCAAAGAGCTATGGTTTCAATTAGTACCTAAAGTTATCTTGTCTCCGTGAAACTTGAAGTTCAAATCTGTTTGAAAAGTAAGGAGCTGAAAATTTAGTTTTCATAAATAATCAAGGTATGAGATATATGTGATATCTAAGACCTTATTGCAAGATGATAGAGTATAATTTGGTGAGACTACATAAACTCATAAGTTTTATGGGAATGTACGAAGGTTGAAGACGCAAGGCGTCCCAATCCTCCAACTATTGGGGCACTAACAATATTCGCATATCCATGAAGTAATCGTCCTTAGTATGCACCGTTGCTAAGACTCGTCGTATCGAAGCATCACGTGATGATCGGGTGTTATAGATTCTACGTTTGCATACAACGGGTGCAAGCCAGATTTGCACATGCGAATACTGAGGTTAAACTTTACGAGCCTAGCATGTATAGACATGATCTCGGAAAGTCATCATGGTATAATGGATAAAATTATGAGTGAAATTGTTCATCATATTACAAAGTTACTAATAGTGAAATCTGGAACACTTGTCATATGATGATCAACTTCAAAGTAAGAACCTCAAGGTTATTGGTATTTGACCAACAAACCTAGAAGTTAATGATGTTGAAGTGTTTTTCCGAATAATGAGGAAAGCTAAAAGAGAAACTACAAAAGATTATTGGCAAAAGAAAGAAAAGACTAGAAAGTCTAGCTCGGGTGTATATAAATGATATACATGTTATGGTTGTATTCCTAGTTAGATCACACAATGAAATTCTTGGGTATTAGTACCATATTGGTTGGTATGAAGTGTCATACAAAACAACGCAATACAAGAATACAATGGCCTAAGTGAGTCGACAAGGAATATGATAGGAATGCACGTCTGGAACAAAAATAAAGTGTTATTATGTTCATCGTTGGCATTCTATCTAGCCCTTAGAATTTATAATAAAGAACTTAATAAATGTTATTTTGCTCTGGTCAAATGAAAACAATGAGTTGTTAAAATTATAAAATTGCTCCATGTACGATGGATAAGTTATTATAAATCTTAATGGTGAAACACACATACATAACACTGACGCTAAAATACCGTAAGGCAAATGATTTGAATTCCACTTATTTGTGGCACCGCCATTTAGGTCATGTTAGAAAGGAACGCATGAAGGAATTCCATGTAAATGGATTTTTGGAGTCATTTGATTTTTGAATCGTTTGGCGCTTGCAAATTGATGACCCACAAGTATAGGGGATCGCAACAGTCTTCGAGGGAAATATTACCCAATTTATTGATTCGACACAAGGGGAGACAAAGAATACTTGAAAGCCTTAACAGCGGAGTTGTCAATTCAGTCGCACTGGAAACGGACTTGCTCGCAAGAGTTTATCGAGTAGTAACAGTTTTATAGTAGTAGCACTCGGTGAAATAACAAGCAGCAGAGTAACAAAGACAACGAAGTAGTGATTATAGTAAACAGCAGGATTAAAATACCGTAGGCACGGGGACGGATGACGGGCGTTGCATGGATGAGAGAAACTCATGTGACAATCATAGCGAGGGCATTTGCGAGATAATAATAAAACGGTATCCAAGTACTAATCAATCAATAGGCATGTGTTCCAATTATAGTCGTACGTGCTCGCAATGAGAAACTTGCACAACATCTTTTGTCCTACCAGCCGGTGGCAGCCGGGCCTCAAGGGAAACTACTCGGATATTAAGGTACTCCTTTTAATAGAGTACCGGAGCAAAGCATTAACACTCCGTGAACACATGTGATCCTCACATCGCTACCATCCCCTCCGGTTGTCCCGATTTCGTCACTTCGGGGCCATTGGTTCCGGACGGCGACATGTGTATACAACTTGCAGGTAAGACCATAAACAATGAATATCATGATGAAACAATAACATGTTCAGATCTGAGATCATGGCACTCGGGCCCTAGTGACAAGCATTAAGCATAACAAGTTGCAACAATATCATAAAAGTACCATCTACGGACAATAGGCACTATGCCCTAACAATCTTATGCTATTACATGACCAATCTCATCCAATCCCTACCATCCCCTTCGGCCTACAGCGGGGGAATTACTCACACAAGGATGGGGGAAACATTGCTGGTTGATGGAGAGGCGTTGGCGGTGATGGCGGTGATGATCTCCTCCAATTCCCCGTCCCGGCGGAGTGCCAGAACGGAGACTTCTGGCTCCCGAGACGGAGTTTCGCGATGTGGCGGCGTTCGGAGGGTTTCGGCGACTTCGACTTCTCTCCGTGCGTTTTTAGGTCGAGGCGAATAAGTAGTCCGAAGGAGGGCGTCGGAGGCCGGCCGAGGGGCCACACCACGGGGCCGCGCGGGCCCCCCGGGCCGCGCCGCCCTATGGTGTGGGGCCCTCGGGCCTCCACTTCAATTGCCCTTCCGGCTCCGTTAGTTTCTCGGGAAAATAGGGCCTTCCGCATAAATTCCGAGGTTTTTCCCGAAAGTTGGATTTCTCGCACAAAAACGAGACACCGAAGCGGTTCACTGAAAACAGCGTTAGTCCGTGTTAGTTGCATCCAAAATACACAAATTAGAGGCCAAACAATAGCAAAAGTGTTCGGGAAAGTAGATACGTTTTGGACGTATCACAAATCTTTTCTAAAGAGAATGACTAAAATACCGTTCATAGGCAAAGAGTTGAACGGGCAACTAACTTAGTGAAAAATACATGATGATGTATGTGGTTCACTGGACATAGTTGTGTGCGAGAGATTCTTCTACTTCATAAAAACTTCCAACAATGAATTGAGTATATATATGAGGATATATTCGATAAGGAAGAAGTTTGAAACATTTGAATAGATTCAAATAAATTTCAGCATGAAGTGGAAATCATCGTAATAGAAAAGTCAAATATCTATGATTGGATCATGGTGGCAATATTTGAATTACGAGTTTTAGCAAACATCTAAGAGAGTCATGAAATTGTTCTACAACTCACATTTCTTGGAGTACCATAATGATGATATAATATCCGAGAGATGTATCCAAACATTGTTGGATTAATGATGAGATAAAATATTATGACGCCATTATATTTTTGTGGATTATGCTTTAGTGATTACCGCTTTTACACTAAATAGAGCATCATCATGATCCGTTGAAATGACATCATACGAGTTATGGCATGGGTATGAGCCCTGATAGTCTTTTTCTTAAATTTTGGTATGCATAGCATAAGTAAATAAGTTTACAACCAAAATCGGATAAATGTCTTTGTTGGTTATCCCAGAAATTTGATTGGGAATTCTTCTCACGAGACAAAGACAAAAATGTTTGTCAATGTTTCTTATTTCCGAGAAATTGTTTCTAGCGAAGTATTTGAGTGGGAGGACAATATAACTTGATAAGGTTTATGAACTTGAGCATAATGATCAGAGTAGCGCAGCATTGGAATTGGTTCCGGAAGCGGCCACGACGATCATGGCTTCCATGACTACAAAGTGTTTTAGCCATGGAGATCGAAGTACATATTGAACCTTGTAGGTGTGGTTTACTTTGTGATCAAAATAAATGATTTGTGGACAAAGGATTGTTTTTGAACAATGATAAACCAACTACAAACAAAGAAGTTATGATGGGCCCTGACTCCGTTAAAATGGCTATACGCCATGAAATCCAAGATAGATGAATATTTTTTGAAAGTAAATGGATCTATAAAATTGATGGACTTGGATGAAATATCATTGAAGAAGCTCGACTTGTCGAAAAGTTGTTTACGACAAAGTTCAAAGAGTTGACTACGATAAGATTAGATCTTCCGTAGCAATGCTTATAGTCTATGTGGATTATTCTAGTAATCACTACATATTTCTTTTATGAGATATGCTAGTAGGATGGCAAAATACATTACTTATCGAAGTGCGTATTAAAGGTGTATACAAGATACAACCAAGAGTTTTGCTGGTCCGTGGAATACTAAGATAGGTATACAAACTTCAATTGGATGAAGTGAGTATCGCGGAGTTGGAATCTTCACCAGATGAAATAATCAAAGAGTTTTGGTTTCATCAGAAACGATGAAGAGGCTTGCATTTGCAAGAAATTAAGTGGGAGCGCTGAGACATATTTATAATACTTTATGTAGATAACATATAGTTGGTTCTAAATAATGTAATTATATACTTGATTATAAAAGGTTTCATTGAGAATTAATTTCAATGAAAGGATATGGATTGAAACAAATTTAGTGTCAAGATCTATGAAAATAGATTGAAACACATAATAAGTTTAAGTCAAAGTACATAGAATGGATATTGAAATAGTTCAATATAGAAATATTAAAGAAAATGTTCTTTTCATGCGAAGGTTTAACAAGACTTGAGTGTAATTGACACTCAATGAGTAAAAACACATGAGTGATTATAGATCACGAATAATATGTACACAATCAGATGTCCTGTGCTCTAAAGTGTTATGAGCATGTACCAAGAATGATTCATATGATGATCATTGAACAACAGTAAGAATATCCTTGAGTACTTTAGAAGAACTAAGGATATATATATATAGTTTTGTATGGGGTAATGACAAACAAATCGCTGTAAAGTGTTGCACCGATATTAGTTTGATCACATATAAAAATAAATTTCAATCTCAAAAATAGGCTAAGTGTTGTTTAAAAGGTAGCACAATGAGATAGAAGTTATCTATGCTAGATTTAGATGAGTTCTAAATGTTGTGACGGATTCTACAAACGAAGGCAGAGTATGTCATTGTTTTGACAATGACTGAGGATGTTAAGTCAAGAAGTTCTTCGAGAACTTGGTGTAGTTCCGATAGTGTCCGAACTTTGAAGCTATATTGTGTGTGACAATATTAGTGACATATTTCAGACCGCGGAATTAAGGTTCCACCAGAAGACCAAACATATTTAATGCCAACTCATTTGGAAATGAGTGATGTGTTGAGACGCAAATAAATTACAAAATACATACGTTTCTGAGCGTGTCAGATCTGTTGACTAAAACCTCTCCCGTGAGCAATACATGATAAAGCACCGGAAGGCCAAGGGTGTTATATATTTACATATATAAACTAGATTATTGACTCTAGTGCAAGTGGGAGACTGTTGGAGATATGCCCAAGAGGCAATAATAAAATGGTTATTATTATATATCTTTGTGTTTATGATAATATTTACATACCATGCTATAATTGTATTAACCGAAACATTGATACATGTGTGTTATGTGAACAACAAAGGAGTCCCTAGTAAGCCTCTTGTATAACTAGCTTGTTGATTAATAGATGATCATAGTTTCGTGATCATGAACATTGGATGTTATTAATAACAAGGTTATGTCATTAATGAATGATGTAATGGACACACCCAATTAAGCGTAGCATAAGATCACGTCATTAAGTTATTTGCTATAAGCTTTTCGATACATAGTTACCTAGTCCTTTTCGACCATGAGATCATGTAAATCACTTATACCGGAAAGGTACTTTGATTACATCAAACGCCACTGCGTAAATGGGTGGTTATAAAGGTGGGATTAAGTATCCGGAAAGTATGAGTTGAGGCATATGGATCAACAGTGGGATTTGTCCATCCCGATGACGGATAGATATACTCTGGGCCCTCTCGGTGGAATATCGTCTAAATAGCTTGCAAGCATATGAATGGTTCATAAGAGACCACATACCACGGTACGAGTAAAGAGTACTTGTCAGGAGACGAGGTTGAACAAGGTATAGAGTGATACCGATGATCAAACCTCGGACAAGTAAAATATCGTGTGACAAAGGGAATTGGTATCGTATGTGAATGGTTCATTCGATCACTAAGTCACCGTTGAATGTGTGGGAGCCATTATGGATCTCCAGATCCTGCTATTGGTTATTGGTCGGAGAGAGTTCTCACCCATGTCCACATAGTTCACGAACCGTAGGGTGACACACTTAAGGTTTGATGTTGTAATAGTAGTACTTGAATATGGAATGGAGTTCGAAGTATTGTTCGAAGTCTCGGATGGGATCCCGGACATCACGAGGAGTTCCGGAATGGTCCGGAGAATAAGATTCATATATAGGAAGTCATATTCCAAGTTTGGAAATGATCCGGTGCATTTATGGAAGGTTCTAGAAGGTTCTAGAAAAGTCCGAAAGAAATCACTTTGGAAGGCGGAGTCCCGGAGGGACTAAGTGCAAGCACTTACCCATAGAATCGGGGGCTACTCCCATCGGGAGCGCTGTCGCGCACCCGATAGAAAAATAACTTCGAGAATCGTCGACATCATTTATGCTACACATGATCTACGACATGGACCTCGCCTTTG
The DNA here is from genome assembly GCF_022539505.1 of Lolium rigidum. Taxonomy (NCBI): domain Eukaryota; kingdom Viridiplantae; phylum Streptophyta; class Magnoliopsida; order Poales; family Poaceae; genus Lolium; species Lolium rigidum. The sequence goes on from NC_061508.1 coordinate 160,577,091, forward strand.
GAGATGATTATGCTTGGAGTCTCTACGCAAGTCTTCGACTTCCCTAGACACTCGGGGCTATCGACATGGGTATACCCTTCGGGTACCCATTATTAGTATACCTGGCTTGGCTCGGCCCAATATGGAGAAGGCCCAACAAGGCAACTCGAAGAAGTAGTCGACTAGAACTCTTGCAAAACCCTAGGCTGGTTGCATATATAAAGCCAGCCAGGGCACCCGATAGCGAGGGAAACAATAGATAGACAACATAGCTCCGCTTACGGCGGCACCCTGTAAACACATCTATGATCATATACTGGATTGCTAGCAGCACGTAGGGATCCTCCACCGAGGGGACCCGAAGCTGGGTACGTCGTGTGCCTAATCTCGCTCCCGGAATCTCCATCGTCACTCTCTCCCGAAATCCAAGTCTACAATACGTAGGCATTGGCGAGGTGATCCCTCGTCACCGCCCCCAGCCCAGGAGAAAATCCCTTACTAACAGCCCATCTACCATCTAAAATAAGCCCAGCAAATGGGCCAAGGTCCGCCACTGGACGCCGCTACCCTCCATGGTCTGAAGCTCCGTAAAGCCGACTATGAGAAATGGGGTAAAGGGTCGCTAGATGTGGTGCCAAGAGCTCTTTGGCGAGCCAAATTCGTCGCCAGCTAGCGCGATCTAGGGCGGGACGAAGTCGATGCATCCAAAACCATGATTCCAATGTGTGAAGGGGTCCGTGGCCGGCGCTGGCGTGCTCCCCGTTGCTGCGAGCGAAAGTCTTGTGTGCTATAAAGGATGGGCGATGATGGTACCAAGAAAATGTGGCGGTAACCATGGATGGGTTGCTGCAAGGGGATGTCGGAGATGCTACCGACGACATCCGGAAAAGCTATCATTAGTGGGCAACGCTGCTACGAATGGGGGTTGTGTTGTTGCAAAGGCGTTGACTCTTTTTTGATGATTTTTGCTGTGGTGGTTTGGGGATTTTGCATCATGTGCAGAATTTTAAAACCATTATGCGGTTTTGCACCATACTTTTCGTGAATTTGCATCATAGGTTAAACTTTTTTGATACCACAGTTACGCCTTTTTGCTGCAATAGCACAAATTCTTGCTACGAGGTTGGTTTGCTAAAAGTATCTTAACTTGTTTTGCCACGAGGTACCGGCGACGTTGATGAGGATATCCCATCTATTGATACAACCGTTGTACCTACAGCCACACAAATAGAAGGACCAATCACTCGAGCACGTGCCAAACAACTTAACTATCAGGTACTTTCGTTTCTTGGAACAATTCCTCACATACATGAAAATATGATGCTGCCTAAATCAGATATGTTTGTTACTCTTAGGAATGATGGACCAATCATGGATGATGAGGACAAGCATTGGAGCATGATCACACATGGAGGAGATGACAGCAAGCATTTGAGGATTGAAGATGACGTCACAGGAGATTTCAGAACTTTGAAGTCACCATAAGAAGAGATGAAGACATGGACGAAATTATATTTAGTCCATAGCATAGTATGGTGCTGCGTCACCTTTAGTTTTGGGCCAAACCCATGTCATTTTTGCAGGAATTAAGTCAGCCACTTTTTAGAGTTTGTATTGAAGGGGGAAAGGCCTTCTAGGGTTTGGTTCGGCCACCATACATATGGCTGACCGAAACCCCACCTTTTCCTCCTTTAAATACTCCCATAGCCGTCACGTTTAGACTCGGATTTTGATTAGATTAAAAGTTAAAAGTTAGCCATTGCTGCAACTCTCATGTACTTCTTTTGATGCCAACGCCCAGAATAAGACCGATTATTCGGAATCACGCCTTATTCAATAAAGCTTTCATTTATATCCGCAATATTCTGATTGCATCATTAGTTCTTACTTGTTCTCGATTTCAGGTAGGAATTAAGACCCTCGTTGGTTAGCCTGATCGTGCATCCGCAAGATTAGTAACTCCTGGAGATTGTCCTAGCGATTGCATTGGCGCACGAGTTTTGCACGTGTAGTCGGATCGTCAAGCATGAACTCCACCAACAAATCGACGCTATCATACTCTCATCGAAAGATCGGCCACCTTTGCCCTATCAGACGTCCTCAACGAGGTCGGTTTTATTACAATAGCACAATTTTTGTGATATGAGAGGTCTCCGACGAGGTTGGTTTTGGATTTGCTACGATAGAATATTATCTTTTGCTACAAGGTCTCTAGCGAGGTCAGTATTTTTATTTTGTTTTGTTGGCAAATCATTTTTTTCTACATATATAAAAAGTAAAACATGTTTTTTTCTATATAGAAGAAAATAAAGACTTGGTAAAAAAAGGACGTGTTAGCAGGAGGGGATCGAGGCAGTCAGCCCACCCCATGAGTTTCGGGAGTGCTGAAGGCCTGGGAGCTGGGGCACGTGTCCTCCGATGGGCCGGGTCGTTCCAGCCGGAAGGAGCAACCCGGTCGTATAGGATTTTCAATTATTCTACCATCCTGAGTCCTGACATCCCTCTAAAAAAAAGAGTCCTGACATATACAATTATGTTTATTCAAATTATTATTACATATTTACATATAAATACAATTGCGTTAACACCTCCAACCTCGCTAGGTTTCCGGGCCGGAGTGTCCGGTTTCTTGATTTCGCCTCCCTCGTCATCACCTTCAGCACAAATCTGTCATCGTCGTCGTTTCTTTCGTTGCCACGACTTTTCTTTCCGCCGTACTGCAAATCACAGCAAGAATCCCTAAACCTAGTCGAAGCTAGAACGTGGTTATTGGATCCATGGCTTCCACCACCGCCGCCCCGGTCAGCGGCGCCACCTCTTCCGAGGACGAATTGATGCCGCCAGTCGACGACGATTGGTCCGACGACCACGCCACCTCATCCGAAGACGAGCTGATGGCGCCAGTCGACGACGATGAGTCCGACGACGACACAATGGATCGCATCCCCGAGCTGACGATCAACAAAATCCTGACCCTCCTGCCGCCAACGTCGGTCACAAGATGCAAAACCGTCTGCAAGAGCTGGTTCTCCCTGATCTCCAGCCGCTCGTTCTTGCGCGATCGCGCCGCCGCGAGGGCGGTGAGTCGCCGCCCTTCCGACCCCAGCATCCTCCTCTTCGACGGTGCCGCCCGCTTCCCCATCACGATCGTCGACGAGAACAGGACAGCGCGGCTGGCGCTCCGCCGGTGGAGGGCAGAGCCTAGGGAAGGGTACGACGTGCAGAACTGCTGCGGCTCGATCGCCTGCCTTCGGAACGGCCAGGGCGACGCCGAGCTGCTCAACCCGGCGACCGGCCATTGCCTTGGCCTTGGCGGCGGTGAGTTCGTCGGCGACCGCCACACGAGGACGGGATCCAAGCAGCTCCCATGGTACTGCCTCGGGCGCTGCCCCTCGACCGGCGAGTACAAGGTGATGCGCCTCGACGTCCGCCTCCCGTACTCCAGTCCCCCGCACGTCACGTGCAACGTGTGCGCCCTCGGTCGACGCGGCGGCAGCAAGGGATTACGGCCATACGGGGCCCGGTGGCAGGAGGTTGGCCTGTGGGACGTGAACTACTGCCCCAGCGGCCGCGGCGTGCACGTCCACGGCGTCGTGTACTTCCTCGTCGACTTCTACGGGAACTCCGTCGTTAGCTTCGACCTCTCGACTCACGTGCGGAACCACATCGACCTCCCGGTGGTCGAGGACGCGGTGGCGTCGCTCTCGAAACTCGACGGCAAGCTCTGCGCGTCGCTGGTGCCCAGCGGTGGGCCGTCGTGTGGCGAGGGAGGGACGAACATGGACGTGTGGGTGCTCGGCGACGGCGGCCAGCAGGGGTGGATCCACAGGTACAGGTTTGAGCTGGACGGCGCGGCGCGGCACGTCCCGAGGCCGCTGTTCGTGAGCGGCCGGAGGACTCTGGTCATGAAGTGCGCCGACGGCTCGCTCTGCTCCTATGATATCGGTGCTAGCAGCAGCGATGGCAGCGATGTTTTGGTGTTCCCGCACAAGAGCAGGCCGCAGATGATGAGCGGCATCACCGCCGACGTCTTCGTGGAGAGCTTGCTCCCCCTGCGCACCATCCTGCGGTCATAGATCTTGTTCAAGCGGTTGTGTCACAGCAATTTCCAGGGCTCTACCTGACAACAGTTCCAAGCTTGCTCCCGCGCACTCGTACAAGAATTTTGCTTTTTTAGCCGAATCCAACTTTCGGTCCTAGACTCCAGTTTCGATAATATTTTCTATGCTCTGATTTGTCACAAAACTCTTTTCATAACAATTTTCCTGTCAATCATTCTATGCTTTACTGCAGATAATTGTTTAGTACGGCCTACATTCTTCAGTGAATCAATCCATTCTAGTAAATGCCAAGTACAGAATACGGATGAACATATTTGTTTCTCCTTATCCAATGTTAGCGGTAGTGCGTGGTACTTCTTGCATGACGCTGAGCTAAAACAAAAGGAGGGCCAACGCGTTTGAAAACCTTAACTCAGAAATTGGACTTCACACCCGCCACACTTTTATCACTGCTAATCTGGTACAAGCCTTGCTGTTCTGAAGAAAGTAAATGACAGGCAAAATTTCATCTGAAGCAGATGTGCTACAGCCTAATTCAGTTTGTTTATCGATCCATAAGCAAATTCAAATATGTAAAACATCGGATATCATCCGAGGAGAGACAGCGTTTAGCTGAAGTCTACAAACAGAACATAAGCTAGTCTAAGCTGAACGGACAGGAAAACTGAATTACTAGCAAGCCAACATTTACAGACCCATATACCACGCCACAATATTCAGCTCGGCCAGTCTCAGATATCAGTGAAACAGCAACAATTATGTACCCCAATATTCATCATCTACAACTGCATGGGGCACAGCTCAGAACAAAACGTTCAGGTCAACAAGTTAGCCAAGTACCTCTGAACACAATGCGATCAATGCCCATTGTTATCAGTACTGTTGTGTCTGTCCATGTATGTCATCTCATTGTAATAAAAAAAACACTGATATGTACTGTTGGAACCAGGCGGAGTTCATTACAGTGTCGGGTTATAGCTGAAGGCAGGTCCAGTGCATCATCAGTGTTAGCACTGTGCCCAGCAGGTGCACACAACAAGATCTGGTACAGTTCATCAACGTCTCTTCTTGGCAGCAGCAACTCCAAATCTGGGATGCTTCCAAGCTAGGAAAAAAAAGGCGATAAAGATGCGTCTGTTTTCCTATTCTGATCAGGACAGACATTGACGAGTTGTCGCGACAACATTCTCGAGACGAAGAGCAAGAAAAACAGGCTAAGTAACAATTCAGAAAATTCAGGATTTGCATGGCAGCATTTGATGACGAAGATTCAGTGTGGTTTTGATGTTTGCCTAGCTAGGTATGCCAAGCACGAGCTGGTGGTGATACAGAGGCCCCTGGGAGCACCTCTCAAACTTTACATGCATGATGAATTGATGATGCCACTGCCTCTGGCAGCTGTTCCTTCCTTGATTCCTCTCAAGGGACTTTCAGTGCCTGGTCATCTCACAGGTACTTTGGCTGGCAGAGGGTTTAGGATAGATATAATAAGACATGGCCCAATTCACTTCTTGATTAGCGGAAAGGGCCAGGACTGTCAAAAAGTTACGTTGAATCAGCTTCAGAACTGAAGCATCGTCAGGACTGATGTTAGTGCCGCGTTGTTTCCTCATCGGGAGAGATGCAGACTACCACATGTTCAGGACCAGCTCAGCATACATGCAGGAAGGAACATTGGCCTTCCTGATAGAAGGTTCCACAATTTTTCGTGGCTAATGGTCTCACCCAAGCACTCCATCAAAGGTGCCTTGTCCCGTCCTTTTCTTCAACAAGCATTCCGCGTTTTTCAGCTTCCTTCAGGAGCAGTGCAACCATGCTAGTCATATCAAGACGAGAAGCATCTTGGTTAAGAGAATATATGGCTTGTATCAAACTGATGTATTAATACTGGAATCAGTAATAAGACAACAGAAAATAAAAGTTAGTTGAACAACAAAATACTAGCTAAATAGGAGAGAAGATCACAAGGAAACATAGGTGAACTTCTGAACTGTTAGGATTGCTCTTGGATCTCACTTCATCATTGTATGAGTTATGGCAAAGCTCACAAAATATTTTTTAAAAAAAAGGTATCAAGAACAATAATGAAATAACCCACAACTATTTCGCACCCAAAAAAACGCCATTTACCGACTGCTGCTGTATATTCCATTATTCCTAGCTTTGGTAAGAGAACACTATGGCCATTCCTAGTAAATGCCAGTGTGCAGATAACCTAAACTATTCCAATCTAGCGTGTACAGTACATTCTATTTGCTCAGGATTGCATTTGGAAAATCCTTTTTGCATAATGGAAATGAACTATCAGGTGCAGAGCATCTCCAACAATCAACCAACTGACAGAGGAATGGGTGCCATGACACTTTGTCTGTGAACTGGGAGAAGTTCTGTAGCTCTGCATAAACACATGTCATTCAGGAATTAAAAAAATATCCGCAAATCTCTTTTTTTTCAAGTACATAATAATAGTCAGTGTCTCATACTCTCATTAGCATATGCAGTGTTTGGTTCTTTGGAGCCATTGAAGTAATTCTACTCAGAACCTGCTACTACTGATGATGTATCTTATAAGAAAATTTACCACCATGAGTATGTCAGCTACCTCTTATGTTAAAATATTCAGCATGACACTTCATATTGGCAAACATAACCGAATAAGTCAATTGGTTACTAAAAATTCAAGGACCGGGTGAGTCTTTTTTCTTGATGAATAATTAAAGCAAGGATAGATCCAGCTAAAATTCTAATGCAACATAATAATTACCTATAAGATCAGTGTTTTCTATTGTAATCAGAACATCATGATGAGCAGCATTTATCTGCACCCTTTTATGAGAAGGTACTCAAAATTCTACTCAAAGGGAAGATAATGAAGTGAAACAAATACATACACTTTGGCTCGTGATACATAAGCCAGTATGAATCCACATTTACCGGCCTGCATACCAAGAAACCTCTCTACAGCATCAAAGAGACATAGAATGCTAAAACAAATTCAAAGCATGTAACCTCTTCAGATTTAGAACAGGAGATATTATTCAGACATAATTACAATTTACTCATTTTTCTCGTTCCTCATTTCATAGTTTACAGTTGCCAATATTTCTCCTAGTCAAAATATCATTCACTACTGATCACCATTTTCCATCTACCCCTTCCAAAACAACATTTTACATCGACCTCCATATGTTGAAACCGAAGTCCCTATAAGTTATAGCACTGCACCATACCAAATAATATTGAATTGATCCCCCTTATTTTGTCCCTCACCTTACTAGGATTACCTTTATGGACTCACCCTACTGTTTTTTCTGTTCTACATCAAACAAGCCTATATATGCTCTGTTTCTCATGTGGCGGCACATCTCTCCCACCGGCCAAGCATCGAGCTAACCGTCCCTCCGCCGTGACGGTGTGCAAACTCTGTGATGGCCTTCCGCACGCATGCATCCCATGCCCTGGCCGTCTCTTTGATTGACCAGGGTTCTGAGAGATCAGCGAGGGCATGCCGGAACGCCATGTCTACCGAGATCGCGATGGCACTGGAATTCTTCCTGCAAGTAGCCGAAGCTATTGTGAAGCGGCGGCAGATTTGGACATCCTGATGAGCAGTTAGTAGACAATCATGAACAGGCTCAACTCACCTTAGCACCTCATCTCCTCCGTCATTAATAAGCACCGGAGAGCTACGTGGATAATCTGGGGGGACGAATAGCTTTGCAGGCAAGACAAGGGACTGCATCAGTCACAGAGTAAGTCAGTACATTGTGCTAGCCAGGGATGTGCTGTAAAGTGGAGGAAGTGTCTGAACTCTGAAAGCCAAAGTACCATTTCAGATGTTGCAAAGAGTGATTTCACGATAGGCGAAATGGACACGGCACTGTAAGAAAGTTTGATCATTGCCCCACCATGGTAGGAGGAAATCCCATCTGTTCCACAGTCACCAGACATGCTGATTACTGTATCGATCAGTGTGCTGTTGATAGATTTAATCTCTTCCAAAAGAGCAACATAAGCATTCTGCCAGGAAAAGTTCGAAGTATGTTAAGACTGTTATGAAATTATGATAAACAGAAATAAACAGTGCTCCAATAGATAGGAAACAAAAGGCACCGGATTGGCAACTAAAGAATCTAATGATCGATCATGTTACCTCTTTTTTCTGCCTCTTGATGCTTAGTTTGCTGGTGGATCTGGAATCAGAGGAGTCGCACTCAAATGGCATCCAACTGCTATCAATATTTCCCGATAGTATCGACTCAGAGTGTGATGCTGTATTATTGAAGACACGCTTCATTTTGTTCACAGCATTAGGTTCACCCTGTTGCTGCTGTCGAGAGGATTTGCAATCTAAAATTGTGCCAACTTTCCCACTTGTTACAATGTCATTTATGCTAAGGACAGACCAGATTGAATTAGCTGAGCTTCGTAGCGCTGCTGGTGATGAAGACCTCATCTGATTTTGCAAGATAAGCACGGAATTGTCAGTATAAGGGATTGCGGCAATTCTGAACTGTGACTGACCTAGGCAAAATCTGGTAAACTTACCGCATCAATTAGGCGATCGATGGGCTTCTTAGTCACCAGTGTTCTGTCTCCACCTCGCGCCTGATCCTCTTCTTGACCAGCTGCTATCTCTGCCTGAAGTGGTGCGGCTGACATTGTCAGTTTACTAGGAGTGACTTGGTTAGAACTATTTGCTTTTAATGCTGCTGCTCCTGCATTGTCGTGCAACAGTAAGGCAGATGTGCTGTCGACGTCCTTTGAAGATGTGGACATCACTGGAGCACCGGGTGAAGCTGGTGCTACCACCGGCATGGTAACTGGTGAGGGGCTCAAGCACTCAAGCATACTCGTAGACCAAGACTGCAATGTTCCTAATGAGCTGATCGAGGAAGGGCTTGCTATTCCTAGCAAGTGGTTGCCATTGTTATGTTGAAGAGCTGGTGGTGTTCTAGCCTTAGTTGTTTGATTTGACTGCAAAATGCTTGCATCTGCAGGTTGCTTTTGCTGTGCACTGAAAATGTAAAAGGTTAAGCATAGTAAATAAAGAGCATTACAGATTACACAAATATCTCATGGTAACTTCTGAAAAATGGGAATAAGAGTGAACATAATTGTTATCGGTGTTAGTTACTACAAAATGTCAAGAGAAAAATACTTTAGGAAGAAATCTAACACTTCATTACTAGTACTTCTTGTTATTAAGGATGGCATGTTCTGTTGATTCAGAATCTACGGTGACAGTCTGAGCTATCCAGTATATCTTTCAAAGGAATTGATGTTAATATCTCCAGATTTTTCCAAGCTATTGCTTTTACCAACCTTTTACCACCAGTGATTGGGGATGCATTGCCAGTAAGATTTATGACTTGAGACTGCTCATCATAATTCTGCAATTGATATCCTATATTCATCTTTGCATCGCGAGCTTTAGTCTTCTCAATAAAACCCAAAAAATTATGTATGTGTTTTTCGTACTTGGGGAACTCCAACTTCAAACCCTCGTGCACATCACTTTTCCTCAACTGCAAGAGTTTCAGTATCTCTCTGATTAGTTTCTTGGTACCTACTCTTCGTCTGTATGCATTAGCTTTCTCTACGGATAGCGACGAGAATTGCTCCTGTATAAAGATGGAACAAGAAGTATGAGTGACACTGCAAATCATCAATGAATGAAGATTCATCTCTAGGAAAAGGGCAGATGACCTCTGTTAGTGCTGGAACAGCGAATCTATGATCCAGTTCGACAAACTGCGAATAATAAGCATCCTTCCAAGACTTGATCTGCAATGGAATATTGCCGTAATATGATTAAGCTGAGCTGTTCAAATTTAACAAAACAATCATCGACAGCTCAATAATGTGATCCAGTCATTCGGCTAGTAATGCTTGTGCATTGAAATATAAGGTCAACAAAACCAGCCCCGCTATATTATATCTACAAGAGCCTTAAATGACTAAATTGGGTTTAAAAAGAAAACATTATGCATAACTAACGCATACTGGGGATATAGTTATAGATTCAAGAACAGTTAATTCACATATATAAAATAGCCGATTCTCACCTGGCAAAACATTTTATCCACTACGTCACATTCTCTAGCACTTCCCATGGTAGCTGAAATAACAAACATAACTTGTGAAAGATAAAAAAAAAAAAAAGACAAAGGAAAACACTGAGTAAAGTTTTATGACATTCACAGTTCTTTATGAATAGCAGCAGTCGATCAGTACCTGGAACCTGAGAGTTCTGATAAATCAAAGTGTGTTGTTGAGCACCGCTAATCTGTAGTAGAGGGGTAGTCATAAGCTCAGGTTTACATGCCTTGAATGGCGAATGTAGCAGATCTCTCTGCCTAGCATCCTGCTGATTATTCCGTCCTCCAAGCTGACTAGCCTGTAACTTAGACTTAGAGGAATCGCTTTGTTGTGCTCCAAGAATTTGGTGCCTTTGCATGTCCAACTCTTGTTGGTTGGCTCCCAAAGTTTGTTGATTCATCCTTGTCAACTGCTGCTGCTGCCTACCAATACCAAGTAGGTGATTTTGCTGAGAGTATGGACGAATAGCTGGCTTTGGCACACTTGTCGGGGTGCAACCTACAATGTTTATAGCCTCTGGTTGCCTGGCTGGATATTGGCTCTGACTCTGGCTGGCTGCTGATTGCATCGGCTGCAGACCGGGTTGGACACCTGGCCCTCTTGTAGCAATCGCTGTGCTGGGTTGGAAGTTTAGACATCGATCCATGATTTTCATCATGCCAGGGCGCTTTTGCTCAATCCCAATCGGCGCGTTTGGTGTGGAAGGGTAAACCATGTGCTGGTTGGGCACTAGGCTTGAAGTTTTAGGTGTCATAGACTGAGAACTTGGCCTTTGACTAGCCATTATCACCGCCTCTGGTATGACAGAAGAATTGTCTCCCTGTAAAGCCTGAGGTGCATTAGGCCGTTGCAAGTTGCAACACGACTGCATTTGCCGCCGTACCTGTTCATCTTTTCTTTTCTCAATAATGAGCAACTTGTTTGATATATTTCTCATGTAGTCTTCCTGGACAAGTTCAAAATTAAATAAAGATAAATCACGAGGCACAAGAACGAACAAAATTCAAATGTGAGCCAAGTACAGAAAGAACATCTAATGCATACGTAACATTGCTTCTTTGAGTTGGCCAATTAACTAGCAGAAGCGTATGACTGGATAAGTAACATGAAAATGATAGATTCCACCAATCTGAAACATGACATTTAAAGGCTATTTAACTGGTGTCGGAAAGCACGAATAGATAAACACACCTTACTGTTGGTCCCACTGAAGGCATCCTCCTCAAATTTGGCAACAAATGTTTGGACCTCCTTGGAATAAGGGGCATACCTAGGCTCATAAACTGGGGCCAATTTGATGGTGCTGAACAACATTAGGAATAGATGGGGTTAGGAAACATAAAATTTTCCTCCAGTTTAATTAATATCCAAATTAGGATCGTGTGCATATAAAAAGGTGTGTCGACAGCTGAGAGGCATCGTCAAATAAAGCAAGAACGGCGTATTTCTCTCCAAAGCTAACCAACTAAACCCATCTATGCCGAAATTATTAGGAAAAAGTTGAACAAAGCACGTGCGCGCAGCGCGCCTTCACATGTTTTGACTTTTTCTTTTTCATATCTCCTAAATTATATAATATTTCGATTCGATTTCGCTCAAAAATAACAAATAGAAGGGGGGAAATAGTTCGGATTTTTTTTGCAATTTCAAATTATTTAAAATTCAAAATAAATTCCTGAAATATATATATATACATAATGACATAAAAATCCGAAATATTTTTCCCACATTCTATTTGTTATATTTAAGTGATCAGCAAAGTTTCAAGTTCAAAAAATTGTGTGGTGTGAGATATACAAAAATGAGAAGTTGTTTGAGAAGGGAAAAAAGGAGCTGGCACGGATCTTGCTGCAACATAAACAGCCAGCCCAGATATAGGAGCGCACTAAGCACCTGCTCTGAAAAACTTCCTTACTATTTCCTCCTCAAGATGATAAGCAAGATGAGATCCAATACTACTTAGGAACTCATCCGGCTACTCACTGAAAGAATCCCGAGATGACCGCAGCCTGTTGATTTGCCGGTTACCAATTTCGGAGAAGCAATGCGAATCAAAACAAATGTACTTAGTCCTAGGCAGGTAGGGGAATGGATTGATGATCGATCGAACTAAGCAAGGACACAAAATGCAGCCCCGACTTAAATCGCGTACAGGCAGCAGCCAGCAAGCAGGAATGGTCAAGAAATGGCAACATAGTCAAAAACGGTATAACCCCCGTCGGCTGAGCGGAAGCCCTAAGCTCTGAAGAAATCCGTTAATTTCCACTCGATCCAACCACAGTACAGAGGCTAGATTCGTACGGAAGCTGCGAATCCCCCAGAAATTCTTGCTACCAGATGAACGATCGCGAGCGGAATCTGGTCCAGGGTGGGGTGCTCGGACAAGGGGAGTGGGGACTGGGGAGGGGGGAGTGCTATCTGCCGCTTACATCTTTTGGAGCATGCCGGAGCGGAAGCCGGGCTGCTCCTCCTCCAACCAGTGGCGGCGGCTTCCTCCGACGCTGCTCCCGCCGGCGGCGGCCATCGGACTCCCTCGCTGCGGCGGTGGCGTAGGAGCCTGCGAGGGGGAGCGCGTGGGATCTGTGGGCGTACTCTTCCGGATCGACGCGAGCGAGTATTTATAGCTCGCCGCGTTCACTTGTGCTGGAGTACTTCTATTATTTCGACCACGTGTTCTTTTTCCTGAGATCTCCTCAGTCGAGGCTCTCTTTTTTTTTTCGTTCAAATCTCCCACTCGGCTGAACTTTTCCTTTTTCATTATAAGAAATACTCCCCCCAAACATGTCTTCAATTTATTAAAATTTATAATATACATTAAATTTGAATAAAATTAAGACAAATATCATGAGACAGAGGGAGCATATTAATATCGTGAAGGTATTAATTACACTTAACCTTTATAGGCACACAACCAAAAAAGAAAAGAGAAAAAAAATTGTCCTGACATGGTGATCAACTACTCGCAGGAGCATATAAACTACCACCAAAGACAACACTGCAAATACAAAAGAGATTCTTCAAAAGCCACGCCAAGGAGAATAGTGTACAAGCACCGTCGCCATCCGACCGATTGAGAAAGTTTGAGGTTATGAAACAATGTCTTCAATAAGATCATTGTTAGGTATAATCAATAAAGATTACACTTTGAGTTTTTATCCTGAAAATCAAGACTCGGTGGTCGAGGGGTACCACCAAAGAAGTCCTCCTATGATGTCGCTGACAAAGGATTAACTTGTCAATGCCTATGGATTATAGGCTAGGGTTTAGTTAGAAGTAGAGGGCAAGTAGATCTCGAAGGTTTCAGCCGAAAAGTACTCGACGAATATGAAAACTAGGGTTTGCAGACAATGATTCGATGATCTTCTCGTCCCTCGACCCCCCTTTATATAGGTGGAGCCGAGGGATTCGTGCTATACAAGGATTACGAGTCCGGGACGGTTTCTAACTCATCCCGCCAGATTTACAAATAATACTTCCTATTACAACTCTATCTTTTCCTTAAATACATCTTGGGCTGTCGAGTCTTCTTATTCTTCGGGTAGTGGGCCTTCAATAAACCCCGGGTACTATATTAGGCAGGCCCATTTGGGATGCCTATGTCAGTAGCCCCGAGATTTTGCTTGAATCGTAGAATCGGGGAAAATCTCCACTGTCTATTTTTATTCGAATGCTTTTAACTTTTATACTTTTTCTCATAAAATTCTATATTGTACAGGGATATTGGTAGTTGGGGCTAGTTCATCTGACGGATCAGGTACTAGTTAACTGCTCTAGTGGCAATCCGCAAAAACCTACTTCAAAATCACGTCCCTGGACATGATTTCGGGATACTGGTGTAAACTTCGACAGGCGCCGCTTAAGGTCTTACCATTCCGTCGAGTCCCAGTTAAATTTATCGAGTACCTAACGCGTCCGTTAGGATTTTTCTTCGTATCTGTTGATACGGATAAAAGTAGCAGAGCGCAGTCTTCGGCGATGCCACGCCCAGCGAGAATAGGTCCGGGGTCTTACCTTCGCAATTTTGCGGCATTCGGAAATTGATCGCAACTTCGGCGTTCGAGAATATATTGTCGAGTGCTTTTCCGGCTGTTGGAATGGCACATTTTATTGAGTCAAATATGACTTACATTGCTTTCCCGATGGGAGTATATGGAGAGTTAATGATAACTCGAAATATACTCTCTTGCTTGTTCTATTTTTCCTTTGTTAATTTCATCGGGCACGCGAACAGCGTTCCCGATGGGAGTAGCCCCGAGGCTACAGCCAAGAACTTGTGCTTGGTTGTAGGCTCAACATTTTAGTCCACCTTGTCACTATATTGCCATTATCTCTTGATATTCTTTCCTCCTTCTTCTTCTCTCTCTTTTTTTTTTTTTTTTTTTTTTATTTATCGGGTGCGCGAACAGCGCTCCTGATGGGAGTAGCCCCCGAGGCTACGGCCAAGAACTTGTGCTTGATCGTAGGCTCAACATTTTCTATATTTGCCATTGTCGAAAGTTTTCTTTTTTCGAAGTAGCCCCCGAGCATTTGGGCAAAAACTTGTTTCCGACCAAAGGCTCCTGATGCATTCAAATAACTTATCCTGTCGCCATTCTCCTTTCTCTTGTCGACATATTTTCCCTTGTCAAATTTTCTTCAACTCTATCACTCGGTCGATATTTTTCTGCTTTGTGGGTCCATCGTTCCCACCATGTTGACACGTCGTGCAAGTGGGGGACACACGTCCTCCGCTTTTTCTCGGTGCTCGTGCGGTAACGCCTATTCCCGAGTAAAAATACTTTTTTGCCCTTGTAACCAGAAAATCAATTCTCACCACACGATTTCCTCATCCAACGGTACACTCGCTTCACCCAATTCTTATATAAACCTGTCTTCAACCTCCGTTCATCCCTCGCTTACGCCGCTCACCTGTTCCTCTTCGCAAATCTTCCTCTCGCGCCCAATCTTCGCCGATTTCCCGCTCTCGCATACATTGCTCAATCCGCTTCCGTGGATGCCGCCGCGTGCGCGTTTGACCCGCCACAGGACTCCGCAGTCCGCGATGGCCGCTGAAGATCTTGAATGGGAGAGATCCAAGATCTCCAACCAAGACGCCAACCTGATGAAAAGGCTTGGCTCGATGAAGAAGGAAGGCGCCATCCGCTTTCCCGGTGAAGAAAGCTATCCCAAGCCTCCAATGGAGTATCGGGTTAGTTTCGTTGATCATCTTATCCGCGGCCTCTCTACCCCAATCCATGATTTCCTCCGCGGTCTTCTCTTTGTCTATGGGATTCAACCGCATCATCTGACCCCCAATTCCATCCTTCACATTTCTATTTTTATCACCCTTTGCGAATGCTTTCTTGGAGTCGCTCCTAATTGGGCTCTTTGGAAACGCATCTTCCGCCTCCGCCGCAATGGCTCCCACAACGTCACTTATAACATAGGTGGCGTTGTTATCCGTATTCGTACCGATGTCGATTATTTCGACGTCAAGTTTCCGATTCTGTCCAAGGATGGCGCAAGAAGTGGCTTTACATTCACGAAGAAAGCGCCAACTCCGTTGAGCATAACATAATTCCCTTCGACGGGAGTGCCAAAATTCAGCGCCGTCGCTCCTGGGATGCCGAAGCTTCTGAGGAAGAGAAAAAGGCGACAGAGGCGCTCATGTCTCGCATTCGCCAGCCTTCAAAATACTCGAGGCGAGGAGCTATCCGGTGTTCAAATCACCGCTTACTTCCTTAGGATTAGAGTGCAGCCTCTTCGGGCTCGCAAAAATCCCCTTTGGACGTACTTCGGTGAAAATGACGCCAACGGAATCTCCGGTAACCTTTCCACCAAGGACTTGGAGAAGTTGGTTCGAAGACTTTCTCGCCCGGGCAAAGATCCAGCTTCCTTCTTCTTGTCGCGTGGAACCATACAGCTCCACCAATCCACTCCCCAAGGTATTTTGTCTTTCCGCGTTTTTATCTTGTTGCGCCCTTTTTTTTCCTGCATCTCATTGTATTGTCATCTCTTTTCGTTTTCTTTGGTTTCTTATTTTTTCAGGACCATCCTAGTATAACTTCCCTTCCTCCTCTTCCTGAGGGTGGAGAAGTCGAAGAAATGACCGTCGTTGCCGACGATACTCAAGGCTCTTCTCGTCTCCGAAAGTGAAGTCGCGGGTTCTCACAAATCGCGGCTTCTCATGAGAGAGAGGTTGAGTCCGAAGCTAGTGAATCGACCGAATCCCTTCCTCCCTGCTCGTTTCTCCGAAGAACAAAAGGAAAAGGACCGAAGTCGAGGATTCCGGCATTTCTAAGGCTGAAGAAGTTGTTCCTTCGATCCGAAGGCAGCTTATGATCCTTATTTTGAGTCCCTCATCAGCTCGTAAGTCAATTTTATCTCTCCTCCTCTTTTTGATGTACTCGAAAGATTTAACTCTGTCTTGCTTTTTGTACTGTCGATTTTTTTTTACTAGTGATGAGGAAGAAGTACCAGTTACTGACGTAGCTCCTCGGACCAGCACGTCACGTACTGTGCTTGTTTCAGACACGTTAGTTGAAGGAGATGAAACATCGCCTCCCCAACAAAACGTCGTCACTACTACTCCACCATCGAGCCCCCTTGTCCCTTCGCCAAAAAGGGCAAGGGTTGAAATGATCGTTGAGCCTCCTCCTCAATTGGGCAGCTTCTTCCTCGCAGCTCTTGGATGATGTAAGTTTATCGAGATCTATATTTCCTCTATTTTGCTTTTGTGGACCTTTACTTTGTGTAATGCCGAAATTTTTCCCCTTCTTTCCTTCTTCTTTGACAGCCTATGATCAAGGATCTTATCCGCATTGGGTCCCAATTTATTGGGTACCGCGAGTATGCCAGCAGAGCCGAAGGTGACGACTTTTATACTTGCTGTTTTTCCTTGGTTTTTACTGCTGCTGCTTGTCGCTATTTTTGATCTTTCTTCTCTTCCTTTTCCTTTCTCAACAGAAAAACTTGCGGAAGCTAACCAACGTGCCGAAATACTTTCTCGGAATCTTGAGAAAAGTGAAACGGCTCGCAAGAAAGCTGAGCTTGCCGCTAGCGAAGCCGGAGCTGAAGCCGATGATGCCAAAGCAAAGGCTGCTAGTGTCGAAGAATTGCAGCAAAGGCTCAAAGATGCTGAATCTGCCTTGCACGAGCAAAAATGTGCACGAGGTTGCACGAGAACAAGGGATCATCAAGCGTCCGAATTCGCAAAGTCGACGTACACCGAGTAATATCACTTGTCCCTTCTATTTTGTTTGTACTTCTTGTTTCTTGGTTTTTGACTAATGTTCTTTCTTGTGTGGCAGCCCAAACCAACCAAGATTTTGACCTGGAAAAGCTTGTCAATGACCCTCTTCTTGACGCACTTTCTCTTCTAGAGTCCCATGGACGCGAAATTCGTGAAGGCGTGGCCAATGCCAGTGGGGCTTTGTCGGCGTTGTTCCCCTACTTCTTCCCGAAGAAAGAGGAACCTTCGACTTTCCTTGACCTCGCCAAGATGTTCAATACATCAGAAGATCTTGGGCTGAAGCTGCGCCATGAGAACATGAAGGTAGCCGTTGAAAATACTCGTTGCTCGGTTGCCGACGGTCGGCGGACTCTCGACTGGACGAAGGTTGGCGACACCGATCTGATAGAACAGTCGAGGTGGAAGTCACTGATGAAGGCGGCCAAGCCCAATACGAAGAAAATCTTGGCGTATCTCGGGATCCAGCCAACGTCGACTCCTAGTTCGTCAAGGCCGGAGGTCTAGTTGCATGCCTCTCGTTTTTCTTTTGCTTCTTTTGCTCTTGTCGCCAAAGTAGTCTTTTGGCGACACGTATTTCCTAGCTCCACTGTAGTGCCCTTGTAATTATTCTCGAGAGATTAATGAAGAACTCTATCTTTGCCTATTTTTTAATGTTGTTCTGTTTTAAATTTCAGTTGATATTTGATAACTATACTCCAATTCCTACTCCTTCCAATGCTTCGCCTTCTTCCCGCGTGGAGAGAACTGTTACTGATACTGCACCTGTCGATGATACCTTGTCGCAAGAATTGAATGATCTTCGACAACAACTTCGATATGCGAAAAAGCAAACACTTGCGATGATGGAGCAGTCTCGTAAATCATCCGAAGCCGAAAAAGTTGCCCTTCGAGCAAGCCCGCGAGGCTGTGGTCGCTAAGGAGATTGTCTGTTTCGAAGCTCGAAAAGCGGTCACTCGAGAAAATTTCATGCTCGAGTTAATGAATGAGGCCGGTGCAGATATGTCGGGTATGTTTGTCTCGTCTTGTGATATCTTTCATCTTCATGCTATTGTCTCCTAAAGGTTGTCCCTTCGTTGTGTTGATAGGTGCCTTTATTGATGCCGCTGCCGAGGAAGAGAGGGTAAACACTAGGACAAACCTCCTTGTCAATCTTTCCTTGGACCATGGTTCTTTGTTTTGGGCCACTCCGGAGAGGACCCGCCAAATTACCGATTTCGGGATCGTACCTCTCAAACCCGTGATTTCCTTCACTTTGTACCAAAACCTTATCTATGGTTTACAACTCCATGTTTCCTCGGAATGTCCCACCAAAAACTCTTCCTGAATTGATGGAAAGGTTCAAAGATGCTCGCAGTATCCACGATTTTGTCAAAGCACAACTGGTAGCTGGTGCCAGATTTGCTCTTATCATGCTCCGGATCTCGTCACTCAAAGCTTGACCTTGCCCAAGTTGTCGAGAGGGTTCATCAAAAGGTAAAACGCCGGAGAGTTGGTGTTGATAGGATTAACACGAAGGTTACACCTATAGCCGAAGAAATGATTGAGGACCTTCTTCGGATGGATGCCGACTTTTTTGCCGATGGCCATTATGCCGACTTTCTTGGTGCTGCTCCCGAAGAGAACAGAGTTACTCTTGATGACATACCGAATCAAGACTAGTTATTTGCTTCTTGTAGAAATTTCTTCTTTGTAGTCCATGACTATATTGTAAAGCAACCATTATATTTCTATGTTTGCCTAGCCCCCGAGTGTTTCGGTGACTTTTTACTATATTTGTATACTTGCGAGGTTGTGGACCAAGGCATTTATATATTGAAGGCAAATATGAGCCCCGAGCTTTTACCGAGTACTATTTTGTATTTTTATTGACTCACGAGGTATTTGAATACCAAGGCAAGATTTTTTTCTTCTTTTGTTGATGAACTATATTGAAATTCGTCGGAGCGATGACTTTGGTCGCGTTGACAAAGAAAAAGGTGATATAGCCACTATCTTTATTATATTGCGGCACCGCGAGCCCGCCTCATTAAAAACCTTCTCCGGCCCCACTCGGTGCCCCGAAAAAGGAAAAGAGTGCGTCCGAAAACTCGCGGGCGTTTCAGGTACATTGAAGTTTTACAAGGACTATATTTCGACTCTAGGCGTAGAACCGCCCTGAGTTGCGCCACGTTCCGTGGGTTTGGCTCCTCCACCCCTGTCTTCTTGTCCTTTATCCCGTATGCTCCTCCTCCGATTACTTCCGTGACGATGTAAGGGCCGAGCCACGGTGACTCGAGTTTTTCATGACTTTTTTGCGTGAGCCGAAGAACTAGGTCGCCCACCCGAAAAGATCTTGGCCGCAAACGTCGACCGTGGTAATTCTTCAAGTCCTCGTTGATATTTGGTTACTCGAGACAATACTTCATCTCGAGCTTCATCAAGTGCGTCCACATCATCTTCTAATGCTTTTCTCGACGTTTCTTCGTCATACTCCGCGACACGTGGAGAGTTGTGCTCTATCTCGATTGGTAGTATCGCCTCGCTCCATGTACCGGAAAAACGGAGTTTCCTGTGTCGTCGTATTTGGAGTTGTTCGGATGCTCCACAACACACTTGGTAGTTCTTCAGGCCAGGTATGTCGAGCTTTTTCTAGTGGTCCTAACAAGCGCTTCTTGATGCCATTGCAAATGATGCCATTGGCTTTCTCGACTTGCCCATTGGTTTGAGGATGTGCAACTGATGCAAAGTTCAGCTTGATACCCACCTCTTCGCAATAGTCTTTGAATTCATTGGACGTGAAGTTGCTGCCGTTGTCGGTGACGATGCTTGTGGGGCACTCCAAACCCGAAGACGAGGTCTTTTATGAATTTTACTCGCGGATGCTCCGTCCGGTGAATTTATCGGTTTCGCTTCTATCCACTTTGTGAATTTGTCGACAGCTACTAGCATGTATTCCTTTCCTCCCGGCGACGATTTGTGTAACTTGCCAACCATGTCGAGTCCCCATTGTGCAAAGGGCCATGACAAAGGTATTGGTGCTAGCTCCGCTGTCGGAGAGTGAGGTTTTGCGGCAAACCTTTGACACGCGTCGCAAGTTCGTACTATGTCCTTAGCGTCCTCTATTGCTGTCAACCGAGAGAATCCTGCCCGAAAAACCTTGGCTGCGATAGCTCGACTACTTGCGTGGTGGCCACATATTCCTTCATGTACGTCCTTTAGAATTATTCTTCCTTCTTCGGGTGTAACGCACCTTTGCAAGACGCCTGAAATACTTCGCTTATATAATTCTCCCTTAACCACCGTGAAAGCTTTGGAGCGTCGGATTACTCGCCTTGCCTCAACTCGGATCATCTCGGTATTTCTTTCCCGAGGATATATGATATGTATGGCTGCATCCATGGTATCCGTATTACTAGGACCAGGTCTTGCTCTTCTTCTTCTTCCTCTTGCTTCTCCTTGATAGCCCCCGAGGGTTTCTTCTCCTTCTTTTTTGATTTTGTCGTCTCGGTGGATCTCTCCGTTATCTCCTCCCAAAATACACCCGGTGGGACCGCAAGGCACCTGCGACCCGATGTTTGCAAGAACGTCGGCTTCGTCGTTGCTCAATCTGCTAATATGTTTTACTTCGCATCCATCGAACAATTTCTCGAGCTCATTGTACACCTCCTTGTATGCCATCATGCTATCATTGACTCGCGTCACATTGGTTCATAACTTGCTGAGCTACCAACCGTGAGTCGCCAAAGATTTTTAGTCGAGTTGCTCCGCAGTGCTTTCGCCATCTTCATCCCGTGTATGAGAGCCTCATATTCCGCTTCATTGTTAGATGCGTTGGGGAACGTCATACGAAGGATGTACTTCAACTTGTCGCCTTCAGGTGATATGAGTACTACTCCTGCGCCAGCCCCTTCTAGCCTCTTGGACCCATCGAAGTTCATGGTCCAGGTTCTCGATAAATCCGGGGGTCCTGTATTTTGCAACTCCATCCACTCGCGATGAAGTCCGGTAGTATTTGCGACTTTATTGCTTTTCTTTTTTCATACGTGATGTCCCGAGGGAAAGTTCTATTCCCCAAAGGGAGACACGACCCGTAGCTTCCGGGTTGTTCAAGTATATTTGACAAAGGAGCTTCATTGACCACTATGATCGGGTGTGCCGAAAAATAGTGGCGCAATTTTCGTGCTCGTCGTGAACACTCCATATGCTAGCTTTTGGTACCGAGGGTACCTCCGTTTCGAGGGCGACAAGACTTCGCTCACGAAGTATACCGGTCGCCGCACTCCATGGATTTTCCCTTCTTCTTCTCTTTCGACAACTAACACCGTGCTAACCACTTGGGGCGTGGCTGCAATATACAGCAGGAGAGGTTCCTTTTCCTTAGGAGCCACTAAGATTGGTGGTGTCGATATTTTTCGCTTTAGATCTTCGAAAGCTCGATCAGCTTCTTCGTTCCACTCGGAATTTATCTCCTTGCTTTATCGCCGCATAAAATGGTAGTGCTTTTTCTCCTAACTCCGGCGACGAATCTGCTCGGAGCTGCGACTCGCCCAGCTTAGCTGCTCGTATTTCTTTCAACTTCGTTGGCTTCCTCATTGTTACTATGGCTTGTATTTTGTCGGGATTTGCTTCAATCCCTCTTGCTGAAACTAGAAATCCCGAAGTTCTCCCGCTGGGACCCCAAAAGAACACTTCGTCGGGTTCAGCTTGAGGCAGAATTTGTCGAGGTTGTCAAAAGTTTCTTTGAGATCCTCGATCAGCGTTGCCCCCTTTTTTGATGTTATGACGACATCATCGATGTATACTTGCACGTTTTTCCCAATCTGTGTTGCTAAACACTTCTGCATCATCCTCTCGATATGTTGCTCCCGCATTTTTTAGACCGAAGGGCATTGTCTTGTAGCAAAACACGCCGTAAGGTGTAATAAACGCTGTCTTGGCTTCATCATCTTCTTTTAGTCCGATCTGGTTATAACCGAGTATGCATCCAAAAAGGAAAGACGTTCACAACCTGCCGTGGAGTCGATAATTTGATCGATCCTTGGGAGGGGAAAGTGATCCTTAGGGCAATGTTTGTTGAGACACGTGAAGTCGACGCACATGCGAAGGACCTGTCGTGTTTTTCTTTGGCACCATCACTCGGGTTAGCTACCCATGTGGCTTCGTAGATATCTCTCCGATAAAACCAGCTTCCTCTAGTCTATTTATTTCTGATAGCATGGATTTGCGGTTTGGTTCGAAAAGCGCCGCAAAGGTTGTCTCGATTGGTTTCGTCGTTGGATCCAAATTTAGGTGGTGCTCGGCAAGTTCCCCGGGTACTCCTGGCATGTCGGCTGGACACCATGCGAAGATTTTCCAGCTTCTCACGGAGGAACTCGACGAGCGCGCTTCCTATGCGATATCCATGTTGTTTGCAATGGATGTCGTCTTTTTTGGATCCGTCGGGTGAATCCGCACCTCCTTAGAATTTTTCTCCGTGTTGAAAGTTGATTCCTTGTTTGGCCTTCCGACGTCCGGCGGTACGTCGTAATCGGTCATGCTCTTCGACGCCAAGTATTCCGCTTGCATCCCGAAGGTTTCCGACAATCGATGGAAATCCTTGTCGCACTTATCGGCCTAAAGCAAAACTCCCTTTGACCGTGATTGGTCCCTTGGGTCCAGGCAATCTCCATAACAGGTATGTATAGTGTGGTACTCGCCATAAATCTAGCGTATGCTGGTCGTCCCAACAAAGCGTGGTACTCGCGATGGGAAATCCACGACTTCAAACTCCAGCCTTCTCGATTCTATAATTTTCTCGGGTTCCAAACCGAACGTCGAGGTTGATCTTCCCCAATGGGTAACTTGGTTTCTCCGGTGTGATGCCGTGGAACCTTGTGTCCGTTGGCTTCGGGTTTGCTAAGGATATGTTCATCTTCCTCAATGTATCCGCATACATGAGGTTTAAGCTGCTGCCACCATCTATGAATACTCGAGAAACGTCAAATCCCGCGATAACCGTCGGCGTAATGAGTGCCGACCGCCCCGGTCGAGGAACTTGCTGCGGGTGGTCCGCTATGGTGAAGCCGATGTCTTGTCCTCGACCAATTGAGGTACTCAACCGTTGGTGGAGGCATTTTCTCCGCCATGAACACCTGTCGCGAGATTACTTTTTGAGCTCTATTGGATGGCCTTCCCTTCGAATCATCGACACCGCTCCGTTGGAGTTAGGATCAACATAGGGTGGTGGTGCTGGTGCTGCCGCTATTCCGAGCCGGTGTTGATTGCCTTCCGTAATCGCGGGAGGTGGCGGTAGATGAATTTCGCTCCTAGGCTCCCGAGGGTTTCTCTCGTGCTGCTCGTGCGTGAGCGTTTTCGCACATCCGAACATTGCTTGGAAATTTCGACAATCTTTCTCGCAGTGTCCCGACTGTCTTTTCCCATTGCTATCGAGGAAAAAATGCATCCGGCACGGTCCGTTCAAGCATTTCTTCGGGAGACATAAAAGGTCGTGGAAACCTTGGCCCACTATTTTGCCTCGTTACGGGAGTCGTCCCTATTATCGCCTCGCTGCTCATTGCTTCTCCGATAATCATCTCTCGTTGCTTGCTCCCGTATTTGACCGAAATCCCGCCGAAATTTGCCCCGGGGCGTCGTAATTCGGATATCGCCGAGGAAATCGTCGCCTCGTCTCGATAATTTCGACTACGGTCCTCCTCTCGGCGACCTGTGTCGTTTATTGTGGACAGCGTCTTCTCCGTCTCGCCCATCTATTTGCTATCTCCATCAACGCGGATACTCGTTTTTGGATTGGTCCTTCCCAAGTCCTCGACAAAATCTCCGCGCTCGATTCTCGCGACAAACGCATCTATTGCTCTCTCGTCGATATATTTTCTGCCGAGTTTTTTATGATGTTCCACCTTTGGATGTATTTTCTCATTGACTCATCTGGCTTTTGTCGACACGCCCTCAGCCTCTTCCAACGATGCAGGCTTTTTGCATGTGGATCTCGAAGTTTTTGACGAAAACGTCCTCGAAACTTTCCCGACTGTCGATGGATCCTCGGCGGAAGTTTTTTGATCCAAGATCGTGCGGCTCCACTTAGGTGCACCCGAATACTTTGCATGGCCGTTGCTCTAGTTCCTCCAGCTTAGCTTTACCGTCTCGAGGTAATCGATTAGCCGCTCCTCCGGTCTTGCGAGCCGTCGAACTTTTTGAAGTGATCGGGTAACTTGAATCCCGAGGGGACTCGAGTTTTTCGGACTCTTCTCGTGAAACAAGGTAGACCACACATATCCTCGTCATTAAGCTCCGGGACCGCCGATGATCTCTTCTCGCTTTGCCTTGCTCTGTCGACCCTTGCTTGTACTCCCGTGTCTCTTGCTCCACTTGGTCCTTCCGAGCCGCCGCCGTTACTCGCCGCGAGTCGTGGACTATTTTGCCTTGCTCGCTCCTTCGGGAGGCGTTGCTACGAACGCCGTCCCCATAGCTCCAACTCCCGCCAATGCCATGTTGTATAATGTTTCCCTTGGATCTCCCGGGGGTGGCTTGGATGCGAGGATGTAAGCTTGTGTCGCCATATACCCAGCTTCCGGTGTCCTAGGGATAATATTTCCTCTTGTATCTATCGACATAAAGGACATGTCGAGGTTTTGAACCAAGTACTCTCTCGTCTCGCTTCGGGTATGTGTTGTAGCCTTGATCTTCCTCTCGTTCCGAGCCTCCCCGTGGCTATCACCCGAAACTCTAGATTGTCCACTTAGATCTGCCTCTTCTCCCCGCCTGGATGCGTAAGCTGCCTCCTTTCTCCCGTTTAGCTCAGCCGTCTGCTTTTTCTATTTCTGGGCAGCTCGTGCGAGCATATATTGATAAGCTTGCAGCTCTTGAGCTGTAGCCGTTGTCGTCATTGGTTCCGAACCATCTATGGCTTTTGCCGCTCTATCCCGAGCTGCCCGTGGAAGTTGGACTCGACGCGTGGTGTGGGCCCGACATATTTAGTGCCCATACCTCTCCTTAGATCCGAGGGATCGACAAAAGGATTTCCCAATTGATCGAAAGCCTCCGATGTTTCCTCTTGATCTTCGATAGCATAAATCTGATGATATTTTGTACTCGGATCTATGTTGGGTTCGGTGACATCATTGTTGAGATTGATGAAGACCTTGCCCACTGTGAGAGATTTGTCGACGAAGTCGTAACTGTCGACATCGCTTGAGCCATCGCTTATATATGAGTCCGCAGATGACCCAGACGATGCGTTGTTGAAGATCTTGGCGAGTTTCTCTCTTGCTCGGTGCCGACGTAGCGTGTTGCCGAAGTTTCTTCTTCGACTCGGTTGATGATGCATAGCTTGAAAATTCAGAATCGACCGCCGACGATCCCGACGAAATCGGAATTTCGACACGATACGATCCTTCTTTCTTGACGCGAAAGTGGAACCTTCCGAACGTCATCTCCAAGGGCTCCGCCGATACGCATATGCATCCAAACGGGAGGGTGGGTGAGGAACAAAATCAACGTGACCAAGTAGCGATCCGTTTACCTCGATCCATAGTGTTGCTCCCGGTTGACGATGTCGAAGATCTTGAACGTGCCATCGAGATCGGATCCTTACGCCTCTAATTCCCACGTACGGCGCCAATTGACAAAGGATTAACTTGTCAATGCCTATGGATTATAGGCTAGGGTTTAGTTAGAAGTAGAGGGCAAGTAGATCTCGAAGGTTTCAGCCGAAAAGTACTCGACGAATATGAAAACTAGGGTTTGCGACAATGATTCGATGATCTTTCGTCCCTCGACCCCCCCTTTATATAGGTGGAGCCGAGGGATTCGTGCTATACAAGGATTACGGAGTCCGGGACGGTTTCTAACTCATCCCGCCAGTATTTACAAATAATACTTCCTATTACAACTCTATCTTTTCCTTAAATACATCTTGGGCTGTCGAGTCTTCTTATTCTTCGGGTAGTGGGCCTTCAATAAACCCCGGGTACTATATTAGGCAGGCCCATTTGGGATGCCTATGTCAGTCGCGCCGACTTGCCAGTGCCACTACTGCAAGTCACTAAACAACAGGCTCTCTTTATCGCATCCAAGACACCGTGATTGCCATTACTTCGCAGTTTTGAACTTCATATGAGTCACGAAAGCCTTTTGGCCCTCCAATCGCCGCCGACATGACTTATCCTGCTGTAAATATCATGGAAATCTAGGTGTGGACATGTCCCATGGTGGCGACAGAAAGCGGAGCTTCACCCAGTGCCCTCCTAAAAGCGTGTAGGTATATGGATGCGTGCAACCGTTCCCATCCGTTCAAGAAATCAAGGGACTCCATGCGACAATCCATCTAGATCTCCGAGGGTGAATTCCGGAACTAGTCACCAGCTAGATCAAGGAGGACCAATAGAGACAGATCGACAAATTGGTGCAAGAAGAGCACTAGAGCCACGTGTTCATCGAGCGCACTGCCGACTTGAGCACGCAACGTCCGGGCCCAGCTACTATGCCGTCCATCCTCGAGGCTGCGCGTGGCGGCGCACAGACAGACCGGATCTGGGCTGCACGAGCAGGCTCGGTGCGCGTGGCGAGGAGGCCCTGGGTGTGACGATGTTGCGGCTGCAGCCATGGTGGAGTGTCATCGCCGGCGCAGTGTGGCCCTGGCATTGCGGATGCGGAGGTTGCAGGGGAAGGTCGGTAATTCTACTCCTCTCCTCCTTCAACCTGGTCGAGGGTCAAGGATGCTTGGGCGGGAGTGAGGAGGCCCTATGCAAGGTGGAGGTGAAGGGGGTGGTGGTTGCTGATTGGGGGGTGCTTTTCCTCCAATCGGTGTTCTCTAGTAGCGTGCAAGAATGTCGGGGTGGCGGCCCCGAAGCAGCAGTTGCAGCTTGTGCACATTGTGGCATGGGATTTCATCACGGCGTGAGGTGCAGACGTGTATGTGTCTTGCGGTGGAGCTCGGTGGTCGACGACATGGCCAGGCGGCCTTCTTGGCACTCCATGAGCTCCGCAATCCGGCTGAAGTCTGGGCAAAGCTCGGTGGTTGACGGCGGCGCCTTTGGGCGTCGTTGTGGAGTTTCGATCCCGGCCGACACGAGTGGTTTTAGGTGTTAGGTGAAAACCTAAGCTCCATCCGGGGCGGGCAGCGGTAACAGAGGCGTCACTATCTTGTTGGAGGTGTCGCCTTCGCGGTAGGGCACATGCCTATGTGGTTGAGGGCAGGGCAGCGGACACCGGGGCAGCAACCCCGAACGGTGGTGCCACTTCGAGGCGGTGGCCTCGGTCTCTTATGCAGTAGCGGTCCTATGTGGAAGGTTTGTGGCTCTGCTGGGTTTTGGGTGGCGTTATGGTGTTGCGTAGGCGGCGAGGTTGTTGACCCGACTAGTTCATCTCCGTGCTATGCAAAGATCATCCTAACAGCTACATCGGGGCGGCGGCTCCGATTTTGGCAGGTCGTTCAAGGTCAGGCGATCAACAGGGTAGCGAGGGCTACACAACAGCTGGGTCGGGGCGGCAGCTCCGGATTTGGCAAGTCGTTCAAGGTCAGGCGGTCAACTGGGTAGCGAGGGCTACACTACAGTTGGGCCGTGCGACGTTTTGGCTTGTGTGCGGGAGTTGTGTTTTTGTGGCGTTCGTTGGCTGCGTTGCGTGGACAACATCACAACATGTCAGCTTGCTTGCGTGGTTTTTGGTCTCAGTTTTCCCTATAAACCAAATCAAATAATGTATAGTTTGTATGGTTTTTGGACCCAGATTTCCTCATAATCTAGGGCCACTCTCTTCTATCCAATGACCTCGAAAAAAAAATCAAGCGCATACTCAATCCTCATGTAGTCCTTCAGTTCGAAATCACCATTACTTACAAAAAGAATATACACCTCAATTCTAGGTTTCAACAAATTTGAGGGGACATGAGATTTAATTTCACATTTCACATTAAAATCTGTGTAAATGAGGGGATTTACTAGAACAATCAGCCATCCAAAGATTAGCCAACATTTCCATTGATAATCCAGGAAACCGCACTAGAGCAATCAGCCATCCAAAAAGAAAAAAATACAAGTAGCTTCCATGGGATGTATTGGCTTTATCAGATCACAAAACCTAATCCTGCGCCCTACCTATCCTCAAGCTAAAATAACAGGTCAGCAAATTACAATCTTACACTCCATTGTAAGTTTTGAAGGAGGTGGTTGACGCTAGCTTTACAGGAATATCAGCATTAGCAAACAGAATCATCTCATCTCTTAAGCCTGTACATTATCTCAGATGAAACGCAAAATACTGTTACTCCACAACTCATCTGACATCACCCCAGTAAGCTGCAGGCAGGCCGCTGTAAATTTTTTTTTTGAATGGTGCCGCTGTAAATTTTACTCCCTGAACAACAAATGCAGCGATAACAAAGAGTGGAAATACACATTACATCCAGTGATACACTGAGCTACAAATTATCTGTTTTGGTAATCAATTTGGATTACCCTTGAGCAGAAAACAGGAATCCAACCCAAAATGATTTCAGTTTGCTGCCTGTACCACTCCCTTCTGTGTATGATGCCTGGCCTAGTCAGTTAAAATTTTCGTTCCACATTGGTTTCCTCAAGATAAGCTAGGAAATAACCTCTTCAGTTCATGAAATCGCATCCTCCAGGCTTGCTTCACACATGCATTGAGCTTGGGAAGCAGAAAAAAGAATAACCGCAAGATCACAAAAGCGCTAGCAAATGCCAGACATGTATCCTCATGAAGTAATCTGTCAGGTGATCTTGCCCATAAGAACAGAGAATCCTCCAGCTCTGTATTTTTCTCATTCTCACTCTCACTCTCATTTTCAACTATATGTACCGTGTCTTGCATTCCCTTCAGGGATAATGCATCCACTGATACAGGATTTATACCTACATAGTTTTTTAGAAAACGAAAGCAGGTGAAATGCTTGAAACATAGAAAGATGAAAGAACACTAGCAGGAGCTCAAATTGAACAGCATTTCATGTTTATAGTAAGACATACAATTATACTTTTGGTCTTTAGCACAGCGAATTTCAAAGAAAATTAATGTCACCATAGTTGCAGAAGCATCATGCGAAATGTGCAGAGAAATATACATGTGGAAGGTCAAAATATTGCACATTTGCACATCACGTTCAATTAATTAGACAATAAAAGAGATGCTTGGCCGGTTTCACAAACTCGGAAAATCATGGAATCATACCTGTAACATCGTTGTAGAACATAACAAGAGAACTCATGGTCCGAGATCCATGATACCGTACACGCACTGTAGAGTTCACAAGGAAAAGTGTAGGAAAGGCACGGACTCCATATCTTGATAACATTCTGCAATTAAGAAAGTCAAGTGAATCATATGCCATAATAAAAGCAAACCAATATGTTAGTTTTTCGACTAAATACTCACCTTGGTTTAATACGTGATTCTTCAAAAGAAAAGTGAGCAATTTTAGGAAAAAAGGATGATAGCTTTTGAAAATCTGTCCTGAAGATCTTCGAGAAAGGGCACCACGAAGCATGAAAAAGAATAGCAATAAAATCTTCCCTGTTCTGCAGCACAAGAGTCACTGCCCTCTGCAGAACGCCATCATCCCCCTGGAATATGAAATATAGAGCATGAAGCAGTAAATCTAGAGTAATCCACTAACATTGAAAAAATTGTACAGGTCGGAAGCACTTCATCAGTTGCCCAGTCAGTTTAGCCAATCAGATTGTGCACATAAATCTAGATCTACCAGTTAATGAGGGAGGAGCATCTTGGATTTACGTACATGTTACTGGTACAGAATGGATGCTTCAACTTTTTATAGGTAGGAAGATAATTGAGCTATAATGGCTCAAACTTTTGATTCATTTGCCCTAACTTTGCAGATATATTCATAATAAAGTTTTGTACCGTTCTAAAAAAGCTTCTCAACTTTGTCTAGATACCGATGTATATATACATATTTTAGCTATAGGTGCATCCGTATCAAGAAAAAGTGGAGAAGCTTTTTTGGAACGGAGGAAGTACATCCATCCCACTACTAAGAGGCCTTATGGAAGTGTTATCACAAAGGCCCCTGGAACATTCTAAAACATGACCTGGAGCTGTACATCGGCAAGTATGTGGATCCACACCCACATTCTTCTCTCTGGTCAGGACCTTTAGCCTCTACTTAATTGAGTGTTATTCAACCAGAAAGGAGGATATCAGGTGGGATAAGCATCTAGGTGCTCGCTTACTTCGATGGAACCTTCATCTTGAGCTTGTAGGATGCGCACAGCCGGTCAATGGGATCAGAGAAGAAGAGAGCCACCATGGAAGATAAGAGAAAACTAATCTAAAAAAGCAACCTGGCATGGAGCCTGAATGCACATGCTCAAGCCTAATTACAGCAGAAGGGCCTAGCTGGGGGTGACAGGGATTCACTATCACTCACCAGGGGTGACTGGCGAGTGTGACAAACAGGAGGGGGAGTTGCAGTATGATGGAGACAAAGGTTGAAGTTGTCATAGTGGAGAGCACAAGTGAGGGGAGGAGCAGACATGGAAAGTGATAATTCACCTAGTTAATGGTGCACATCATTAAAAGCAACATGGCCTCCTCCATGAAAAAGGATATAAAATATTGTGAAGGCATAAAAATATTCCAATAGCTTAATGATATACTCCCTCCGTCCATAAAAGGATGTCGAAGGTTTGTACAAATTCAAATGTATTTATACACCAAAAGGTGTCCAGATACATCCGAATTTAAACAAACTTTCGACATCCTTTTACGGACAGAGGTAGTATGTGTTTTAAACAACAACTTCTACGTCATGCATAAACAGCACCTCAGTTATGTGGCGCATACAAACACTTCCTAGCTATTAGGCATGTTAATGTTGAGGAATTGTGTCCCTAAAAGAAAAATGCTTCCGTGGCCAACCAGCTCTTGTGTATAACATAAGGAACTGAAGTGAAGTACTAAAGGTGGGCAACACAAAGATTAAGCAAATCATTTACATAAAATTAGTGCCAGTTATAGATTAACGAATCAGGGACAAGTGACTCCCAAAAAAAAACAGGGACACAACTGGCAGAGCACATAATCCAGCAGCAGTTTTCACAGAATTAGTGTAAACAAAAGGGTAGGTTGGCACTCTTGCGTAACAAAATAATTTCCACTGCACAATCGGTGACAGCCAACTTGTTCAAACATACCCTCAACATAATCTAAGGCGGAATCAAACAAGAATGCCATAAAAATGCACAATGTCAACGAAATCAGGGAGTATACCATCATGCCAAAAGAGAACCATACAAAGACAAGCGTAGAGCGCATCCAAATCTAAAATTAACAACTTATTTTTTTCAGGTAGATGACAGACCCTAAACGCTTAAGTTTTAAAAAATTATAATGCGGAGCATGTCTCCACCGTCACGTGGCAGCGCGACGCAATCCCAACCATGATTTCCTGGGAACGGATGGCGTGATTTTCGGATGCCTCTGACATAGCCTGCCACCTGGCAACTCTCGATTGGGTCGCGCAAATTTGCCGCCGCGAGCTATGGTAGTCCCAAGTTTTATGTTGCAGACTCCGAATTGTGCCTTCCTTCTCATATAACTTGATAAAGAAAAGTAGTTCAGTCCAATAATCAGAATTATGTCAACAAGCCATGGAAGCATTCCCCCGTGTTTTCCCCCACCTCATATTGGCATACTTACAAAGTTTGAATTGAAAGTCAACTTAGCGATGCAATCAAATTGAATTCAGGACATGGCAGCGTAGATTTGATAATACAGTTTATGAGCAGCACGATAGGATCAAATTATTAGAGAAAAAAAAGGAAGCATAACGTCATCAATTTATTTACGGAAAGTATGCAACAACGATGAATTTTTAAGCGGCGGAACCACAAGTCGCGCTGACCTCGACGACGCCCACGTGGTGGACCCAGAGCCCCGGCGAGTCGGCCGCGGGGCATGAGCCCGACGCCCGGGGCAGGATGGCGGCGGCGGCGGGCGGCTTCGGGCAGGCCCCCTCGCTGGCTGCGGCGGCGAGGAGGGGGAGGAAGAGCAGGACCCCGAAGGCCCTCGCCGACATGGCGCGGGTGGGCGGAGGGGAGCCCCACCGAACGGATCGCGCGGGCCGCCGCGCGCGCTCTGCGCCTGGGCGCGGGCGGAGGGGAAGAGGGTCAGCGGAGCCGGCGTCAGCAGCCGCCCGCGAGGGGGGAGATGTGGATGGAGAGAGGGAAGGAAGGAAGGAGAGGAAGAGGGGTGAGAGACGGATGCAATTGGCTCGTTGCTTTCTTTTGGGAAGGTCGTCCCCGTTTCTCGCGGTTCCCGTGTGGATTTTTGGAGTACTCCGTAGCTGTTGTATGCGTATTTTCTACTCTCAATACTCTTTTTTTTTGACAATCAATACCACGTATATTCATAGCAACAAATAGTACATGGTAGAGATATATGAACTGACTCCAACGATTACAAAATAAAGTCTAAAAGATAGTAACAAATCTTCGACGTCTTCAATTTCTTTTTTTTCCAGAACACAATCTTGTACTCTTCTGAAGGCAGCCAAAAATAGATAACGAACCATAAATACTCCCAATACTCTTTTTTGTAAAAGATTTGCTATTTGAGAATTAAGTTTATGTTCACTAAGTTTTAATGCATTGTGATTAGTACGAGTTGTAAGTTGGGTTGCAACTAAGTTTTTTGAGTTGCAATTGAAATTACAACTCAGTTTTTTTTCTAGCTGCAAATAGGGATGCAAATAAGAAAAATGTTATAGACCATTAGGTTTATTTTGTGATTCGTGCTAGTTATGACTTGCAGCATGAGTTGTAATTGAGATTTGATGACATCATCTTACTAAGAAAGAAATTAATTTTTAGTCAGATGAAAAATAGTCACACCCTTTTTCCCAATACTCCATGCTAAAATTAAATGTCTCATCTTTTTTTCTTACATACGGATGTTGACCCGTAGGGTACCACGGCAATACCCATGAATTATGGACTTAGCTTTTAGGGAAGAGCATACACTGGTGGATTCGTTGGTGTGCAAACAATACAGCACACGAGTCTCAGCTTCAGGCTCCCCGAGAGAAGCCACTTATATGTTGCTTATCTGCTTTTGATTGGTGATGATTAGGGCTACAAGGTTTGCCGTGATGATTATGGTGTTCTCTAGATCACGTGTTGATTGAGATAAACCTCCGGAGGGACACAATTCAGTTTCAGGTCCCTGGAGGGAAACCTCTGGAGGGATCATTCTTTTATGGATAGAGGTAGCAGAACAAATGTCTCGCAAAAGATGTAGACCATAAGGAAATGTAGGAAATCTCGCAAGTGTGCCGCTCCTCCTCCCTCGCGAGCTCCGCCCGCTACCGCTTCTTCCCCACGCCCTACTATGCTCACTGGCTAACGTCTCCACCGGTTCCTTGAATCAAGGCTATAGCCACGGCATATTAATATGGCAACCACACCAATACAAGATTTCCAAACAAAGAAAATGCTGGGGCAACAATGGAAACATGCTCAAAAACAAAATGTTGATACCTCCACCGGCTTGCCGCCACCGCTTCCCCCATGTGCTCTCCCATGCATGCCGTCAGCACCGCCATGGAAGACGTCAATGGGATCATGTAAGCACGTTTGGCGTAGCCGGGCCTTCTAGGGACGACCATGAGCCTCGTCTTTGGTGGCTCCCACTTCTCCTACCCGCGTCGCTAGCCCACGGTTGTCCGATGCTCTTATTTCATTGTAGGATACCATGCCGGAGTTGGCCACGCCACTAGACTTTGTAGAAGCGAGTGGATTGGTTGGGCTTGTTCAATTTGTCTTCACTTGACATTCCGTGGTGGATTGGTGGCCGACGAGCTTGAATAGGCCATGACAGTGCCTCCATGGTCATCGGACAAAGTCAAGTTTTGGGGATTTTTGTCAATGCTATATATGCCGCTATAATTTGCTGCATGTGTCTTAAATATGGGCAAAGTCCTAAAATAATTTATGTGTGTAAGTTACAAAGAGACTGCTGCAATGTTACATGCGTGTTCTCGTAATGTAGGATGAGTTAGGAAAAACATATTTGGTGTGTTGTTCTTTTATTGGAGACTACAACATAATTTTTAGATTTTGCTCCAAATAAATAGGGATTTGCTACATGTTATCTATTGTTTTGCTACGTGGGCATATTTAAAGTGCTACATTTTTTTCTTACGTCACAAGTTTTTACACTTCTTGGGAAAAATATTGCAAATCGGTATTACATACAAAGAAAAATTGCTACATGCGAAACATTTGCTACATGATCGGATGTCAGATGGCTGATGGTTTGTATTTTTACAGCCGGGTGTAGCCTAGCGTTTGCCTTTTTGTCTTAGGCATACAACTTTTTTAAATCACTCCTCATCAGACAAAAAAACCCGGGAAGATGCAATGAAATGGGCTTGTTGCGTAATGGGCCAGGCCCGAATCCTCCATCTCGAATCCAACAAAAGGAAACCCCATGCCCAGGGCAGAAAACCCTTTCTCGTCTCCGGCTCTCCTCCTCACCTTGGCGGCTGTTCTTCCGCCGCCTCTCCTCTAACTCCGCCGCCTCCCACCTCTACGTAGCCAGGTAACCCGACGACTCAGCAAACTCTCCCTTCGATTCACTCCGTTCCCCTCCGCCGTCGAAGATTTCCTTGCTTCAGCTGTGATTTTCATTCTCTTAGAACGGTGCTTCGTAGGTTTTCTTCAAGGACCGGGATACAGACATGGGGTTGAGGGACAAGAAGAGGAACCAGAGGCGCGTGCTATCGCGGCGCTCGGCTGGTCCCAAGACCGGCGAGGGGAAGGATTTCCTGGTGCGTGCTTTCCCTTCGAACCAAATCGAAGCCAACGAGGAGAAAAACCAATCCTTTTGGTTCTCTGCCGCTGATGTTTTGCTGTGATTGCTGCAGCCGCTGGAAGGGAAGGAGAAGAGGATCAAGGAGAAGCTGCCCGAGGAGCCGGAGAACACGGCCACGGTCCTCTATATCGGCCACATCCCCCACGGCTTCTACGAGGACCAGATGCAAGGTCTGTCTCTGTCGGTATAGCTTCGAGAAGTATAGGTGACGCCAGGGGTCTGCTCCTATTAACAATCCTTTCGGTGCGGTTGTTTTTGCAGGTTTCTTTCAGCAGTTTGGGGCTGTTAAGAGGGTCAGGATCTCCCGGAACCGAAAGGTATCTTATACCTCAGTGCATACATGGTGTCTGGTGTTATGTGTGGATTTTATTTAAGCCTCTAACCTGCTGTTTGTTTGTGTGTTTAGACTGGAAAGTCTAAGCATTATGGATACATCGAGTTTGAGAACCCTGAGGTAAGCGCCTGCGTTGGCATAACATTCGGGGCACACTATGTGTTTCTCGTGTGCTCACAGTTTTGGGCATGTTTGTGGTGTACCAGGTGGCGAAGATTGTAGCCGATGAGATGAATAACTACCTGCTTTATGAGCACACCCTGCAAATTGCTCTTGTCCCACCAGAGAAAGTTCATGCCAAATTGTAATAACCGCAACCATGCTGCCTATTCAGTCGAAGTACCTGCTTATGTTTGTTATCGCTTTTTTTGATATTTTTTCTTTAGGACTGCACATTACTTGCTACTAAATGAGGTCAATATGATATCTGCTCATGCATATGGTCTAGAGTTCATGTTTCTCTGATGTGAATTGCTGGTTATACTAATACAATTTCCCCACCATCAACAGACACTCCTTTAAATACTACCCAGGTTACTTGTTTCCACTGCATAGCACATCCTGGTATTATTATGCTAGTTCATTTATGCAAATCAAAATGAATTAACGATGCAGGCACATTAGTCTAATGCAGACTGGTGTCATTTATTTCTGATTGCATTATGCAAAATGTAGTCCTGTCAGAAATATGCATGAAAAGATATAGTAAGTGGTATATCATTGATTTGTGAGAATTGACCATGATGATAAGGATCTATAATGATGATGTTGTGATGATAATATGAATATTCTTTATGCAATGTATTTATGTCACTGCATCAATAACTTTAACTATACTGTGAACATGATCTCGTAAGAACTTGCAAGGCTCCTGTATCAGATGTCATTTGTGTATAGAGATTTATACATGCTCTTTTTCTGTACCTCACAAGGAGCTTGCAATAAGTCTCAAGTACTAGAGTTTTTTTCCTGTACCTTTGTACCAATATAGCTGTGCGTAGTCGCTGTTTATTGCCTTTCGATAAAATTTAGTACATGATTCTCATGATCTACAATGTCTACATGTTGTATCGATTTAA
This sequence comes from Lolium rigidum, assembly GCF_022539505.1. Lineage (NCBI taxonomy): Eukaryota > Viridiplantae > Streptophyta > Magnoliopsida > Poales > Poaceae > Lolium > Lolium rigidum. The sequence continues at coordinate 160,613,706 of NC_061508.1, forward strand.
GATGGAAAGGGGTGCGGAAGGGATTTGTACCAATTGACCGGGTAGCAATTGAACGCAAGAAGCTTAGCAAGGTAAATCCATTTCCTAGCTACAATTGTAAGAGGGAAGTGTGTGCTATGGACTAATCGGCTGTTCTGTTAACAGGATAAAACAGTAGAGGAGCACAAGAGGATGCTTGAAGGAATTGTAAAACGGGACGAGAAGCGTCGCAAAAGAATCAAGGCTGCCGGTATTGATTACGAGTGCCCAGCCCTGGTAAGTAACACTTGATGCAGTTCACTTTTTTTATGATTTTGTTTTGCTTAATGAGATGTGAAATAGTTCTCCACTACAGAGTTCTATTTGACATGGACTTCTCTGTTTGTTTTAGGAAAATCTCATGTCAATTTTCTGGAATACACTTATTTATTGACATACGTTTTGTGAGATATAAAAAGAGAATAGCCTAGAAATTCTTGCTTCCTTCAATCTTACTTAATCCCATTTTCCCCGCCTCACCCAGTGCTGTGGGAACTGCAGCCTCCACATATCTCTTCCTTGCCTCTCCTTCGGATCCATCTTCTCTAGAGCTCCCCTGTCTTCTCAGCCTTCTTACATCCTTACTTGATCCAAAGATCTGTCCCCCTAGACTTAAGCTGCCCTGAGTTCGCCAGCGCTGAAGGGGGCTGTTGTCATTGGTAGTGGCGTGGAGCTCCGTCATGTGGGTTGGTCACCACATTGCTGTCCATATCCATCGCAAGATGCTGTGCGATACAGAGGCTATTTTGCATGATGAATTGATGAGAACCGTGTGATGAGCTCCTCAAGACTGGTAGAGAAAATCATGATACTTTTGCAAGGTCCTTCTGTTCCAAGCAACCAGGCTTGCCAAGCTTGACAACCAAGCAGCACACTGTCACACCCAAGTCTAGTTCTTTTAAATACCTGATCCCACTGTAGCGACTAAGTGAACTCACTGATAACAGTCATGGATGCGCCTGCACGCTGGTTACCGTGATGAGCTACTCCTCCATGTGGGATAAATAGCGCTCAATGAGAAAACTCGCCTTTGCTTCTACAGTTTTCCGTATGTTCTCCGTGGAACTCCAGTTTTGTTTGTTGCCAAAATCCTTGTTTGGATTTGAGCAGAAAGAAAAGAAGAGACTGATGAGATAGAGGCTGAAGATCCTTACATTTGTCCCCCACATGGCAGTGACAGCAGAGTGATTAGATGAGGAAGAAATCCGTTTTACAAAAAGTACCATCATATTGGCTGTATTGTGTTTCAACAAATTGCCATATAATTTATTAGGCCTAGACAAATTGCAACTTCTTTTTATGTTGTGGAGCAAAAGACAGTTGTAGTATCCTAGAACCCGTTTTGCCGTGTTCTGTTGTGTTGTCAGATAATTCACAGTTCTCTTTGTTTATTCTCGCGGAGTTATTTTGCATGTGTGCACCGTGAAGATAGATTATAAAGGATAAACAATTCATAATGCTGCACTTTAGCTCTTTACTTTTTAGCTGGCTCAGTTTAGCTTAACAATGTTATTTTCTGATCCTATGCTATGTGAGATCATGGCAAAATATGTGCTTGGTTGCTAATAATGTTTTCTACCTTGTACAGGTTGGCTTTCAGCCTTCAGCTAAGAAGATCAAGTTTGATGAGGATTAGCTATATGCCTATATGGAGGGCACAAACATGGCTGGTCGGTTTTAGTGAGGACGAGATGGTGATTTCGTACTTGGGTTTTGTATCTTGTCTCTTTAGTCCATGTTGTGTTAGTTAAATGACTGGTTTATGTAGCGAGGAAGCTTACGAAGCTTGGTTGGGAAAAAGAACTTTCTTGCTTTGCTCCACCATGATATGTATTTACATCTATACCACTCAATGGAGGCTTCCTGAATGTTTGACAGAGTAGCTTTGCAGAGATTTTGCTGGAAAACGTTCAATTTATCTATCAGTAAAACAAGTGAATAAAAATCGGAATAGCAAGTTATCTGAGAATTAAATCTCAGGTGCTCATGTAGGCTCTGTTAGATCCATATTTGAGATTTGTGCTGGGATATCTAGTTGGTAGTGAACTAGTGATTGATAGATTTTAGCAGCCCACTTACGTTGGAACTCAAGCCGAGATTTGGTTTCAACAAGGTTTTGTGTGGATTATGTTTCGGAAAAGGCTAATCAGTAATCATTGAACAAACATATAGCCGTGCTCACTGGGTGAATTCTGAGCGGAGTAAACTAAAATTTGCTCTTGACAGGAGCTTGGTTTGACAAAACAGAAGCTTGGAGCCGGGCATGCCAGCGTATTGCCAATTTATCAAGGCCGCAACATGATTTGGTCTCGTTCCACTATTAGCCAATCCCCCTATTGCCATTGCGCTTGCTCCCAATCTTTTGGCAAATCTAGACCGTGATTATAATCCATGTTCATTTCAGCAAAATTCTTGTGTGGAGCGTTTTTGAACGGCAAATTCTGCAATGTTCTAGTTTTGTCATTTTTTATTTGTGGGACCCTCTCGCCGTCTTTTTCTGAGACGCGCTTCTCAGCCATTTTCAATTGCATCGAACCCAAATCTGTTCCCAGTTCAGTTTTTTTTTTAAATGTTCACAACAAGAGTGTTTTCTCCCCCACAAAGGAGGCCAGATGACGGGCTACTCAGCTGACCGCCTGGAGATGCTGAGCCTTCACTTCCGAGCAGTCACTGCTTCCGAGGATGCCAGCAGCCGCCATGGATGTCACTCCCGCAGCCGCAGGTTACTTCTTGACTTCGTACTTAATTTTGTCTATGAATTATAAATCGTCTAGGAATATGAAAGTTAAGTTTCAATTGTTTGGTGAAACCAAACGTCTCTATCAGATGCGCGACTTCTAACTGTAGCCCATAATTTTCGTAAATTTCTCTATTGTCGATTTGGTTTTGGGCTCTAACTAAAAGCAGGATGAAGTTGCTGTTCTTGCCAGACGACTACGTATATTTGGTACTCGAATATCAATTGCATCGAACCCAAATTTAGTTCAGTTTTTTTTTCAAATGTTCTCTCCCCCCCCCCCCCCGCACGAAGGAGGGTAGACGACACGCTATGCAACTGACCGCCGGGGTATGCCCCACGGATGGCCAGAGAGGAAGTTTCAGCGGTAGTTGGGACTTTCACGTGGCCGAGTTTTTTGTGCGCGCTGGATCAGGAGCGCCACATTTACAGCTCACGATAGCGCTTTTTAGCGCCAGCTCTATTATATACAACATTGGAGCACTTTTTTTTTTGCCTCCCGCGTCCAAAACCGACGGTTATTATAGCGCAGAACGTTTTTTAGGCGTCTGTTGGAGATGCTCTTAACCTCTAAATGCTGAATTGGTTTGCTTCCAAGTCCCAACCATAGTTTGCTTTTAATATAGTAATAGACTAGATTTTTGTATCAAAACCTTTTCTGATGATCAACTAAAGTGTGTCTAAACCTAGGCAATATACTTATGCGAGTAAACATCCACAATTGATCGAGCGAACTATAAATTGCACCGATGCTAACAACATGGTAAGGATTTGAATAGCAACTTGAAACATGTCCACATGTTTTGTTTTCCAAATGAAAGAACAACAAAGGACAAGAAAATATCATTAAAAAAAATTGGTTAGTGAAAAGAAGCTTTGTGAATGAAGTTATTTTACTTTTTTTTGAAAGATTTTTTGGTACTCCAGTATCAATACCATCAATTATTTAGCTGCAAAAATCTACACAACACGAATATTAATTACAGAGACAATATTTGCCCAATCAACTTATCAATGGCTAACAGAGAAGACCCGCCACTCTCTAAACAAGACTCCACCTTCTTCTTTAGCTCCTGTGCTCTTTCCCTTGCAACCACTCCCTTGGCGTCCTTCATAAGCTCCCGAACTGCCTCCTCGATTTTGTTTCTCTTCAACTCACCCTCCAGCTCAAACCCTACACCCCATGCTGCCTCCACATATCTCGTGTTCATCATTTGGTCCGCGAACTGAGGCCTGCAGATCATGGGGATACCCTCGCTGATGCCTTCCAGTGTTGAGTTCCAGCCATTGTGCGTCCAAAACTCACCCACTGCAGGGTGGGCCAGCACCTCCTGCTGCGGGGCCCACGGGATCACCTTGCCCCTTCCCTCCACGGCGAGACCAAACCCCTCCGGCAGATCTGATCCGTGTGATCCTCGCACGAGGTCCCGTCGAACAACCCATAGAAATGGCTGGCGACTGTTCGCCAATCCCCAAGCGACCTTTTTTAGATAATAGGCAAAGATTTGCCCGACTTTAAATTAATAAAGCCAACACGGTATGAAGAGTTCAGATACAAACTGCAGGGCATTACAGCTTGGCCACCATAAACATCGGCACACATAACTAAGAGTTTCAAGGATGACAAGGCAAAGTGCCAAAAGCTAACAGAACAGAACAGGGCCTCCATGAAGTCCAGACCGTCCTCGGACCCGCACCGTGGCACGGACTACTCCTTCACGTCGATGCTGGCTTGAGCGACGCGTACAGCTCCCTTAGCTCGCGTGCCATCCAGCTTATGCCCTCCTTTTCTCTTGGCTTGCATTTTAGGCTCCACAGCTGCAAAAAAATGATGGTTTTGTAAATAATGTCAGCTGGGTTAGAAATAGTTTTCTTTTCAATAGCAAGTTTATTGCGAACATTCCACAGCGCCCAAGATTGGGCAAGGAAAAGGATCCACAGCAGCTTTCTGGGATAGCCCGAGAAGCTAGAGAGGATGGCGTGAAATTGGGCAAAATTGGCGGGGCGCCAGTTGCACCCGAGCAGCTGGCGCGTGACCGCCCACGCGAAGGTCGCCAAGGAGCAGGAAAAGAAAATGTGGCTAGCATCCTCCGGCGCACCGCACAGAGCACAATGGCCATTGGACGGGCCGTGTCGAGTAAGGATCTGTAACCCCGAGGGCAGCTTGTCAAGCGCTAACCGCCGGGAGAAGATTTTGATTTTTAACGGCACCGTGGCTTCCCACAAGTCTTTGGAGTGTGCAATAGTGGTGCCCATCGAAAGCATAGAGTACATAGATTTGACTGAGTATGATCCGGACTGTTCCAGGTGCCAAGAGATCTTGTCTTGTCCATTGGTGAGATTGACCTCAGCCATGATTCGTTGCATATCAGCCCACTGTCGCAAACCCTCCGGATCAAGAGAACGACGAAATCGGACTTGTAGGGAGTTTTGATATAGCGCGTCGGCGACCGAAATGTCCTGGTTGTCGCAGATGGTAAATAGCAGAGGAAATGACTCTAGTAGGGGGCCCCTCCCACACCACCAGTCTTTCCAGAAGCTCGTTCTATTGCCACTCCGCACCTTATGTTTCGCGCCAACCTTGAAAAGATGTTTGATTTTGTGAAGGCTTTTCCAGAAAGGGGAACCTCCATGACCTGATCCCGCAAACATGTCGGAGGCGTCAGCGTACTTAGCACGAATGATCCGAGCCCAGATCGTGTCCTCTTCTTGATATAACCTCCAAATCCATTTCAGCATCAGCGCCAAATTCATCTTTTTGGTATTTAGTAACCCTAGACCTCCAACTTCCTTGGGTCTACAGACAGTTGGCCAGTTGACCAGGTGATATTTCCGCTTCGGTCCAGCCCCTTCCCAAAAGAACTTAGAGCGGTGAGAATCAAACTTCGCATGAATCCCATCATGGAGGAGGAACAATCCCATCGCAAACATTGGGAGATTATCAAGGCACGCATTGGAAAGAATGAGTCGTCCCCCTGACGACATCAATCTTCCCAGCCAAGGTTCGATTTTTACGGCTAGTTTCCGTACCAAGAAGAGTCACTGCTCCAGCGTAAGCTTTCTGTCGGAGATAGGGAGACCCAGGTAGATGAAGGGGAAGGTGCCAAGCTTGCAGTTTAGTTTGTTAGCAATAGAGTTTCGCTCTCCGAACCGCTGACCTAGCACAAACACCTCACTTTTGTGATAGTTGATCTTGAGCCCGGACATATCCTCGAAACACATCAGGAGGAATTTAAGATTGGCAATATCCTCATCCGACCCCTGGATGAGAATGAGCGTGTCGTCAGCGTACTGGAGGTGGGAGATACCCCCGGGCAAAAGGTGCGGAACGAGGCCGTGGATGTGTCCGGCCTTGGTAGCAGCAGAGAGAATTCCAGACAGGGCCTCGCCAATGAAGTTGAAAAGCAGCGGTGAGAGGGGATCTCCCTGGCGAACCCCTCTCTTATTTCTGAAAAACGGCCCCACTTCGCCATTGATTGAGATCGCGGTTTGTCCCCCAGCAACCAGTTGGGTGATCCTGTGGATGTAGCCTTCGTCGAAACCTTTGCACCGAAGGACTTCGCCCAAGAAGTCCCAATTCACTCTGTCGTAGGCCTTTTCGAAGTCAAGTTTGAGAAGCACCCCATTGTGCTTTCACTTCCTCAAATCGTGTATAATCTCCAACAGCGCCAGCGGGCCATCGAGGATGTTTCTACCTTTGACAAAGGCAGTCTGATTGGGGGAAAGAATTCTATGAGCAATCGGATCCAATCTAGAAGCGTAGGCTTTGGAGATAATCTTAAAGATTACGTTGATCAGGGCAATCAGTCTGTACTGTGTGATTTGGTCTGCGCCCGGAACTTTCGGAATAAGCGAGAGGATTCCAAAGTTGAGTCTAGAGATGTCGATGCGCCCCAGCACAAAGTCATTGAGAATATGCAAAATGCCAAGTTTGACCTGCGGCCAGAATTTCTTGAAGAAAGCAACAGGGAAACCGTCTGGGCCCGGGGCAGTGTCAGTCTTCATATCCTTCACAATGGCTTCGAGTTCAGTCTCAGAGAATGTGAGAGCCAGGTTCACATTCTCCTCCTCTGCGACCCGACAATACCTATCCCAGGTATCCGGCGCCAGCCCACACATCGATGGGGCTGACGAACCAAGCAGGTTCCTGTAGAAGTCATACACATGTTTTTGGATGAGCTTGGGGTCCGAGATTGTCCCGCTGTCCGTGACTAACGCTGAAATATTGCATTTCCTTCTTCTACCATTGGCAACGGCGTGAAAATAGGCCGTGTTCGCGTCACCCTGCAGAGCCCACCTGACTCTGCCACGCTGTCTCCAGTGCTCCTCTTCAATCCTCTAAATGTGCAGCAGCTGCTCTTCCAGGTGATATCTAGATGCCCAAGCGTCTTCGTCCAGACCAGAAGTGTCAGCCATCACATCGAGCTGGGCAATCTGAGTCAAGAGAGCATTCTTTGTGGCCCTGGTGTCCCTACCCAGGTTCTGGTTCCAGCCCCTCAAATACTGTCTTAGTCCCGTCGACATGAAGGACCACCAGTCAATAATGTCGCGGCCACCCACTTTGGACAGCAGCCTGGCCCAGTTTAGCTGGACCAGCGGGACAAAGTCGGGGCGCTCGAACCAGCTAGTTTCGAAGAAGAAGCGATTGGAACGAACGGGAAGCCCTCCCCAGTGTAAAAAACGAGCGGGCTGTGATCCGAACCCAGGCTGGTCTCGGCAGACAAAGAGCAAAGTGGGAAAATGGCTTCAAAAGATGCAGAAACAAACACTCGATCAAGGGCAGAGCGGACAGGATTGAGCTGATGGTTGGACCAGGTAAAGCGCGCCCCGGTGCGCGGAATTTCCCTAAGGGCCCAAGCAGCAATACTATGGTTGAAGAGATCTATGAGCGTCCAGTTAAGATTGTCGTTGTTCTTGTCTTCAGCAGTTCTGATCAGATTAAAGTCTCCACCCATGAGAATCGGAAGGTCACAGTTGGCAATTTTGACCGTAATCTCGTCCAGGAACCCCCTGGAGCGAGCGTGGTCCGCAGGACCGTAAATACCAATGACCTCCAACTTTTTCTTAGTAGCGCGGTGAAGGATAGAGAGGCTAAGGAAGAATTGACCCCTGTCCATTCTCCCCACCTGAAACAAACTGTCCCTGACTCCCAAGAGCATGCCTCCCGATTGGCCATTCGCCGGGAGCCAGGACCAGAAGAATTTCTCGCCAACTTCAAGGCTGGCAAGCTCGGCATCCGTGAAGTCTTGTTTAATAGTTTCTTGAAGCAGAACCAGATCAATGTGGTGAAGTCTGAGGTAGTCTTTGAGCAGGGTTCGCCTCCCCCTACGGCCGAACCCCCTGATATTCCAGAAGAGAGCCCTCACTGGCGAACCATGCTAAGCGCCCGTGCTTGGCGGGTTACCGGCCGGTGCCCAACTGGGATAGGTCTTCGAGCGATTCGCCTCTTCTTAGGCACAAGCTTCTTTGTTTTGCCTGGACCCGAGCTTGGTTCCCCCTCGGAACCTCCCTCGGGGCAAGTGTCTTCCTCCCTTTGGATGCCAAGCGACCTCCAAGAGCTCGGCAGCGTCCATGGATGCCAAGCTCCCAAAGCTCACGTACAGCACGGACCCTGTGGGTTGCGTGTCCAGCCATTCGATGCAGCTACGGTCCTCGCGCAGCAAGCTGCTCCCGGTGCTCCGGGCGGAGAGCTTGTGTAGTGGGCCGACCGCGAGCACGACGGCGCCGTCTAGCTCCCTTCGGATCCTCTCAAGCTCGGCGGTTTCGAGTGCGTCGAACGTGTTGATGACGAGGGCTTTTGAGTTCATCACTGCTTCAGTCGCTCTGGCCAGAACTTTGCGCATCATTTCATGGTTGCTGCTGCTCGAGAAGAACAGGTCCCTGACACGCAGCGGTGGCAGCTCCTTCACCGGCGTGTAGAGCTCCGATTCTGAAACACAAAGATTCAACGGCTGTATGTAACCGCTAGAAATGTATCTTTCTTTCTTTCTAAATAATGAGCTACGAGACTGTAATTAGCAAAATTGCAAGATATGCAAACACGGATCAGAATTTAGTGCAGATCTCATTCTATTTAGTGAAATGTTTTTTCTTACTGACCTTTGGGAGGCAGATAACCGTTTTGGTGGAGCATGGGATAGGCAAGGAAGCAGCTGAAGCAGGCGGCGCTGGCGGAGCGCAGCACCATGGTCGGGAGCCCGAGTGCCGTGGCGGCCTTCTGCACGGCCAGGAGGTTGGCGTCGATGAACAGGCACGCGGCCGTGGGCTTCCCCTTATCCCCGAGCACCGATGCGAGGGCGTCGCGGACGGCCCCCGGCTCCTCCATGGCGGCGTTCATGGCGAGGATGATAGAGATGACGCTCCCCGAAGCGGCAACGTCCGCAGGGATGCCGTCGGGCACGGCGACGAACGTGAACTCAGGGTGGAGGGCGGGGTCCAGCGCGTTGAATCGGGTGTGGAGGACGGTGACGGCAAGGTCCCGGGAGTGCAGCACGTCGGCGAGCTGCAGCATCGGGTTGATGTGGCCCTGGAACGGCAGCGGGAACACAAGCACCCGGCGCCCGAGTGGCCGTCTCCGGCCGTCACCATTGGATGCTTCTTGGGCACTGGCCATCCCTCTCTGCGTGTGTCTCTCGGCTCGTGGTGCGGTTCGATCCCGATCTTAGCAAACGGGAATATCGATGGCTAATTGGCTGGAATCAGTACTTTTAAATGGTGACGTCTTGCTTGCCGGCCATCCGGCCAGGCACGTTTTGACGTAACCATTGGAGTTTTGAATTAAGAATAGGCACAGCGGAAGTATTAGGCTACCAGTAGTATCTTAGATATCATCTAAAATAATCCTATTGATGTGAATCGGATACAGGCCATACCTCTACCACCCTGGGAGGTTGAGGATTCTATTGCTTGGCGTGGTACTAAGAGTGGGATTTTTTCAGTCAAATCGGCTTATCACATGGAATGGCAACATCAATATGGGAGTAGGGCTCGGACAAGAAATACAGCGGGGAGTTCTGAGATAAACCCCGTGTGGGATATTTGACTAAATACTGATGTGGCTATTGAGCTGGATGCTAGAACGGCTGCGACGGGATGTATCATCCGTGATTCCCAAGATCAGTTTCTAGCGGCGTGTAGAGTGGAGATAGAGAGTATTCTTGATGTTGCGACTGCTGAAGCTCAGGCTGTGCGTGATGGACTTCGGTTGGCTGAACGCATTGGTTGCAATAATGTTGACATTGAATCTGACTCTCTCGAAGTGGTTGATGCCTTCCATAATCCTTTGGAAAACAAAATTGTTGGAGGGGCCTTCTTAGATGAATGTCGTATGATGATGACAGGGTTTAACTCTGTGACCTTCAGCCATTGCCCCAGGGAAGCCAACAAAGCAGCGGATCTCGTAGCTAGGATAGTAGATAATGATAATGTAAATTTCTGGCTTGAGAGCCCGCCTGTGTTTCTGTATCCACAATTAGTGGATGATGTAACTATACTATGATTGTGGAGCAGCAGGTCCCAGTTGCACACTTTTCCTTCCAGAGTACCGAAGGGGACTGGAAGATTTTTAATGAGGCAGCTTGCTGACCCAATATATATTTGTTCAAAAAAAAAGATATCATCTAAAAAAAAGTATCTTAGATACTAGTTTAACCAATCCAAAGTAAAACCAATGACATCCAATAGAAAAAAAGGACTGGTCCGTTTTCGGTGTCGTTGTTAATTACAAAGTTAAAATATAAACTAATTTAAAACAAATTTTATAAAAATTCAATTCAGCACATGGGAGCATATGCTCCTTCACCAGAAAAAACTTTCAAAGTTTGAACAAAAAACTTCACGCTTACATATCGACATTATATGTGCTCACATCAAATTTTACGAAAAAACGATTTTTTTGTAACTTGCGAAAAAGACAGAATTCCGTCACGTATAAAACCTTTTTTTACGCCAAAATCCATTTTTTTTACACATGATAGTAGAAATGTCGCTTTTCTGTGGAACTACTTTGTGAGCGGAATTTCGAGATGCATGGATTAAATTTTTTGTCCGAATTTTCAATATTTTGAAAGTGTATTTAAAACAAAATTTAAAAATCGGGAGCATCTCCCAGGTGCCAAAACACCATTCCCCAAATATTAGGTCTACAATATAGAGTATTTCAGAACGAAGAAAGTATTATGCATTCTAGCTCCACAAAATGCTGATGTGGCAGCTAATTAAGAGGTTGAGAGATGATTTAGAGTAATGTATGTGGATACGTATGATAACGCACATTACGAGGAAAGATGATGCCAAATACTCACTATGTCCAGGTTCAGAAGGCCTGCACATATACCTAGATCGCCAAATTTACCAACATAAAAAATATAACGCATATAAATATCATGATAAAGTAGAACATCTAAACGTTTCAATGTTATATGTTTTGTAATATATACTATATATTACGTTGGTTAAATTTACGATCTAGGGATACGTGTTGGACCTACAAACCGGAACAGGGGTAGTAGACCTTATACACAATTTTATAATAAATAGTTCTACAAACTAATAAACATAATAAGAGTATGATAGTACTCCATGATACATTGCATGATAGAGAAATTAGTTAACAGTATAACTAGCCTAGCTAGGAGCAACCACAGCCATTTGACATTTTCAACCGTCGGATCTTGCTACTGGACGTCTCAGATCGTCACTTGGTCCCGAACTGTTTTACCGTTCCGTCCCGCACTTCCCGTCCGGCTCGTCATTATTGGCCTGCTTCTCCGGGGATCGAGTTGGACAACTTCCGGTTAAACGGGCCGATTTAATGACGAAGCTGCTGATTTGTGATGGGCCACCACACTGAAAACTTATTTTTTGGCCTGTAGCTACGCTCTCGGATGATTTTCTGGCCCAACTTAGTTTTCTGCGGCTTTCTCCTTCCGTCAGGCCGCCGTCTCTTCCGCTGCTCCTCCTTCGCTGCAGTGCAAAGCAACAAAATCGCGATACCTCGCTCGAAATAAAATTCGCAAGATGAAAAGCGGCGAAGTAATGGTGATGAAGATCGTCCGTCTCCCTTCCGTTACTGTTACTAGGAGTTAAGGTACGTTACTTGTTGCCCCCTCTATATATGGTGCGTGCCCACGGGCCACGGCTTCCATATGATCTTTCACCCTGCCCCTCCTCATCAACCAATGTTACTCAGCCATCTTAGTTGATGTTATTGTTTCAGGATTTGTCCAATTGCTTTATTGGAGATGGATTTGGCATGATGGCCTCAAGATGCAGCGGCCATTCGATTCCCCTTTTGCGATTCCTCACCTCGATCTGTCTTCCCAATCCGATAGGTTTGATCCATATTGCTATTTATTCTCTTTATTTATGTAGGCTGTATCGACAGGATCAGGGATGGGCGTGGACACCTCCAGCTTCATGGCGCTCCAGAGTACTTACTCCATAGGAAGATGATGCAGGTCAAGCGCCAGATCCCATCTGCTTGCCTCGCCATTATTAAGGTAAATCAACGACCACACATCTACTATTAGTCAGAATTGTGACTTTTTGGTTTTCAATCTGGTTGTGGATTCATTAGTCTTGGGGTCTGACAGGAGAAGGTGTCGGCAATCTTCATTACGACAACATTACCCAGTAGACCATGTCGACCTTAGTGTTGCTACTTCCTTTCAACCCGTTTGATAATGGTCTGATATCCTGTATATAGTTCTACATCAGTTCATATGGCATATATCTATGAGAAAAGTTTCTTTTGTCTACATAGCACATTGCTGCCCAGTTTTAGAAGCTGCATAAGCATTTGGTGTAACATAGCCATTCATGTTTTGACATATTGCTTTGGAATGGCAAAAACTAAGTTACGTAATTTGATAAGATTATTAATGCATAAGCATGCGTGGTATTCATGATCACTACAAGAAGATATGGTTCTATCTTTATGATTAATTGATGGGCTATGCTACTTGGTATAAGGCTATACGTTCATTATTTTATGAAAATATTAGCTGAATTCATGTGATCATGTTACATGTATGCTACATTCATCTAGGGACAATGATTTTTCTTTGACATTTTCTTGTTTAAAAACAGCATAACTTTGAGCTGCACCAGGACAATAATTTAAGAGATTGAATAAACCCATCAGCTCCGTCCACAATTTTTTTTATTTACATTGGAAAATGATCTCTCCTCCTCAAAATAGGTTTTCGCCCCACTATATTAATATAGCAACCAACTGATACAATGAAACAGCTGGGGCCGCAGCACAACCGAGCCCAAACGAAAAGACAAATAAACGAAAAAGAAACTAATGCCGACACCGGCAGATTGACGAAAACGAGGATGACTCCGCAACCGCTGCGCCCTCCGGAGAAGTACAACCACGCTCCTAGCACGCCGAGACGCCACATACTAAGCAGCACCTTCAACAAGGGAACGGCGATGCCGACGCCGCTGCTGCCCGGACTAGGCCTAGGGTTTCCCCCGGTACGCGGAAGGGATTGAGGAGGAATACATCCGACACCCTTCAGGAAGGAAGGCGGCACCCGCAGGCGTCGCCGCGCCGGAGTCGGACATGCCGACATGGATTTCTCCTGACCACCAAACCCACCACCATGAACGCCCCGACGTGCTCCACCAAACATGCCACCAACCAGCACACGCCACCACGGTATTGTAGTCACCCTTGCCGTCGCACTGTGGTCACCGGGACAGGGCCTATAGGGAGACGACAAGCAGCAGGGACGGGGGTAGCGGTACCACAACCGGGCGGGGAGGGAACTACCTCCACCGTTTTTGCGGTCGCCGACCGGACATGGCAACGAGGGCAAACCAGGCCCGAACTGGCCCGGCCGGGCCCAAACTGGCCCGTAAAGCCCTACTACCAAGCTGCAGCAGGCCGGCCTCCCGCCACCCATCCACCGCCGCCGCACCATCTCCGCCGCCAGGGAGCACCGCCGGCGCGCCGAAAACGGAGGCAGCCCGCCCAGCCCATCTGGGCCCCGCCTGGGCCAGATCTGGGGGAGTGAGCGAACGGGTGTCTCACACCGCAGCGGCCCGAGTTCCAGCGGTTCTGTCTAATTTTTGGAAAATGGTCTCAGCCCTGACTTAAAATAAGCGTTCAATTTTTCATCTTGTGTTGTCCTTTCGCTTCAGCCTTCAAGCGGGCTTGTAATATGATGTGACTTCTGTTAGAGCTCAATTCATATATACTCAAGAGGAGCTGGATTTTTTTTTTCATCTCGTGTTGTCCTTTCGCTTCAGCCTTCAAGCTGGCTTGTAATATGATGTGACTTCTCTTAGAGCTTAAGTCATATATATACTCAAGAGGAGCTGGATTTTTTTTCCTGAAAATTGCTATTTTGGCGAGAACAAAATACTAGAGGCCATGAACTCAATAGGTTTCCTTTTGCAGAACATACAATTACATTGGTTCCTTTTCCATTTTACAAAAAAATGTTGTCTGTGTCTAAATTCTTGCTTTCTGAAACCTAGCTGGCAGCAAACTTGTGTTCACTACTGATAACGATAGCATACAATGCGCATGTGTGTGTGTTGCTTGTTGCTTGTGCGCACAAGCATTGTAAGAAAAGGTGGGTGCTGGTGACTTGGTATCGTTTTATGTAGTCTCCCTCCAGACCAGAAGTCTCATTTGCTGTCCAACTACTATACAAGGAAAAATTGTGTGTACTTACTGTCTTTCCTAGACTTCAGATTTTTGTATACACAGTACATGATTTTATCATATAGACTCAAATTCATAGAGCTATGTTCTGGAATAACCTGTCAAAATTTAATTGTTCTTTTCTAAAGCTGATTTACCTGGACCAAGCGCGGGAACAAACTTGACATGACAACCAAGAAAATTTAGAAGGATGTGGAGCAACCAGGAAGGACTTCAACTCAGTCCTCGGTTTTGTTGACTGAATGGTATTTCCAGTCTTTAACAGTTTTTGTAAACAGTGAAACAACCTGTGTGTAGCATCAATGTAGAATATTTGCATGTTTAACTTAAATGTACATTTTTTTACAAGATCCGCACCCAATTATTCTCAAATAGCTTACGCTATTATTTTCTCGAGATGGACGGGCGCTGCAACGCGCGCTTTCATGATCTAGTTTATCATACACAAGTATCGTATGCATGATACTACTGTATGATGGTAACTACTATGGCTAGCCTTATGCATTTGATACATCCAAAAAATTATTGTGTTACAGCAAACGAGAAATAAAGATCACAGTAATATCATAGTTACTCCTAACCAGAGAGTGAAAAATAGAGTATCATAACACACGAGAAAAAATACTTATAAATAGATCTTGCACATAATTTTGCCTTAAAATTATATAAATTAATAAATATGAATATAAATAGCGCAGATGTGAGCAGGTAGCCATGGATCTAGGCAAGGACGATCATGGTTTTTTCACGATAAAAAATGAGAAAAGTACAAATCACCATGGCCCACGACAAACATGCCCTGACAAATTTTTTTTTGTCACAGTGATATTAGAGAAGAGAGGATAATAAATGAGAGAGTTTATGATTTCTAATGATATTTAGAAAATTCTCTAGCCTTAGACTACTCATAGTGGCAGTAACATGGGTAGTAATATCACACATTTCAAAATATTTTGGTGACATGACATGACAATGAATGAAGAAAGAGATTGAGGCGGTAACTAGCTATGTTACAGTAATATCACACTTCACAAGACAAGATGAGTCTACAACCTAATAAATATAACCTTGCATGATACCACACATATGTTAGAGCATCTCCAGTCGCGTTCACCACGATGTTCGGGGGACCGCGGACAAGAAATGGAGAAAAAAACTTTTTAGTCGCGTCCTCCAAACCTTAAAAGCGCCTCATTTTGTGTCCGGCGTCCCCGATAGAGACTCTGTGTATAGAGTCTCTACTGGGGACGCCGGACACAAAAATAGCGTCCGCATGCATGCAGCCCCTAATCTCCACATGTTATTCTATTTTTCCCTTATTTTCTCTCACCTACTTTTCCCACATGGGTTGGCCCTCTATTAAAATGCATGAATCTAGACGTTGTTTGAGGGACACAGTTGGAAATGGTCTCTTTTTTATTTAGATTTTTGGTCTCTTTGTATCCTGCTCGATCCCCAAATGCATCCCAAATCATTCTGCCGGACGTTTTTTGAGAAACGCGACTGAAGATGCTCTTACTACCCACTATAGAGGTAGTAACATAGAATAGTGATATGTGCATGTTACTACTCTATATTACTCCCCATTATGACTAGTCTTATAACCCCTGACTGACATAGGCATCCCCAATGGGCCTGCCGAAGATGGTACCCGGGGTTTACTGAAGGCCCATGACTCGAAGAATAGAGAAGATTCGGAAGCCCAAGTTACTATTAAGGAAAGATAGAGTTGTATTAGGAAGTACTACCTGTAATCTTACGGGACGGGTTAGAAACCCTCCCGGACTCTGTAACTTGTGTATTACGAAATCCCTCGGCTCCGCCTCCTATATAAGGGGAAGTCGAGGGACAAAGGGAGGATCGATTCATTGTTTCACGCAACCCTAGTTTTTACATCGTCGAGTACTTTTCGGCTGAAACCTTCGAGATCTACTTGCCCTCTACTTCCGACTAAAATCCTAGTCTATAATACGTAGGCATTGATAAGTTAATCCCTTGTCAATTGGCGCCGTCTGTGGGAATTAGAGGTGTCAAGGATCTGATCTCGATGGCACGTTCAAGATCATCGACTTCCTCAACTGGAAGCAACGCAATGGACAGAGGTAAACAGATCGAAACTGGTCTAGTTGATTTTGTTCCTCACCCGCCCTCCCATTTGGATGCATATGCGTATCTGGAGGAGCCCATGGAGATGACGTTTGGAAAGTTCCACTTCCACGTCGAGAAATATGGAGCGTATCGTCTCGAAATTCCGATCTCGTCGGGGTTATCAGCGGTCGATACCGATTTTTCAAGTTCAACATCATCAATCGAGTCAGGCGACGAGAAAACTTCATCGCCACGCTTCATCAGCACCAGGGCAAGTGAAAAACTCGCCAAAATCTTCAGCGACATGTCTTTCGAGTCATCTGCGGACTCCTATATAAGCGATGACTCGAGCGACATCGACAGCTTCAACTTCATCGACAGATCCATCACTGTTGGAAAGGTCTTCACCAATCTCTATGATGGTGTCATCAAACCCGACAAAGTTCAGAATCCAAAATATCATCAGATCTACGCAATTGGAGAACCAAGCCGGCCAGAACCGGCGACATCAGAGGCTTTCGACGATGCGGGAAATCCGTATGTCGATCCTGCGGATCTCACGTGAGGTTTGGGAACAAAATATATCGGACCAGGAACACGAGAGATGGTACGATTTCCGCAGGCAGTGTGGGATCGAGTCGCAAGAGCTATTGATGGTACATAACCAATGACCATTACGGCAACACCTGAGGAGTTACAAGCATATCAATATAGGCTTGCACGTATCAGGAGGGAGCTGGAGAAGCAGAAAATCGAGTTGGACAGGAGGCAGGAAGCAACTTCCGCATCAAGCAGGCGAGGGCAGAGCTAAGCCGAAATTCAGGAACTTCGGGAGATAGTCATAGAGAAGCTCGAAGGAGAGCAAGATCTCGGCTGCAAAATATACCTGAAGCAGAGAGAGAAAACTTAGTTCAAAACCTCGACATGTCTTTTATGTCAATCGACACGAGAGGGTATATTATTCCCAAAATACCAGAAGCGGGGTATATGGCAACGCAAGCTTTCATCCTAGCGTCCAAGCCACCTTCCGGAGATCCAAGAGAAGCGTTGTATAACATGGCCATGGTAGAGTGTGGAGCCATGGGAGCAGCATTCGCAGCTACACCTTCCGAAGGATCAGCAAGGCAAAATAGTCCACGACCCACTGCAGCAGCACTAGGTCCCGAAAGAACAAGTGGAGCAAGAGACACAGCAGCACAAGCACGGGTGGACAGAGCACGACAAAATAGAAGAGAACATCGGCATTCCCCAGAGATAGATGACGAAGACATTTGTGGGCTACCGTGCTTTACAAGAAGGGTCCGGAAAACTCGAGTTCCTTCAGGGTTTAAGTTACCCGATAATTTCAAAAAATTCGATGGCCTGCAAGATCCCGAGGATTGGCTAGTCGATTACCTCGAGACGGTGAAACTGATAGGTGGAACCAGAGCAACAGCCATGCAGAGCATTCAAGTACACCTAAGTGGAGCCTCAAGATCTTGGATCAAGAAGCTTCCTCCAGGTTCCATCGATAGCTGGGACAGTTTTGAGGTTGTGTTCGTCAAGAATTTCCGGTCCACCTGCAAAAAACCTGCATCACTAGAAAAGTTGAGATCATGTCGATAAAAGCATGATGAGTCAATGTGGAAATACATCCAGAGGTGGAACATTATCAAAAACTCGGCAGAGAACATATCTGACGAGAGGGCAATAGATGCGTTCGTGGCAGGAATTTGACGAGGAGATTTTGTCGAGGACTTGAGGAGAACAAACCCAAGGACAGTGTCAGCATTAATGGAGATAGCAAACAGATGGGCGGATGGAGAAGATGCTGTCCACAATAAGCGACATAGGTCACCAGAGGAGGACCGCAATCGAAACTTCCAAAATAGACGACGATTCTCTCGGCAGTTTTCGAGTTATGACGCTCCTGGCCAAATATCGGCTGGTTTCCGAGAAAATACTGGGGGAAATAGTGGAGATGATTATCAAAGGAGTAGCGAGCAGCGAGGCGACAATAGAGATGATTCTCGGAATAACAGGCAAAATAGTGGACCAAGGTTTCAGAGACCTTTCGTATCGCCCGAGGATATGATGAACGGGCCATGTCAGATATATTTCTATCTCGACAATAATGGGAAGAGGCAGTCAGGACATCAAATGGGAAGAGGGAGTAACATGCAATTATGCGCTGCGTTATCTACACACTTTAATAACATGTCGTATCATTAAATGATACTCCTCTTACTCAATGTGCAACTAATCAACGCTCATTTGTGTAGGGGCAAAAGTATACTCCAACCAACTATTATGAATTCATTTTCTATCACCCGCCTCGAGACTTTGCTCTAAGTGGCTAAGAGCAAATACAATAAGGTACAGTCAGTTGGCTATAAATATTATAAGTTTGCTTAGTTGGAGGAGAGATTTTAGGAGAGAGAAGGGAAGTTGACTCTTATCTAATACTACCTTCATCCCAAGGCTTAAGCTCTATATTTTTTAGAAAGTCAAACTATGTCAAGTTTGACCAAGTCTTTATCAAAAATCATTAAAATGTAAAATAGAAAATTAATATTTTCATGTGCTATCTTCAAAATATCATATTTGTTGATAAATTATTCTGAAAATTTGGTCAAACTTTACTTGCTTTGACTTTTCCAAAAAAATATAAGCCTTAAGCATTGGCATGGAGGTAGTAGTCCGCTCTAGCACGTGCTCCTAGGCATAATGTGAGACTAAAAGGTAGGTCATGTATTGTAAAAATACTACACTTTTATAGCTTACTATTATACTACCTCCATTTTAAGGTATAAGGCGCCTTCGTTTTACGTGTTTTTTGTTTGATCAAGAATTACTTCAAATAGATAAACATTATTTGTATAAAATTAGTATCATTAAAATGTTCTTGTCAATACGAATCCAACGATACTAATTACATATAATATAATCAAGATTTTGTTCCTCGATTTTTATGGTCAAAGTTCATCTTGGAATACGCGTGCGCCTTATTCCTTGAAACATAGGTAGATGCTAGCTATAAATTAACTATAGATGATGTGACAAATTGTTATAGACGGCTAGCGATTATACTACTGTTCTTACTCTAAGTGCAATTTGAAAACAAGAGCTCTTCCAAAATTGAAGATGTTTTTATGGTTGCTTCTGATGCAAACATTGGCACGTGGACTCCGGATCTGGATGTGCGCTCTGCACCGAGCTAGTTTTGGAGAAAAAGACCACCTCTTTGTTTGTTGTATTTTTTCAGGCCACGTGTTCTTAGCGCATCTCTAACGGCTCGATGCATTTTTGATATAAGAAGTGTTTATTTTTGCATGTTTTGGTGGAGCCGCAGACACTAAAATGCTACTGTTGGTAGAAATGTCTGTTTGGGTCGGGGGTTGCCCCAGCGACCTGACGTATTTTGGTACGTGCGGGCAATTTTTTATTTGTAGTTAAATTTTCAACCCAAATTACTTATAGGAATACCAAATAATAAAAATCTTGCAATAAAATAATATTAAGTTCTTTATTACACTCAAATAAATAACAAAGTTCAAATACAAATATATTTCCCAATTAAGCAACTAAAATTCAATTAAATATCTACTTCTCATGCCCTGTCAATGCCCACTAATATTCAATAATATCCGTTAGGAAACGAGTGGATACGTGGCTATCACGAAGGTCAGCGTGCATATGGGAAAAATCCTCAGATGATGTTGCCCCTAGCTGCGCTATTCTTGGTTGTGGAGGCTATCATCACAATCTTGCACAACGATCATGATATGCATGATCACAGAAGCAGTCATCACGTCATACAAGATCTAAATATTCCATGTTCTAGCAGGGGTACGAATAATAGCCCACCGAGCATGCACCACAGTAAATGCTCGCTCCACATCTTTTCTGCAAGCCTCTTACCTGTGGGCAAACCTTTTCATTTTCTTTGTTCCAGGATTACCTACTGTCTTCACAAGTGTGGGTCAGTCTAGATAGATGTCATCAAAACAATAATATGTCTTGTCATATGCATTTCCATTGATCTCATAGCTAACCACAAAAGCATTGCCTTTCACAAGCCTTGAGAATACTGGTGAGCGATGGAGCATATTGAGGTCATTGTGGGAACCGACCATGTCAAAGAAAGAGTGCCAAATCCATAGAACATGTGATGCAACTGCTTCAACAATGACAGTGCATCCCTCCGCAGGCCCGCTATACTGGCTATACCATGCAATGGACAATTTTTTCACTCCCAGTGCATGCAATCTATGTTGTCGATTATTCTCGGAAATCCTCTTGCTTCGTTGACCGACGTCAGTCATGTAGTATCGGCAAAAGTTGGTTCACTCAAGTAACAATCGTAGACCACCGCTATCAAAGCTCGGTAGAACCTGCACGTTGCCACCAGGCATGTGGACTCGCTCATTCGCAAGTACTCATCAAGGATATTACCGGCCACTCTGTTCTGTACGCAAGCATACGTACAACTACAGAACACTTGTGATAATAGGTGAAGCCTAGCTTACCAGTGGCATCTACCTTGCATATGCAGTAGGGGTCGTAGTCTCTCACACCGCAAAGAATAATCAAGAACAAGTCTCTTGACATACGATATCACCGCAAGAACATGGCTTCCATGAAGACCGGCTTGGTCGGGTGGAAGTAGTCCTGGTATAGCCGGTAGTTGCCATCCTCTTGCTCGAGCAACATGTTGTCCTTGCGAGGCTTCGTTGATCCTCTGTGCAACGGCCTCTGCGTCTTAGTGTGCTCATGAATGAGGGCAGCCGCGCAACTATGAGACCTGAAGAGGCGTCCAATTCATCTTCCGACGAGCTATCTATGATGCCCTTGTCAAAGAAGTCGATCGACTGCCTAAGGTCCATCTACGGGGCAACAATTAGAGGTGATCTTCCATCTTAAACAAACGGACGATGATGGCCCAGGATTTCTTATTGGAAATTTGTCGAACAAGTCGTGAGCGTCTTGACCATTGGCCGGTTCCGAGTGAGAGGGTGGCAGGGCAGGGGCTACGGCGAGGCATGCAATGGCACTCCACGCCGCCACCAAAAAATTCTTCCTGCGAGGTGCAAGCGGAACATAAACGTACGGGCAATGGCGAGCAGCAGAGCTGGCTGCCGCCTAGCTCTGGGTTGCAAAGGGGAGGGGAGGGAGGCGAATGGGCGAGGTGAGTTTGCTATCTCTGGCAGGCATGCCTAGGGTCGACTAGAGGAGGACGTGTGCATACTCATTTGTTGTCCATGCCGACGCATTCTCTCCCCAAATTTGGGTCGTGCATGCATCGACGCGGTTACAACGGTCACTTTGTGTCGGCCCTATGGGCTGGGTTTTTTTTTCCGCTAATTCGATCCAGTCTAACCGAAACATACACTTTTAATTTGTTTGCGTCGGACCATTGGAGATGCCCTTAGACATTCAATGGGACATGTCCGTGCCTTTCTCTGAGAAATTTGCTTCTGCTCGATCAGCATTTGGTGGTCCGTCATGGAAGCTGTAACTTGTGCTGCGTGCAATATTTGGAGATTATGTAATGATTTCATTTTTAGGGATACGTCGATCTCGTTTAACAGATGTAAAGTGGGCTTTCACCGGCATCTCCTCCTTCATAAACACAAAGTGAAGTTTTCACTTGTTCAACCACTAGTTGAATGGATGCTCGCCATCTTTATTTGGTCTTGTTTTTGTTCTTGAGACACTTCTTCCATTCTTGATGTAATCTGAATAGTTCTGTACATTTGTTATTTCATAATATATAAAATTACACCGTAGATATTTTCCATGCGGCGATTTAAAAAAAATAAAGAAAGAGATGGTTATGGTAATGATACCGTCACATTACACTTTTTAATACAAAATATGTCTAGAAGCAAATTAATGCATCCATATACTCCATCTAACCCGTTCACGATTACCTCGTGCTCTACGTTTAGTCAAAGTCAATTTTTGTAAAGTTTGATCGAATATTTTGGAAAAAATCAACATCTACAATATAAATCTATTGTCTTAGAATCGTCATAAAATATATATTTATATTATATGCATTTGATATAGTAAATGGTGATGTTTTTTTCTTCTACTCTTGGTCAAACTACAAATTATGGCTTTGACAAAACCTAGAACGGGAGGTAATTTTGAATGGAGGGAGTATGACTACTTCTATGTCACTGTGTATACTACATAAAGGTAGTAACATAGACTAGCGCCATATGCATGACACTAGTTACTCCCCGCTACGGGTGTAGCCTAAACTGGTATGGATGGACTATTTTTTATCGTTAGTTATGTTGCCACATCGGTACTTTGCCTATAATATCGCGCTGAAAGAGTTTTACACAGTGGACAATAGAGGATTTGCACGCCTCAATGATGCTTACATCACGTTGCTTCCAAAGAAGGAAGGGGCAATTTTTGTTGGGGGCTTCAAGCCGTTGATTTTGATTTATAACATTGCCAAAATCGTGGCAAAAGCAATGGCACTGCACCTCGCGGGCCGCTGTTGTAGTAGGTGGACTATAATCAGAGTGTGTTCTCAAGGGAAGATTGGTACATGGAAATTTGTTCTTGGTTCAACACTCAATGGGAAGCCTCCATCGAACGAGAACACCGGCGCTAATACTCAAACTAGATATGGAAAAGGCCTTTGATTCTGTGTCGTGGCCTTAGAAAAGGAGCTAATACTCAAACTAGAGGTTTCAAGCCCAAGTGGATTGCTCCCTTGGGCACTATTCTCCACCGCGGGCACAAGGATGCTCATTAATGGCAGCATGGGTGACATAGGCATCCTCAATGGGCCTGCTGAAGAAAGTACCCGGGGTTTATTGAAGGTCCATGACTCGAAGAATATGAAGCCAGGAAGCCCAATTAAGTGTCGGTTTGGAAAGATAGAGTTGTATTAGGAATAATGATTTGTAACTATTACGTGACGAACTCAAAGAGTATCCCGATGTTTGTAACTTGTACATCACGAAACCCTCGGCTCCGCCTCCTATATAAAGGGGAGTCGAGGGAGAAAGAAATGATCGATTCATTGTCAACATAACCCTAGTTTTCTAGCAGTCGAGTACTTTTCCGGCTGAAACCCTCGAGATCTACTTGCCCTCTACTTTACACGAAACCCTAGTCTACAATTTGTAGGCATTGACAAGTCGATACGTTGTCAATTGGCGCCGTCTGTGGGAACTAGAGGCGACAAAGAGCTGATCTCGATGGTACGTTCAACATCGTCGACATCTTCGGTGGCAAGCAACGCGATGGACGGAGGCAAACAGATCGAAACTGGTCTTGTCGATTTTGTACCTCACCCTCCCGCCCGTATGGATGCATATGCGTATCTGGAGGAGCCAATGGAGATGACGTTCGGAGGTTTCCACTTCCGCATCGGGAAGGAAGGATCGCATCGCCTCGTAACGCCGATTTCGTCGGGTTCGTCGGCGGTCGACTCTGATTTCTCGGGGTCATCATCATCGTTCGAGACAGGCGATGAGGAGATCTCGCCGCCAGGCTTCGTCAAGCTCACATCAAGCGGAAAACTTGCCGACATCTTCGGCAACATGTCCTTCGGGTCGCATGCATACTCAGATCTAAGCAGCGACTCGGAAAGCATCGACAGCTTCGACTTCATCGACAAATCTATATCAGTTCGAGCGGTCCTCACCGATCCGCGCGATGGCGTCACCAGCTCCAGGAGGAACAACCCGACAACATATCATCAAGTCTATGTAATCGGAGAGACGAGTCGCGCAGAGGAGGAAACATCAGAGGCTTTCGATGATCTGGGAAATCCATACATCGATCCCGCTGATCTCTCGCGAGGTTTGGGCACCAAATATGTCGGGCCTACACCGCGACAGAGGCTACCGCTTCCGCAAGAAGCCTGGGATAGAGCAACAAGAGCCATCAATGGCACGGATCCGATGACCACCACTGCAACTTTAGAGGAGATGCAAGCGTATCAATATAGACTCGCTCGGGCCAGACGAGAGATAGAAAAAGAAAAGATAGAACTTGAGAAAAGGAAAGCCGCAGCTTCTGCATCAAGCAGGCGAAGAGCTGACCTAAGTCGACAGTCAACGACCTCGGATGATAACCACAGAGCAGCGCGCGATAGAGGAAGATCTTGCCTGCAGCATATACCCGAGAATGAATGGGAGCACTTGATCCAGAATCTCGACATGTCCTTTATGTCGATAGACACAAGAGGGAACATTGTCCCCAAAACACCGGAGGCAGGGTATATGGCGGCTCAATCTTTCATATTAGCGTCAAGGCCACCAGCTGGAGACCCGAGAGAAGCACTGTATTAGATGGCCATGACAGGAGTGGGAGTCATGGGAACAGCGTTCGCAGGACCTAGTTCACCACAACCCGCAAGTGCTCCAAGGCGAAATAGTCCTCGAACTACCCCGGTGGCGCGAGACCCTCCACGAGCAGACGTGGCGAGGAATACAGAAGCTCAAGATAGAGTGGACAGAGCAAGAGAAAGCAGGTCCAGGCGATATTCGCCAGAAGTCAAGGAAGAGGATATGTGTGGACTACCCTGCTTCACTCGACGAGTTCGCAGAATTCTGGTCCCTTCTGATTTCAAATTGCCAGACGGTTATAAAAAGTATGATGGTCTGCAGGATCCCGAGGATTGGTTAATCGACTTCCTAGAGACAGTAAAATTACTGGGTGGGTCAAGAGCAACATCTATGCAGAGTGTTCAAGTACATCTCAGTGGAGCCGCAAGATCATGGATAAAAAGTTACCAGCAGGATCTATCGACAGTTGGGAAACTTTCGAGGAGCTATTCATAAAAAATTTCCGTTCCACGTGCAAAAACCCCGCGTCCATAGAGTAGCTCAGGGCCTGCAAGCAAAAGTTTGGTGAATCAATGAGGACTTACATCCAGAGGTGGAATATCATAAAGAATTCTGCTGAAAACGTATCCGACGAAAGAGCGATAGATGCGTTTGCCGCGGGAATCCAGCGACGGGACTTCATCGAGGACTTGGGCAGATCCAACCCAAAAACAATCGCGGAACTCATGGACATAGCGAATCGCTGGGCAGATGGAGAAGATGTTGTGCACAATAAATGGCATAGGTCACCCGAGGAAGACCTCAACAGAAACAATCATCAAAATAGGCGACGATTTTCTCGTCCATACGCAGATTATGACAACACCGGCCACGTAGCGGCCGGCTTCCGAGGAAACAATGGTGGAAATAATCGGGAGGATTATCAGAGAAGCAACGAACAGCGCGACGCGCCAAGTTCTAGCAGGCAAAATAATCGGCCAAGGTTCCAGAGGCTATACAATATATCACCTGACGATCTCTTCAATGGACCATGTCAGATGCATTTCTATCTCGACAATGAGGGAAAAAGACAGTCAGGCCACCTGCAGAAGGACTGTCGAACTTTTCAGGCGTTGCACCGGCACGCAGCATACCATAACGCACATGCAGCAAATAGAGGAAACCCGCAAGGGCCAAGGAGTGAGATTCACCTTCCACCTCCTCCCGCAATTACCGATGAAAATCGGCATCAGCTGCAGCTGGCGGAAAACCCAGTCAACGGTCCATATATCGACACAAACGGAGCGGTGGCGATGATCGAGAAGGGCAGACCCTCGAATAGGGCCCAGAAGGTGATTTCGCGGCAGGTGTTCATGGTGGAAAAGATGCCTCCACCAACAGTCGAGTATTTGAATTGGTCGGGACACGATATAGGGTTCACACAAGCAGATCATCCACCTCAAGTGCCACGACCAGGGCAATCAACGCTGATCCTTCCAGCAGTAATTGCAGGATTCGACGTCTCGCGGATGTTCATAGATGGAGGGAGCATCATAAACCTCATGTACGCAGATACACTGAGGAAAATGAAGATTTCTCTGGCCAACTTGACACCAACCGACACGCGTTTTCATGGCATCACACCCGAAAAACCCAGTTATCCACTGGGAAAGATCAATCTCGACGTTCAGTTTGGAACCCGAGATAATTACACAAGAGAGAAGTTAGAGTTCTATGAACACATACAAGGTGACCCGATATCTCCTATATTGTTCATTCTAGTGATGGATGTGTTCTATGAAGTGGACAATTTTGGCGGAGGTGCACGGGATGTTCGCCCAGTTTGAGTGAAGTGGGATCACACATAGACTGTCTTTTTTTGAGGATGATGTGGTCTTGCTGATCAAGGCAAACCCTGCGGAGGCTGAAGCGAGACTATGATTCTTACAGGATTTCTGGGGAAGCATCTCATCTAGAGTGTAATCTCACAAAGAACTCAACGTCTCCAGTTAGATATGATGGGGTGGATTTTCAACAATTAACAAACATATTGCAATGCCTAGTTCAACAGTTCCCGGTTCAGTACTTGGGACTTCCTCTATCACTCGTCAGGTTGACAAAACGTGATCTACAACCGTAGGTCGATAAAGTGGCAGCGCATGTGCCTACATGGAAAGATTCAATGTTTGAGAGGAGTGGAATATTGGTACTTGTGGAATCAACTTTGATGGTGACTCCCATTTACCATCTGCTATCACTGGATCTGCCACCGTGGTTTTTCAGGTGTACAGACAAGCTCCTACGTGGCTTGTTCTCGTTGACAACAACAGAGCAAGGAAAGGGCAATGTATTGTAGCCAGATGCATGATCTGTTTGCTGAAAGTTTTTGGTGGGCTGGGGGTGGAGAATTTGAGGCTGCTGAATATGGCGTTGAGAATGAGATGTCATTGGCTCAAGATGGACGAGAAAGATAAAGCCATGGAAGGGACTGCAGTTTGCCATTCGTGAAGTTGATGTGGATCTATTCAAAGCTGCAATAAAGTGCGTGATGAGCGATGACAAGCGATTGAAATTTTGGGTCAACTAGTGGATCGATGCATGTCCATTGTGCTAGCTAGATTGCGCCTAACCTGATCAAGCACGTGAAGCTGGCTAGCCCGAAAGTTAGTGTGGCGGCTGTGATGGGCAACAACTGGGTTCGCATGATCAAGGGTACACTGTTAGTACATGCAATTGTCGAGTACCTGGAACTATGAGAGGGAATGCACGGAATAATTGTTACAGATGGTGTCCTTGACTCCATCAGTTGGAGGCTCATGGCTTGTTCGACCTACTCCGCTAAGACTATGTATGACATGTTCTTCATTGGGAGGAAAAAGATGCTGGGAGCGAAGGAACTGTGGGCGGCCGGGGCGCCTCTAAAGCACAAACTTCACACGTGGCTAGTGCTCAAAGATAGGCTATGGACATCAGACAGATTGGTGAGGCGCGACCTACAACAACCGACTATATGTGTGATGTGCTGCCATGAGGAGGAGACGGTCGAGCACCTCACGCTGCAATGCTCATTCTCGAGGGAGATCTGGTACCATCTGGTGCTACCATTAAGGATGCACAGACACACACAAAATTTGGATGTCTACCTAAGTATTTGTGACCGAACCTATCTAATGCAACACCCAAGCAACACATGAAAGAGATGAACACCCTGGTGATTTTGGTCGCGAGAAAGGTTTGGCTCGAGCAGAATTCCAGAGTCTTTGACAAGGCTGCAGTACTGCGGCGGAGCTTGTTAGAGCATCTCCAGTCGCGCCCCCCAAATCGTCCCCCAAACCGCGCCGGATTGAGCGTTTGGGGGACGTGTTTTGTTCGTGCAGCGTTTGGGGGACGTCGCTCCCCAGTCGCGTCCCCCAAACGCCGCCCCCAAATGAATATTCAAATTGTTGCATTCAAAAGAGATCGTTCCCGTCGAATCGTCACGATCATAGTAGCGGCGATCAAATATAGCATATGAACAAAAATGTTTGCGAGGATTGTTTTCAAATTAAAATACAACAAGCAATAATAAATAGGGCTAGATGCTAGATCAAGGTGCCACGGTATTTCCTTTGATCCTCCACAAATGCTCAACGAGATCAGCTTGAAGTTGATCATGAACATTGCAGTCACAGATCTCTGCATGCATGGCGAGGAAATCAGCAAAATCTGTAGGCAACTGATACGTCTCCGACGTATCGACGCATCCTAGAGCCCGTTTTGCCGTCTTCTGTTGTGTAGTCAGATAATTCACAGTTCGGTTTGTTTATTCTCGTGTAGTTATTTTACATGTGTGCACCGTGGAGATAGATTATAAAGGATAAACAGTTCATAATGCTGCACTTTAGCTCTTTACTTTTTAGGTGGCTCAGTTTAGCTTAACAACTTTATTTTCTGATCCTATGCTATGTGAGATCATGACAAAATATGTGCTTGGTTGCTAATAATGTTTTCTACCTTGTACAGGTCGGCTTTCAGCCTTCAGCTAAGAAGATCAAGTTCGATGAGGATTAGCTATATGCCTATATGGAGGGCACAAACATGGCTGGTCGGTTTTAGTGAGGCGATGGTGATTTCGTACTTGGGTTTTGTATCTTGTCTCTTTAGTCTGTTGTATTAGTTAAATGACTGGTTTATGTAGCGAGGAAGCATATGAAGCTTGGATGAAAAAAAGAACTTTCTTGCTTTGCTCCACCATGATACGTATTTACATCTATACCTCTCAATGCAGGCTTGCTGAATGTTTGACAGAGTAGCTTTGCAGAGATTTTGCTGGAAAACGTTCAATTTACCTATCAGTAAAGTGAATAAAAACTGGAATAGCAAGTTCTCTGAGAATTAAATCTCAGGTCCTCATGTAGGCCCGTTAGATCCATATTTGAGATTTGTGCTGGGACCACTAGTTGGTAGTATTGAACTACTAGTGATTGATAGATTTTAGCAGCCTCCTTAGGTTGGAACTCAAGCCGAGATTTGGTTTCAACAAGGATTTGTGCGGATTTTGTTTCAGAAAAGGCTAATCATTGAGCACAAATATATAGCCGTGCTCACTGGGTGAATGCTGAGCGGAGTAAACTAAAATTTGCTTTTGACAGGAGCTTGGTCTGACAAAAAAAACTTGGAGCCGGCCACGCCAGCGTATTGCCAATTTGTCAAAATGATTTGGTCTCGTTCCAATATTTGTCAATGCCCCAATTGCCTTGTGCTTGCTCCAAATCTTTTGGCAAAGCCAGACACTGATTATAATGCACGTTCAGTTTTAGCAAAATTCTGCTGTGGAGCGTTTTTGAACAGCAAATGGCTTCACAAATTCGGCAGCGTTTCAGTTTAATCATTTTTGATTTGTGGAACCCTCTCGCCGTCTTTTTCTGAGATGCCCTTCTCACAATTATCAATTGCATCGAAGCCAAATCTGTTCCCAGTTCAGTTTTTTCTTTTACATGTTCACAACAAGAGTGTTTCTCCCCCACAAAGGAGGCCAGATGACGGGCTACGTACCTGACGAAATTTTGACAATCAGACCACCTGCCCCCAGTGAAATGCCAGAAAGAACCACCTCTGAGTGCAAATGTCAAAACTACCGTGGTGGCACGCTGGCCAAGCGACACGTCGCACATGCCGCCTTAGCCGGTGGCGGCAGGACTTGCCGCCGTGAGTGGTGGCGGAACGTTGGGCAGCTTCGTCCGCGACGCCGGGTGGTGGGCCCTGCCGCCACCGGCTGTGGCGGCACGTTGACGTGGCCTGACATGTTTTGTTTTCCAAATGAAAGAACAACAAAATATCATAAATAAAAAATTGGTTGGTGAAAATAAGCTTTGCGAAAGTTTTTTTTTTTTGAGAAACACAATACAAACGCAGATGCTCACATACACGCGCATACACTCACCTCTATGAACGCACACACACACACCCTACCCCTATGAGCACCTTCGGAAGACTAGGACGGCGGATCGGATCTTGAAATTGACGAAGTCACCACAGACGCCTTGCTGTTGACGGGAACGTCGTCTCCCACCGAAAGAATATTCCGACTTTTACGAGACACACATATGTCAAAGTTGGGGTTTAAACTCTGGTGGACTGGGGTACAACCACCTTCCTAACCACCTAACCTCAGGTTGGTTCTCTTTGCGAAAGAAGTTATTTTACTTTTTTGTTAAAGATTGCATGGTACTCCAATATCAATATCATCGATTATTTAGCTGCAAAAATCTACCCAACACGAATATTACAGAGACAATATTTGCCCAATCAACTTATCAATAGCTAGCAGAGAAGACCCGCCATTCTCTAAACAAGACTCCACCTTCTTCTTTAGCTTTTGCGCTCTTTCCCTTGCAACCACTCCCTTGGCGCCCTTCATAAGCTTCCGAACTGCGTCCTCGATTTTGTTTCTCTTCAACTCACCATCAAGCTCGAACCCTACACCCCACGCCGCCTCCACATATCTCGTGTTCATCATTTGGTCCGCGAACTGAGGCCTGCAGATCATGGGGAGACCCTCGCTGATGCCCTCCAGTGTCGAGTTCCAGCCATTGTGCGTCCAAAACGCACCCACTGCAGGGTGGGCCAGCACCTCCTGCTGCGGGGCCCACGGGATCACCTTGCCCCTTCCCTCCACGGCGAGAGCAAACCCCTCCGGCAGATCGGATCCGTCTGATCCTCGCACGAGGTCACGTCGAACAACCCATAGGAAGGGCTGGCCACTGTTGGCCAATCCCCAAGCGACCTCCAGGAGCTCCGCGGCGTCCATGGACGCCAGGCTTCCAAAGCTCACGTACAGCACGGACCCTGTGGGTTGCGTGTCCAGCCAATCGATGCAGCTACGGTCCTCGCGCAGCAAGCTGCTCCCGGTGCTCCGGGCGGAGAGCTTGTGTAGTGGGCCGACCGCGAGCACGACGGCGCTGTCTAGCTCCCTTCGGATCCTCTCAAGCTCGGCGGTTTCGAGTGCGTCGAACGTGTTGATGACGAGGGCTTTTGAGTTCATCACTGCTTCAGTCGCTCTGGACAGAACTTTACGCATCATTTCATGGTTGCTGCTGCTCGAGAAGAACAGGTCCCTGACACGCAGCGGCGGCAGCTCCTTCACCGGCGTGTAGAGCTGCGATTCTGAAACATAAAGATTCAACGGCTGCATCTCACCGCTACAAATGTTTCTATTGAGCTACGAGACTGATTAATTAGCAAAATTGCAAGACATGCAAACACGGATCACAATTTAGTGTCTGTTTGGTTCCCAGCCACACTTTGCCAAGATAAAGTTTAGCAATTTGACATGTGTTTGGTTCTTGCCACACTTTAGAGCGGCCACACACTATCCATATGATCCATTTGTCATAGAGTGAATTTTTTGCTAACTTTTGCCATACTTTGTGCCTTCCAAAATTCTAGCCACACTTGCCAAAGTTAGGTTTGGCAACAGGCTAGTGCAAATCTCATTTTAATTTGAGTTTTCTTACTGACCTTTGGGAGGCAGATAACCGTTTTGGTGGAGCATGGGATATGCGAGGAAGCAGCTGAAGCAGGCGGCGCTGGCGGAGCGCAGCACCATGGTCGGGAGCCCGATCGCCGTGGCGGCCTTCTGCACGGCCAGGAGGTTGGCGTCGATGAACAGGCACGCGGCCGTGGGCTTCTCCTTATCCCCGAGCACCGATGCGAGGGCGTCGCGGACGGCCCCCGGCTCCTCCATGGCAGCGTTCATGGCGAGGATGATGGAGATGACGCTCCCCGAGGCGGGGACGTCCGCAGGGATGCCGTCGGGCACGGCAACGAACGTGAACTCAGGGTGGAGGGCGGGGTCCAGCGCGTTGAAACGGGTGTGGACGACGGTGACGGCAAGGCCCCGGGAGTGCAGCACGTCGGCGAGCTGCAGCATCGGGTTGATGTGGCCCTGGAACGGCAGCGGGAACACAAGCACCCGGCGCCCGAGTGGCCGTCTCCGGCCGTCGCCATTGGATGCTTCTTGGAAACTGGCCATTCCTCTCTGCTTGTGTCTCTCGGCTCGTGGTGCGGTTCGATCCCGATCTTAGCAAGAGCGGGAATATCGATGGCTAATTGGCTAGAATCAGTACTTTTAACTGGTGACGTCTTGCTTGCCGGCCATCCGGCCAGGCACGTTTTGACGTAACCATTGGAGTTTTCAATTAAGAATAGGCACAGTGGAAGTATTAGGCTACCACCAGTATCTTAGATATCATCTAAAAAAAGTATCTTAAATATACTAGTTTAACCAATCCAAAGTACCTTGAAACCAATGACATCCAATAGAAAAAAAACAGGACTGATCCGTTTTCGGTGTCATTGTTAATTACAAAGTTAAAATATAAATTAATTTAAAACAAATTTTATAGAAATTCAATTCAGCACATGGGAGCATATGCTCCTGCCACCGGAAAAAACTTTCAAAATGTTAAAAAAGTTTGAAGAAAATTTATCACTCTTACATATCGACATTATACGTGCAGGCATCAAATTTTACGGAAAAACGATATATTATGTAACTTGCGAAAAAAGACAGAATTCCGCCACGTATAAAACCTTTTTTTACACCAAAATCCGTCTTTTTAACACATGCCACTAAAAATATCGGTTTTCTGTGGAACTACTTTGTGAGCTTGTAGAATTTCGAGATGCACGGATTAAATGTTTTGTCTGAATTTTTCAATATTTTGAAAGTGTATTCAAAACAAAATTTTAAAATTGGGAGCATCTCCCAGGTGCCAAAACATCATTCTCCAAATTTTAGGTCTAGAATATAGAATATTTCAGAACGGAGATAGTACTATTATGCATTCTAGCTCCACAAAAATGCTACTGTGGCAGCTAATTAAGGGTTGAGAGATGATTTAGAGTAACATATGTAGATACCGTATCATAACGCACATTACGAGAAAAGTTGAAAAACAATACTCCCTATGTCCAGGTTTACAAGGCCTGCACATCCCTAGGTCGCCAAATTGACCAACATAATAAAAAAATATACTATAGATAAATATCATGAGAAAGTAGAACATCTAAATTTTCCAATGTTATCTGTTTTGTAATATATATTATATATTACGTTGGTCATATTTACGATCTAGGAATACATGCATGGCCTACAAACCGAAAGAGAGGTAGTAGACCTTATATACAATTTTATAACAAAATTCTACAAATTAATAAATATAATAAGAGTGTGATATTACTCCATGATAGAGAAAATAGCACACACAAGTATCGTATGCATGATACTACTATATGATAGTAACTAATATGGCTAGCTTATGCATTTGATACATTCAAAAAATTATTGTGTAACAGCAAACGAAAAAAAGATCTTAGTAATATATCATAGTTACTCCTAACCAGAGAGTGAAAAATAGAGTATCATAACACACCAGAAAAAAAATATTTATCTTGCACATAATTTTGCCTTAAAATTATATAAATTAATAAATATGAACATAAATAACGCAGACGTGAGCAGGTATTTTTTGCCTAGCCATGGATCTAGGCAACAACGATCATGGTTTTTTCACGATAAAAAATGAGAAAAGTACAAATTGCCATGGCCCACGGCAAACATGCCCTGGCAATTAATTTTTTCATCGCGGTGATATTAGAGAAGAGATGATAATAAATGAGAGATCTTATGATTTCTAATGATTTTTAGAAAATTCTCTAGCCTTATAGTCTCTAACAGTGGGAGTAACATGCAACTATGCGCAACGTTAACTATAACATGTCATATCATTAAATGATACTTCTCTTACTCAAGGTGCAACTAATCAACGCCCATTTGTGTGGGGGCAAAAGTATACTCTAACCAACTATATTATGAATTCATTTTCAATCACCTGCCTCGAGACTTTGCTCGATATTTGAAAACCAGAGCTCTTCAAAAATTGAAGATATTTTTATGGTTGCTTCTGTTGGATTGATTAAACACTAGAGACTTTATGCTTCGCAAACATTGGCACGTGTACTCCGGATCTGAACGTGTGCTCTGCACCGAGCCAGTTTTATTAAAAAAGACCACTTCATTTTCGGTTGTATTTTTTCACGACGAGTTCTTAGGGCATCTCAAGCGACCCGATGAATTTTGGGTATAAAAAGTGTTCATTTTAGCATGTTTGAGTCGAGCCGCAAACACTAAAATGCTATGGTTGGCAGAAATGCTGTTTGAATCGGGGTTGCCCTAGCGGCCCGACGCATTTTGGTCCGTGCGGGCAATTTTTTATTTGTAGTTAAATTTTCAACCCAAATTACTTATAGGAATACCAAATAATAAAAATCTTGTAATAAAATAATGTTAAGTTCTTTATTACGCTTAAGTAAACAACAACATTCAAATACAAATACAATTCATAATTAAGCAACTAAAATTCAAATAAATATGTACTTTTCATGCCCTGTCAATGCACACCGATGTTCAATAATATCCGCTAGGAAACAAGTGGATATGTGGCTATCGCAGATGTCACTGTGCATATGGGGAAACTCCTAATGATGTTGCCCCTAGCTGCGGCTCAACCAACTCGCCCTGGAACTGCCATCCTTGATCATGGAGGTTGTTATCACGCTCTTGGTCAACGATCATGTTATGCATGATCACGCAAACAGTTATCAGCTCATACACTAAATGCTCGCTCCACATTTTTCCTGCAAGCCTCTTACCTATGGGCAAATCTTTTAGTTTTCTTTGTTCCAGGATTACATAATGTCTTCACAAGTGTGAGCCAGTCTGGATAGATTCCATTAAAAAGATAATATGGCTTGTCATATGCATTACTATTGATCTCATAGCTAACCACAAGAGCATTGCCTTCCACAAGCCTTGATAATACCGGTGAGCGATGGAGCATCTTGAGGTTTTGTGGGAACCGACCATGTCAAAGAAAGAGTGCTAAATCCATAGAACATGTGATGCAACTGCCTCAAGAATGACATTGCATCCCTCCGTATCCCCGCTATACTGGCCGTACCATGCAAATGGACAATTTTTCCACTCCCAGTGCATGCAATCTATGTTGTCGATCATTCCCGGAAATCCTCTTGCCTCGTTGACCGACATCAGTTGGGTAGTATCGACAAAAGTTGGTTCTCTCAAGTAACGATCGCCGACCACCACTATCAAAGCTCGGCAGAACCTGCACATTGCCTCTAGGCATGTGGACTCGCTCATTCGCAAGTACTCATCACCGGCCACTCTGTACGCAAGCATACACACAGCTGCAGAACACTTCTGATAAGAGGTGAAGCCTGGCTTACCAGTGGCATAGAGATTGCATATGTAGTAGGGGTCGTAGTCTCTCACGCTGCAAAGAATAATCAAGAACAAGTCTCTTGACATCCGATACCGCCGCCAGAACATGGCCTCCGTGAAGACCGACTTTGTCGGGTGGAAGTAGTCCTTGTACAGCTGGTAGTTGCCACCATCTCGATCACGCAACGTGTTGTCCTTGCGAGGTCTCGTTGCCTCTGTGCACCGGCCTTTGCATCTCAGTGTGCTCATGGATGAGGTCGGCCGAGGCAACTATGAGTCCTGAAGAGGCGTCCATTCGTCTTCTGACGAGCTGTCGAGGATGCCCTTGACAAAGAAGTCGATCGACTGCCTGAGGTCCATCTACGGGGCAACAATTAGAGGTGGCCTTCTATCTTAAACAAACAGCTGATGATGGTCCAAGATTTTTTATTAGGAAATTCGCCGAACATGTCATGGGCGTCTCGACCAGCGGCCGGTTCCGAGCGAGATGGTGGAAGGGCAGGGGCTACGACGAGGCTTGCAACGACCCTCCACGCCACCACCAAAAAAATCTTCCTACGAGGTGCAAGCGGAACATAAATGTACAGGCGATGGCGAGCAACAGATCTAGCTGCCGCCTAGCTCTAGGGTTGCAAAGGGGAGAGGAGGGACGCGAATGGGAGAGGTGAGTTTGCTATCCCTGGCAGGCAGGGCTAGTGTCGACTAGAGGAGGACGCGTGCGGACTCGTTTGCTGTCCACGCCGATGCATTCTCTCTTCAAATTTTGGTCACACATGCGTCGACACAGAACACACCGGTCACTTTGTATCAGCCCTATTGGCTGGTTTTTTTTCCTAACTGCCTACCCTGACAAAAACAAACACTTTTGACCCGTTTGCCTCGAGTCGCTGGAGATACCCTTAGACATTCAATGGGACATGTCCGTGCCTTTCTCTGAGAACCTTGCTTCTGCTCGATCAGCCTTTGGTTGTCCTTGCTTTATGGAAGCTGTAACTTGTGCTGCGTGCTTTCATTTTTAGGGATACATCGATCTCGTTTAACTGATAGAAAGTGGGCTTTCACCGAGATCTCCTCCTTCATAAACACAAATTGAAGTTTTCACTTATTCAACCACTAGTTGGATGGATGCTCGTCATCTTTATTTGGTATTGTTTTTGTTCTTGAGACACTTCTTCCATTCTTGACGTACATTTGTTATTTCATAATATATAAAATTACACCGTAGAGGTTTTTCATGCAGTAATTTTTTTTTAAAAAAATGAAGAAAGAGATGGTTGTGGTAACATAACTAGTAATGCTACCGTAACATTACACTTTTTAATACAAAATGTGTCTAGAAGAAAATTAATGCATCCATATACTCCCTCTAACCCGTTCACAATTACCTCGTGTTCTATGTTTTGTCAAAATCAATTTTTGTAATTAATGCATCCATATACTCCCTCTAACCCGTTCACAATTACCTCGTGTTCTATGTTTAGTCAAAATCAATTTTTGTAAAGTTTGATCGAATATTTTGAAAAAAATCAACATCTACAATATAATTTTTTTATAGGAATACGGCAGGGGAAGCCCCTATAGTGATTTTAATTTTTAAATAAATAATAAGAACCCAAATTCGTATCCTTGGAGACTTGAACCTTGGTAGGCGGGTTGTACATCCACTTCCCTAACCAAGTGAGTTAGGCTCACTTCTTTACAATATAAAATCTATTGTGTTAGAATCATCATAAAATATATATTTATATTATATGCATTTGATATAATAAATGGTGATATTTTTCTTCTACTCTTAGGCAAACTACAAATTATGACTTTGACAAAACCTAGAACGCGAGGTAATTCTGAATGGAGGAAGTATGACTACTTATATGTTACGGTGTACTATATAAAGGTAGTAACATAGACTAGCGTCATATGCATAACACTAGTTACTCCCCGCTATGGGTAGCCTAAACTGGAGTGGATGGACTGAAACCTGCGATGTCTAATCCAACTCGGCACTTTTTCATCGTTACTTATGTTGCCACATCAACACTTTGCTATAATATCGCGTTGGAAGACTTTTACATAGTGGACAACAGAGGATTTGCTCGCCTCAACATCACGTTGCTTCCAAAGAAGGAAGGGGCATTTTTGTGGGGGCTTCAAGCCGGTGATTTTGATTTATAACATTGCCAAATCGTGGCACTTCTTCTAAAAAATCTGCACAAGTTTCACAATGATTTTGATTTGAACGTACTATAGCTCTGGAAGAATGCCTGGGCAAATGGAGGGTTCTTTTTGTGGAAGTCTCATCTAAGTTGCTGGATATTTATAAGGCCATGGCTAGGTGCAATTTAGGCAATGGACAAACTGCTTTGTTTTGGACTGATATTTGGGAGGATTCATGCTTGCACCTTAAATTCCCTCATTTGGTCACTTTTGCAAAAGAACAAATCAATATGTATGGGATGTCATCTCCCAAGAGTTCCTGCAAGACACGTTCCATCTCCCCCTCTCTCAGCAGGCATTTCAAGAATTTGATAAACTTGAGGAGCTTTGCTCCAATGCTCTGATAATTGCACAAGCTAGGAATAAGGATTCTTGGAGTTAAATATGGAGAAATAATCAATTCTCCACAAAGAAGGCTTATAATGTCATGATTGGTCAGAGGCATACCCCTGGAATTTTCTTTTGGATTTGGAAATTTTCATGTGAAGCTAAACACAAGTTTTTCTTTTGGTTGTTGTTATTGGATGGATTGAACACAAGAAATCTATTGGAAAGAAAGAATTT
Organism: Lolium rigidum; assembly: GCF_022539505.1. Classification (NCBI taxonomy): domain Eukaryota; kingdom Viridiplantae; phylum Streptophyta; class Magnoliopsida; order Poales; family Poaceae; genus Lolium; species Lolium rigidum. Next base: position 160,652,072 of record NC_061508.1, read on the forward strand.
TAATTTACCTTCATACTCATGCGCCACCTTACAGTGCAACCAGGAAGAAACCTTGGTTCATGGAAAGCTGTGCTGGGATTATATTTGTCCTCAAAGAACTTTACATTTGTCAATAATGAATGCTTTCTATGATGTCAAGAGCAAGCTTAGAGTGTCTTTTGCTATGGAAATTATCATTGCAGCTGCTTGATGGATATGGATTGTCAGAAGTAACAAAAAAATTAAGAATTAAATGCCAAACGTCCAGAGCTGGAAGGCTATTTACAAGAATGAGCTTCGAATGATACAATGCCGGATGAAGAAAAAACATGCTGATTTGTAGAGCTTTAGCCTAGTGGGTTGTTTTGATTCTTTTCCTTCTGCTTCTTTCTTTTCTTTCTTCTTTATCTTCTTACTTTATACCCCTGGTATAATGACTCTGTATTGATCCTTGATTTATTAAATAGTAAAAAATGCAGTGGGTATTTTCCTACAGTTTACTCTTCAAAACAAATCGTGCCAAAAAGCAATGGCACTGCACCTCGCGGGCCGCTGTTGCAGTAGGTAGACTCCAATCAGAGTGTGTTTCTCAAGGGACGATTGCTACATGGAAATTTGTTCTTTGTTCAACACTCAATCGGAAGCCTCTATCGAACGAGAACACCGGTGCTAATACTCAAACTAGATATAGAAAGGCCTTTGATTATGTTCGGTGGCCTTTTCTTGTGTAGATTCTAAGGCACATAGGTTTCAAGCCTAACTGGATTGCTCGCCAGGGCACTATTCTCCACCGTTAGCACAAGGATGCTCATGTAGGGATTCGTAGCATAGAAAACAAAAAATCCTACTGCAAGAACGAATAACAAGCTAAGATCTAATCTAGTAGATGGTAGCAACGAGGTCAAGATCAACATATGTACCCTCGAAGATCGCTAAGCGTTAACGAGATAAATCTCGTGGTTGATGTAGTCGATCACTTGCCGCTTTCAAAAGTGCGTAGAATATCTTGACGGTGCTACAGTCTGGTAGCACCTCCGCACTCGGTCACATGTACGGTGTCGACGAAGACGTCCTTCCCCGTTCCAGCGGGCAACGGATGTTGAGGGTGCTCCTCGGCAATGCCCACCTTTTGAGGCTTAGGGTTGACGGAATCCTGCAGGCTGACACGAGACATCAGATACCAAACAAATGGGAAGAGAGATTTACCCAGGTTCGGGGCCCTTGATGAGGTAAAACCCTTACGTCCTGCTTGTCTGATCTTGATTATCGAAATTATCGGGTTACAATGGGGTAGTTGAAGGCTAAGACTAAGATCTCGTCGAGAGGCTAAGATTTCTAATGACCTAGCTCTAGACTTGAGGGGATTCCGGCTGCGGTGATTGTGTGTCCCTCGGCAGACCCTCTCCTGGCCCTTATATGCTGGCCAGATCCCGAGAGTGTTGTCTGAGTTCGGCTAGGTTACAAAGAGTTCTACGTGTAAACTTTCCTTGTTCTTCGTCTTCTTGCCTTGTTCGTCAAGAATCTTTCTTCGAAACCGACATAACGACCCACCTTGGTTGGTGGATGATCTTCACGGGCCCCTGGTTGGGCTGTAGGAGGTAGCATAACATTAGTTACCCGAAGGGTAATGCCCACATCAGTAGCCCCCGAGTGACTGGCCGAAGTAAAGCTTCGGGCAGGGATTAAAATTGTCTTCTGTCGAGCGCCCATAACTGTTGGAAGATCTTGATCTCTTGAAACAGAAAGCTCACTTTTATCGGGTGTGCGTCCTGCGCTCCCGATGGGAGTAGCCCCCCAAGTCTAGGCACAGATGCTTGCAACCGTGTGTAGACTCAAGTTGTACTACTCGAATATTTTCGGCTGTTGATGTTTTCTGCAAGCTGTCGCAATCACCCGATATCTTTTTATATCGGGTCTTCAATACCTTCGAGTAAAGTCGCGCCAATTGACAGTACGGAAGGGATTTGAGTAACGTGCCCAGTTTTACTCGATATATCAATGCTGGTTAACTGCCGATGGTAAAATATCGTTACTCTACTCAGAATCAAATCCCCGGGCATGATCCTGGATCTTCTAAAATCTTCAAGTCCATACTTTGTATCGGGTGCGCGTCCAGCGCTCCCGATGGGAGTAGCCCCCGAGTCTAGAAACAGATGCTTGCAACCGTGTGTAGACTCAAGTCGAGCAATCCGATGTTATAATTTCCTTCGAATGCTTCATGAGGAGCCAATACATCATCAGTGACGTGGTTACTGCGGCAGTTCGATTGATAGGACGGGACCTGACAGGACCGCCCCACTTCTGTGTGGTCAGTTAGGAAATGACATGTCCTTGCGCATTGACCGAGGCGCTTCCTCAATTTCCACGCGTGGTGGTGAAAATGTTCTTTGTTATGATGGATGCAACGACACGTGGTGACCTAATCATTGATCTCTTTGGTAATTCCCCTTTTATAAAGGAGAAGGAAATAATTTACTCCCTCCGTTCTTCTCTTTCACCGCTTCTCTTCCTCCTTTGTTCTTCTTCCTCATAGCTACTGTGCCGCCGCAATTCTTCAATCTGCTTTCGCTTTTCCAAGCGCATCCGGAGATGGTGAAGAAGAAAAGCTCCACTGTCGCCGCCGGCGCTACTTCTAGCATCGTCGCTGCCAAGGTTACATCTGGTGCATCAAAGAGGGGCACGCCGAAAGTTTCCGTCGCGGCGCTCGCGCCGGAAGTTTCCACCACGACGCCCGCGCCCGGCGACTGGCCTGCCTCAACAACGACGAAGCGCAACGAGAAGAAAGCTCCTAGCCTTGGTTTGATTTCCGCTGATGAGGGGAACGTCATTCTTCCAGGTTTGGCCTCGCGCCCCAATCCTCCTGCCGGTTTTACTATGATGTTCATATCGTTCATGTACCGTGGTTTATCTCTGCCTGCCCACAAGTTTCTCCGGTGTCTTCTCTACGTGTACGAGATCTAATTATGGCAATTGACTCCCAATTCTATCATGCATCTTGCTATTTTCATCACGCTCTATGAGGCCTTTCTAGGCATTGAACCTCACTGGGGTTTGCGGAAAAAGAGCTTCTTTGTCAAACGCGATAATAGTAGTAGTGGTTCCTTTGTCACTAGCGGAGTTGGATTCATTGTCATTGCGCATTGACCGAGGCGCCTCCTCGATTTCCACACGTGGTGGAGAAAATGTCCTTTGTTATGATGGATGCAATGACACGTGGTGACCTAATCATTGATCTCTTTGGTAATTCCCCTTTTATAAAGGAGAAGGAAATACTTTACTCCCTCCGTTCTTCTCTTTCACCGCTTCTCTTCCTCCTTTGTTCTTCTTCCTCATAGCTACTGTGTCGCCGCCATTCTTCAATCTGCTTTCGCTTTTCCAAGCGCATCGGGAGATGGTGAAGAATAAAAGCTCCACTGTTGCCGCCGGCGCTACTTCTAGCATCGTCTCTGCCAAGGTTACATCTGGTGCATCAAAGAGGGGCGCGCTGAAAGTTTCCGTCGCAGCGCCCGCGCTGGAAGTTTCCACCGCGGCGCCCGCGCCTGGCGACTGGTCTGCCTCAACAACGACGAAGCGCGACGAGAAGAAAGCTCGTATTCTTGGTTTGATTTCCGCTGATGAGGAGAACATCATTCTTCCAGGTTTGGCCTCGCGCCGGTTTTACTGTGATGTTCATATCGTTCCTGTACCGTGGTTTAGCTCTGCCTGCCCACGAGTTTCTCCGGCGTCTTCTCTACGTGTACGAGATCCAATTATGGCAATTGACTCCCTATTCTATCCCGCATCTTGCTATTTTCATCACGTTCTGTGAGACCTTTCTGGGCATTGAACCTCACTAGGGTTTGCGGAAAAAGATCTTCTTTGTCAAACGCTATAACAGTAGTAGCGGTTCCTTTGTTACTGACGGAGTTGGATTCCTTGTCCGCAAGGATGCGAATTACTTCAATTTCCCAATGAGAGAGTCAGTTCAAGGGTGGAGGCTAAAGTGGTTCTATCTCAAAGACTCATTGGCAGCTAAAATGCGTCTGCCGAAGTTTGTCGATGTTCTTGAAGCTGTGCCGAAGAAATCTTGGAAGAATACACTGACACCTGAAGAAAAGCCTGCAGTCGATAGATTGTTTGACAGTATTCTTCGGATCAAGGAATCTGATGGCCAAACTATGATGGGTACTGAAATAGCGGCTGTTTTCCTGAAACGCCGTATTCAACCAATTATGTCCAGAGCCCACCCGATGTGGTTATATTCGGGTCCTATGGATGAAACTAGAGTCAATGTTGTAGAGTTCTCTAAGAAGGAACTACTGGATGAAGTCAGACGTTTGACTCATTTTAGTCAAGAGGACTCGATTCCACTTCTAGCTCTTCAAGAGCCTTTCGATTCTGACCATCAACCAAATGAGGTGATTCCTTCTCTTGTTCATAATATCATTTGTATCCAATATATGCCCTTCTTCTTTTGTTAAATCTTCATTTGAACTGGCAGGTCCTGTCAACTGCCGAATGTCTTCCGAATGTGTCACATGAAACCTTGAAGAGGGTGATTCTACCGCCCCTATAGAATCCTGTGCTGAAGAAAACGAAGTTTTTGAAGATGAAGACAACGATCCTGCCAATTCTGAAGCTCTTTCTACAGATCATAGATCCTTCGCTAATGACTTAAGTGATACAGCTGAGTCAAATCATGATAATGATGCTGATCATGCTCCCTTTGTTGATGCAGCTCCGGAGAAAGCTAGCGCTCAACCGCCAAAGAGACGCTCTGGCGGCTTCGCAGACGAGGATGATCTGCTCGACTTGTAAGTTTCTTCTATTACTCCAAAAAATCCTTTATATTCGAATGCTTATTATGATTGATTTATACGCTTATGGCGATGAAGGCTTCATAGAACCTCCTTCGAAGAAGGCGAAGGCGAGCCCCAACAAGCCAATTCCCACGACTTCTGAAGCTTCTGCTTGAGCGGAAGCTATGGCTGGTCAACCTTCAACAGCTTCTTCCCTTTCTAAAGGGAAGGAGATTCCTTCTACAGCTGTTGCCGTTGTTTCTCCCTCTCCCGCTGAAAAACCTGTAAGTATTTCATTTTCTTTGATGATGATTCTGCTTCTATCAGCCACCGAGTTTATATTCGACTGCTTGCAGCTGAATGTGGACTTTGAAAAGATATATTACTGTTTAACAGGTGCTAACTTTGACTTTTGTTTTCTTCTTCTTATTATAGGAAATTCAAACGGTCATCACTGCTTTGAAGGGTTTTGCCTCCCAGTTCTCTTTGCTTGAAGCCGATAAAGTTCGACTTCAAGAGGAGGTTGAATCAACTTCTTCAAAGCTTGACAATGCAATGAAAATGGCTGCCGCTGCCTGCCAAAACGCAGATTCCTTGAAAAAGGAACTTGACCAGCTGAAGAAGAAGTTGAAGGAGGAGTAAAAGGAGAGGTTTAAAGCCGAAGCCCAAAGGAAAGAGAAAGAGGGCCTTCTTCGCCAATCCATTTTGGCTTTGCTTGGTAATCTTAAATGCCTTATCCTTGAACCTTATTTTCTTAACTTCATTGTATTTAAAATTCTATTGCTTATCTTCTGCAGAGGCTGCCGATATTCCTACTGGTCCCATGGACAAGCTCCCGGATAATTCTCCCGCCGACGCTCTGTCCATGGCAATCGAGTCTGGCGACCTCATCTGAGCTCTTCTTCAGAAGAACAAGGGAGTTATGTCGAAGCTGCATGCCATGATCTTTCCAAAGGTCAATCAAGAGAAGTCGCTGGGATAGCTAACGGACGCTTTCGCCGTTGACACCGAGGCTACCATCGAGGTATTCAAACGTACCTCGCGTACCTACGACGCTCTCCTTGCTTTCCAGCTTATGATGGGGCACGACTTTAAAGCCGATATGAAGCTGATGACGAAGGAGCTGCCGAAGGATTAGGACGGGCAAGCTATTGACCTTAGCCTTTTCAAAGCATCAGGGCGCAAATGCGCACTGCGGCTTCTTGAATTGGTTTCAGCTAACAAGTCAACTGCTGGAAAAGCTGGCCCAAGTTTATCGACCCATACCCAGGCTCCTTGATTTTCTTTTTGTCACTTTGTAATCTCCACCGTTTGATTTGAACAATGCCTTTTCAAAAGGCCTTTTGATTGTAATGAATTCTGTGCTAGCAGCGTTGCCAGTATCTCCTTGTTTTAATCGTGATGTTACTGGCTTTTGAATGTACGCTCCCGATGGGAGTGAGATCAATTGATATTATATATACTCCTTGACACACTTGGTGGTGTATCTTGCAGGTAACTCCTGTTCCTTCCATTGCCGAAGGTTCTTCGGCTAATGATTCTGAAAACGATCGGCTTCAACGCATGAAGACCCGTATTCTCCAGATGAAAAAAGATATGCGTGATATTCATTCCATGGCTGATATTATAAAGAAGAAAGCCGAGCTAGCCATTGATGCAGAATCATACACACTCAGTGAATTACAAAAGGCAAAAGAAAGATTGAACTGTAAGTGTTTGCCTGTTCCTTAGTTTCTTTGATACCGCCAGGAGTTTCTTTCTGATGTCATCTCTGTTATTGCTTTTGATAGTCATAGCTCTGAATTTATCGGAAGAAAACAAACGCGTGCACGAATGTGTAAATGCTTTGACCAGTCTGGCATATTTTGATGAAGTCTTCTGGAAGAATCAATCGAAGGCTGCTATTATTGCAAAGTTTCAAGATCGGGTGCAACAAGTACACCGATTCTTTGACAAGTGTTATACTGGTTTGAAGATGATATGGAAAACGATGTTTCTTCTGAATGAAACTCCTCCAACATTGTTGACTTTGATGTCGAAGTTCAGTAACGCCAAGAAGGTCCGAAAGTTAATTCGTGTGTAAGATTTTAGGAACCACGCATTGTGGTGTCTTGTATTGATCTATATATAGGGGCAATACAAGACAGAGTCCTTGTCACATACGACACGGACACATACATGATTACACATATACAACCGTATCTCTATACAAATACATATACGGTTACATATTCTAACACCCTCCCTCAGTCGAAAATGGGCATCCTACGAATGTTGAGACTGTCCCGAAAATACAAAAAGAGAGGAGATGGTAATCCTTTAGTGAAGATGTCCGCAAACCGTGAAGAACGGCACATGAAGTACCCTAACATCGCCTGTGGTGACTCGATCCCGAACGAAATGAAGATCAATCTCCACATGCTTGGTGCGCTGATGGTGCACTGGATTCTGTGTCATGTATACTGAACTAACATTATCACAGAACACAATAGTTGCACCCGAGACTGGCCGATGAAGCTCCTGAAGAAGCTGGCGAAGCCAACAAGTCTCTGCCACCACATTTGCAGCCGCCCGGTATTTAGCCTCAGCACTAGAACGGGACACTGTGTGTTGTCGCTTGGCAGACCATGACACTAGGTTGGAACCAAGGAACACGCAGTAGCCAGAGGTAGATCGTCGATTGTCGGGATAGCCTGCCCAATCAGCATCTGAATAGGCCGTCAATTTACTTGAGCTCCGGAGAAACAAGGTGAGTCCATAGTCTGTGGTGCCGCGGATGTAGCGAAGAACACGCTTGACAAGGAGCAAGTGATTTGCTCGAGGATCATGCACGTGTAAACAGATTTGCTGCACCGCATAGGAGATGTCTGGCCGGGTAAACGTCAAGTATTGGAGACATCCTGCAAGACTCCGATACTCTGTAGGATCTGCCACTGGTTCACTGGATTTGGCTGATAACTTGGAGGCGGTATCAACAGGTGTGGTGATGGACTTGCACTGCGACATGCCAGCACGCTCAAGAAGCTCTAACGCATACTTCTCTTGGGAGAGAAACAGACAATCCTTGCTGCGCTTGACGGAGACGCCGAGAAAGTAGTGAAGATCTCCCATATATGTCATACTGAACTCTGACCGAAGCGAGGCAATTAAGCTAGCCAGCAGAGCTGAGGAGGAGGCCGTCAATACTATGTCGTGCACATAGAGCAAAAGGTATGCTGTGTCTAGTCCACGCCGAAAGATGAACAAGCTACTGTCGGACTTGGAGCCAATGAACCCAAGAGATGTGATGTAGGTGGCAAACCGCTGAAACCATACCCGAGGCGCCTGCTTTAATCCGTATAAGGACTTGTTGAGACGACACACTTTGTCAGGAAAGTTGGGATCAACAAACCCTGACGGCTGACGAGCATATACTGTTTCCACTAGAGTGACATTGAGAAAAGAGTTCTTGACATCGAGCTGATGTATTGGCCAATTGCTAGACAAGGCAATAGACAACACTATACAGATAGTGGCTGGTTTCACAACAGGGCTGAAAGTTTCATCGAAATCAACCCTTCACGTTGGGTGAATCCTCGCAGAACCGAACGAGCTTTGTATGGATCCAAGTGTCAACACCCGGATTTTTAAGTCCAGATGCCTATTATTCCATACATCGCAATCCCAGGAAGATTGTTTTTGCGAGACATAACAGTTGATATCATAGAGTCATCATTCATTACAAACCATAGTCATCTTACAACAATAGATCACATGATCCACCCTTACAATAATAGTTGATCTAATGATCAACAAACACAACACATAGCAGAAGCGAAGTAGTAGTAGTCCATCTAATCCATAGGCAACGCTTGACGTTAAGAGATGATCCTAGTTATCGTAGAAGTCCTGCTGTCCGTCATCCGGATATTGTTGCTCCTCTTCATAGTCTGGCCATTGGAATAGCCAGGGACACAGCCATGAGTACTTTAAAGTACTCGCAAACTAATACTATTGTAAGTACTATCAATTTTATTAAGGGGTGCTAAGCTATAGGTTTATTTGCATAAAGCCAATTTTATTTCATAACACTTATAAAAAAAAGACTCCTCATTTACCTAACTTAACTCAAGTGGGAACATTAGTGTCATTCCCACAACCATGTTGTTTTCAAGTCAAGTCACCCTTCACTTCACCAAACATTTTAGAAACATCTGACAACGGAACAATATGGCCTTTCCAATCGTCCGTAACCGTGGACACGGCTATTCGAATAGTTTTACACTCTGCAGAGGTTGCACACTTGTGCCACAAGTTTTGATTACATCCGTCAGGGATAACCCTGAATAATCATAACTTAGTATGCGGATCATCAACCATAATCTTTCACTTACAAAGTCTAGTATAGGCACTTCTCCCCATGAGTTCGGCCTCCCGGTGATAGCCAACTGGTATCCCGGGAACTGCACAGGGATTGGGTCGTACATTCACCTCATTTCACGTCATTTCACTTTCAACGGAGGCAGCCTCGGCATAACCTCTATGACGCTTGTTTAGAGGGAACCCATACTAAAGTGCATAAGCTTCTAACCCATAATCAGGTATTGTGGGGGTACTCAAAAATTGGAAATGTATCGCATCCGAACCCAATGATCAGTTTTTGTAAAAGTCACCAAGTCATTCATGTCATATTCACCTTCAAAATCTTTCAATAGAATGACTCATCGTTTCAAGGTTTTCAAAGTCATTGGTTTTCACAAGTTCCCATCTAGAGTAGTCATTTTTAGTTTAGCACTAGCAACTAGTCATGAGGGGTGCTAAATCTAGCTTGTATTTCTCTAGGCTACTTTTGATGTTCTTGTAACACTCTATACTTAGACCCAAAATTAACTATAAAGTAAGCTTTGATAAATAAAGTAAAAGCTTGCAAGAATAAAAATTGGGATTGGATCCTTAAACAAAAATAGAAGTGTAATGGTGCCTTGCTCAAGTAGAGCTTTGCACTTGAGAACTTGCAAGGGTATTCTACCATCACAACATTAATCACAAGGGGGGGGGGGGTGACTTGTGTTTTTAAGAAACTTATAAGAGAAATAATTTCCTCTCATTGAATCTTCTTAAGATTCAATTTCCTCAAGTAATAAGGTATGATCATATGTTAACCAAGTTCAACACTTCATACATATATTTTGGGGAAAAGATTTAAATGAGATACTATATCTCATGCAATTTAAAACTACTATGGAACAATTTAATATCATTAAGTAATTAAATATGAGGTGCTATAGACTAAGATCATTACCTCATATTGGATTACTTAAGACAATGATTTAAATGAGAGATTAACTCTCATACTATTTACCTAAATTAATTGAGATAATTTAAATGGACTAGAAATGGCTCCATAGCCATTATTTTGCTCTAGCCCATGATCATGCAAACAACTATGTTATCTTTTTACATAAACATGTAGAGTATGTGAAATGGGATTTATGAGAGTTGGAATCAACTCAAAATCACTTATGGTTGAATTTTAAATAAAGTTTGAAGTTTGAAAAGGCCCTGCTTTGTTATTTTTTCTACTTTAATTTTACAACACATCTAAAGTTGAGACTGGTGTGGTTGGATAGATAATTTCACAGGTTTTCCAACCATATAAAATTCATCAAATTTGGTTCAGCAGATTTGATTCTATTCAATTTTGAACAAAGCATCTGCAAGGTTTTTGAATTAATTTGGAAAATTCGGATTTGAAATGCTGGGCCAGCGCGGGAAAGCTAAACGGGCCGAAATGACTTAAAACGCGAAAGCCAGCCCAACAGCGCGTCTAGCACGCGTGGGCTGTCTGACAGGGTGGGCTCCACCCATCAGCGACTAATAACACGCGAAGGGGTACGTTTGAATCTGGGACGTAGGATTAGAAAAGGATCGGGCGGCTGGCGATCGTCGTCGTCTCCGACGAGATCCCGCGGCTCTGGCGGCGAGGCTAGGGGGTTGGAGGGCCTACCAGTGCTCCGGCGATCGTCGGCGAGGTGCGCCGCGACGTTGTCGTGGACGGCGAGCCTCCTGGTACCGGCGGCGTCGCTCGAGGTGGCTCCAATCGACGGCGAGGTGCTGCGGGTACTGGCGGGCTCCGGCGTCAAATTGGCGTTGCTCCGGCGATAATGTGGCTAGGTAAGTGGTCGAGGAGAAGCAGGGATGAGAGGAGAGTGAGATGGTGTGGAGAAATGAGGAGCGGGAGTGCTCTATTTATAGCAGCGGAGGGGTGTTGTGGGTGCCCGTGGAGGTCGATCATGGCACGGCGTCTCCAGTGCGCGAAGGGGCAAGGTAAGGACAGCACGGGGTAGCTGGCATCATGGCGAGTGATGCGTGCAGTCGACACGTCCGTTGGGAACCCCAAGAGGAAGGTGTGATGCGTACAGTAGCAAGTTTTCCCCCAGAAAGAAACCAAGATTTATTGAACCAGGAGGAGCCAAGAAGCACGTTGAACGTTGATGACGGCGGGATGTAGTGCGGCGCAACACCAGAGATTCCGGCGCCAACGTAGAACCTGCACAACACAACCAAAGTACTTTGCCCCAACGAAACAGTGAGGTTGTCAATCTCACCGGCTTGCTGTAACAAAGGATTAGATGTATAGTGTGGATGATGATTGTTTGCAAAAAACAGTAGAACAAGTATTGCAGATTGTATTCGATGTAAAAGAATGGACCGGGGTCCACAGTTCACTAGAGGTGTCTCTCCCATAAGATAAATAGCATGTTGGGTGAACAAATTACAGTTGGGCAATTGACAAATAGAGAGGGCATGACCATGCACATACATGATATGATGAGTATAGTGAGATTTAATTGGGCATTACGACAAAGTACATAGACCGCTATCCGAGCATGCATCTATGCCTAAAAAGTCCACCTTCAGGGTTATCATCCGAACCCCTTCCAGTATTAAGTTGTAAACAACGAGACAATTGCATTAAGTATGGTGCGTAATGTAATCAATAACTACATCCTCGGACATAGCATCAATGTTTTATCCCTAGTGGCAACAAGCACATCCACAACCTTAGAACTTTTCGTCACTTGTCCCAGCATTTAATGGAGGCATGAACCCACTATCGAGCATAAATACTCCCTCTTGGAGTTAAGAGTAAAAACTTGGCCGAGCCTCTACTAATAACGGAGAGCATGCAAGATCATAAACAACTCATAGGTAATAGATTGATAATCAACATAACATAGTATTCTCTATCCATCGGATCCCAACAAACACAACATATAGCATTACGAGATAGATGATCTTGATCATGTTAGGCAGCTCACAAGATCCGACAATGAAGCACATGAGGAGAAGACGACCATCTAGCTACTGCTATGGACCCATAGTCCAGGGGTGAACTACTCACTCATCACTCCGGAGGCGACCATGGCGGTGAAGAGTCCTCCCGGAGATGATTCCCCTCTCCGGCAGGGTGCCAGAGGCGATCTCCTGAATCCCCCGAGATGGGATTGGCGGCGGCGTCTCTAGAAGGTTTTCCGTATCGTGGCTCTCGGTACTGGGGGTTTCGCGACGAAGACTATATGTAGGCGGAAGGGCAGCCTCGGAGGGGTCACGGGGGCCCCACACAATAGGGCCGCGCGGGCCCTATGCTGGCCGCGCCGCCCTAGTGTGGCGGCGCCCCGTGGCCCCACTTCGTCTTCTCTTCGGTCTTCTGGAAGCTTCGTGGCAAAATAGGCCCCTGGGCGTTGATTTCGTCCAATTCCGAGAATATTTCCTTACTAGGATTTATGAAACCAAAAACAGCAGAAAATAGCAACTGGCTCTTCGGCATCTCGTTAATAGGTTAGTGCCGGAAAATGCATAAATACGACATAAAGTATGCATAAAACATGTAGATATCATCAATAATGTGACATGGAACATAAGAAATTATCGATACGTCGGAGACGTATCAGCATCCCCAAGCTTAGTTCCTGCTCGTCCCGGCGAGGTAAACGATAACAAAGATAATTTCCGGAGTGACATGCCATCATAACCTTGATCATACTATTATAAGCATATGTAATGAATGCAGCGATCAAAACAATGGTAATGACATGAGTAAACAAATGAATCATAAAGCAAAGACTTTTCATGAATAGTACTTTCAAGACAAGCATCAATAAGTTTTGCATAAGAGTTAACTCATAAAGCAATAAATCAAAGTAAAGGTATTGAAGCAACACAAAGGAAGATTAAGCTTCAGCGGTTGCTTTCAACTTATAACATGTATATCTCATGGATATTGTCAATGTAAAGTAATATAACAAGTGCAATATGCAAGTATGTAGGAATCAATGCACAGTTCACACAAGTGTTTGCTTCTTGAGGTGGAGAGAGATAGGTGAACTGACTCAACATAAAAATAAAAGAAAGGCCCTTCGCGAGAGGAAGCATTGATTGCTATATTTGTGCTAGAGCTTTGGTTTTGAAAACGAGAAACAATTTTGTCAACGGTAGTAATAAAGCATATGTGTTATGTAAATTATATCTTACAAGTTGCAAGCCTCATGCATAGTATACTAATAGTGCCCGCACCTTGTCCTAATTAGCTCGGATTACCGGGATTGTTATCGCAATACACATGTTTTAACCAAGTGTCACAAAGGGGTACCTCTATGCCGCATGTACAAAGGTCTAAGGAGAAAGTTCGCATTGGATTTCTCGCTTTTGATTATTCTCAACTTAGACATCCATACCGGGACAACATAGACAACAGATAATGGACTCCTCTTTAATGCATAAGCATGTAGCAACAATTAATGTTCTCATATGAGATTGAGGATATATGTCCAAAACTGAAACTTCCACCATGGATCATGGCTTTAGTTAGCGGCCCAATGTTCTTCTCCGACATTATGCATGCTCTAACCATTAAATGAGTGGTAAATCTCCCTTACTTCGGACAAGACGAACATGCATAGCAACTCACATGATATTCAACAAAGAGTAGTTGAT
>NC_061508.1:160980536-161026626 GCF_022539505.1 Lolium rigidum
GCGATGCACCACGTCCCGGGCCACCATACGCGACGTTTTGGCCGCTTTCGTCGGGCTAGGTGGCCTCAAAAACGAGAAAAAAAAAGTTTTGACATGCACCACGGAGGGACCAAAATCGTCGGCCATGGTACACCAGCAACCACGGCGCGACTTCAACTTCGTCGGCCATGGCAACTTTTCTTGTAGTGTGCATGCTATGAGGACGATCTGGTCTTAGACAAGTTTTTGATTGCAAAATCTGCTAGTTTCGCAGGGCCGGATTATCCGGCCCCCGCGAGGACCGGAATATCCGGTCAGGCCGGATTATCCGCCCCCCAGGGACCCCGGATTATCCGGCCTGGAGCTTCACCGCCGCTGCAATTTTGGTTCAATCTATCTTGTCTAGACTTGTACCAACTTATAGTATGTTTCTAGAGTACATTACTTTATCATACATGACTTATGAGCATTGTCTTCTCTTTGCTATCCGTCTTTTCTATTCACAGGTCGTACTTCTCGGGGTGCTCGGAGAGGCCCAAGGGCTGACCGGTCAAGTGATGAGTTCGCATCCAATGCTCTCGCAAGTCAACCTCATCTAGGCACAAGAACAAGGCTTCAAGGGAAAACTACAAGACTATGGACATTGTCTCCTATGCAGCAATCCGTATGAAGAACTGGTATGAAGACCTCCCAAGGGATGAAGAGACAGAGGGCAGAAAATACTGGTGCATGGAGCAGGAGTTCATCTATAAAGATATCTATGAGCCCATGAAGAAAGTTCGCCCCATGCAAGTTATCGATGTGGATCTTCTGGCAGTCAACAACCATTTTGCGGATGCCATCTGGGTGACTGCTAAGATGGGCTTGCAGGATCTCATGAAGATTAAATGTGACTATAGTCCAGAGTTGGTGAAGCAGTTCTTTGCTACCTTGGCCATCAAGAAAGATGAGGACCGCACTATGGAATGGATGTCCGGCTCCACTCACCGTACGGCCACCTTGCGCCGTTTTGCTGGTATTCTTGGAGTTCCTGCAGAAGGAGGTCGTCGTCTCCATGGACCTCAGAGGGCAGATAAGAATGCACTGTTTGATCTCTACACATCTGCTGGAAAAGTGGGAGAGTCCAAGGGGCTGCCTCAAATCTATGGTCAGTTACTCAGGTTCTTTCGGTCCACCATCGCTCCTAGTGGTGGTAACAATGATGCAATCCGGGGAACTCTTGTGCACCTCATGCACCTCAGCTTTCGATGTGCTCGTGATGAGAATGAGGAACGCAACTACACTATTGATATCATGGACTACATCTTCCATGAGATTCGTGATGCCATGGTCTCCCGGACCACTATACCTTACGCTCCATATATCCAGCTCCTCATCAACAACACTGCGGGCGTGAGTGGTGAAGACTTGAGTGGGTACCTTTTGGTGAAGCACTCTGTCAAGAAGGCATACAAGTTTAAGCCTGTCTCCTCTACTGTACCTCCTCCTGACTCATTCATGGGTGATGCTCGTTCTAGTGGATTTGCTCCTGCTCGCCATCCTGACCTTCCTGCTATGAAGAAACAAGTGAACAGGCTCAGTTGGTTTCAGCGTTACGTCCTTTGCATGAACATTGAGATCCATAAGGAGAACTATGCGGCCAGCCGAGAGCGTTCTGAGATTAAGCATACTCGAGCGGTTATTCCGCACAAGCTCGGTGGTGAGCAAGGACCCCCTCCTCAGCCTCCGAGCTCACCCGAGTTACGGTGGGTGGCATTCTGCACAGGTTCCGTGGAGTGATCTTGATGATTGCATTCAAAGGTCCAGCCTCACTTGCCGCTCTCCGGATGCCCCAGACACTGATGAGGATGAAGAAGAAGAAGAAGAAGAAGAAGAAGAAGAAGAAGAAGAAGAAGAAGTGGCGCACGAGTCCGATGATGAAGATGACTCCGAGTGATCCCCATGGGGCGAGTAGCATCGCGCTTGTCCCCTTTTTGGCGTCTCGATGCCAAAGGGGGAGAAGCGTTCTATTAGGAACTCTCTCGGGGATTTGCATGGTTTGGGCACAAGCATATGCGTTTATCATTCCTTTATTGCTTGTGTTCCCTCTTATTTGAACTATTTGCTTTGGTTGTGTTCCGTTTAAAACTATGTGCTATGTGGTGTGAGACATTGTTATGGTTTTCGGATTTCTATATGTTGAGATCAAGGCTATTATATTATGTGTGATGCTATATCTCCGTATCATATATCTACACATGGGTATGATTTCTAGCATCCTATCTCAACTTCATATATGTTTATGTCTCTTGTTAGAGCTCATGATGGATACCTCTTGTGTTGAGGCACCTCGCTCCTATGTGTTGTGTATTTGTATTCAAATGCAAATTACTTATATGCACACATGTAGGGGGAGTGCCTCTATGTTTTTGCCATCATGCTTGTCTCTATAGTAATTCTCTTGCAAATCCGTATATTATCATCAAACACCAAAAAGGGGGAGATTGAAAGAACATCTCTCATATTATGTTTTGAGTGTTTGATGTCAATGTATGTGATACACTAATGTTTGTTTAAGTGGTACAGGGATTATATAGATACATTTGTATGTGTGTTGGATGTGGTCATCGTTGTCAAAAAGTCTCAGCAAAAAGCTCACTGGGCCGGATAATCCGGGCCGGATATTTCCAAAATATCCGGCCCCCGTAATCTCGGCTAAGGACTTGAGGAAATGCAGCTCAAGTATAGGGGCCGGACATTTGCCCGGATATTGTCCCAGTTTTGTCCCAGGGCCGGATTATCCGGGCCGGACATTTCAAGAATATCCGGCCCCCTCGAAAATGGCTAAGGACCTGAAGAAATGCTTCTCTGGATAGGGGCCGGACAATTGCCCGAACATTGTCCTGGTTTTGTACCTGGAGGCCGGATTATCCGGGGGGGGCGGATTATCCGGCCCTAACTTAGGCCGGATTATCCGGCCCCCCGGAAGGCTCAACGGCTGGATTTTGGGGAGGGGTATTTATACCCCTCTCTTCTTCCTTCCCCCTTTGCTCAATCATTGCACAAGAAATCTGCCAAGCTTCATCTCCATTAGAGCCACCTCAAGAAACACAAGATTTGCAAGATCTCCTTCCTCCCCCAACCAAATCTCTTGATCTTTGGAGATTCAAAGGAGAAGCCACCGATCTACATCCTCACCGAAGCGTTTTTCATTTCCCCTCATTTGTTTGAGGGATCTCATGCTAGTGTTCCTATTTGGTTCCCTAGTTGATTTGTGTTGATGTGTTGTTGTTGATTGTTGTATTGTTACAGATTTGGGAGCCTCCAATTCAGTTGTGGATGTGTGCCCCAAGAACCTTGTAAAGGCCCGGTTTCCGCCTCGAGGAAATCCCTTAGTGGAAGTGGGCTAGGCCTTTTTGGCGTTGCTCACAGGAGATCTGAGTGAAGCCTTCGTGGCTGTTGGTTTGGCTTTCGTAGCAACCACACTCCTCCAAACGTAGACGTACCTTCTTGCAAAGGAAGGGAACTACGGGAATCATCTCCGTGTCATCGCATGCTCCACTCTCGGTTACCTCTATCCTATTCTATCTCTTATATTGTGTAGCTATATCTTGCTTAGTTGCTTATCTTGTCATATAGGTAAATTCACTTAGTTGCATATCTAGAGAATTTACCTTTGTGTCAAGCCTAAATTGAAAAAGAACTAAAAATTGGTTAGCACCTATTCACCCCCCCCCCTCTAGGTGCGGCATACGATCCTTTCAAAAATAACCATAGGCGTGTGTTCCTATTTAGTCGCGCGTGCTCGCAATGAGAAACTTGCGCGACATCTTTTGTCCAACCAGCCCGTTGCAGCGGGGCCTCGAGGGAAACTACTGGTAATTAAGGTCCTCCTTTTAATAGAGTACCAGAGCAAAGCATTAACACTCTGTGAACACACGTGATCCTCACATCAAAGCCATCCCCTCCGGTTGTCCCGATTATTGTCACTTTGAGGCCTCGGGTTCCGGACAATGACATGTGTATACAACTTGCAGATATGATCAAGAACAATATATAAAGCATCATCATGAAAACATAATATGTTCAGATATGAGATCATGGCACTCGGGCCCAAAGTGACAAGCATTAAGTATAACAAGTTGCAACAATGCATAAAATACTCACAAAGGATACTAGATACTAGGCACTATGCACCGAACAATTCTAATGCTATTACATGAACGAACTCGTCCAATCCCGACCCTCCCCTTCAGCCTACCACGAGGGACCTACTCACACATGGATGGGGGAATCATGGATGGTTGATGGAGAGGCATCGGTGATGGCGATGGCGATGATCTCCTCCAATTCCCCGTCCCGGCAGGGTGCCAGAGCGGAGTTCCTGCCTCCGAAATAGGGTTTCGCGAGGCGGCGGCGCTACGTACTTTTCTCTGGAATAACTTCGAACCCCCTAGGGTTTCTCGTGACGAGGATCTTATAGCTGAAAGGGGAGGCCGAAACGACGAAGGGGTCGGGAATACACCCTGAGTATCATCATAAAAGTAGCATGGAACATAAGAAATTATAGATACGTTTGAGACGTATCAAGCATCCCCAAGCTAGGTCCTACTCGCCCTCGAGTAGGTAAACGATAACAAAGATAATTTCTGAAGTGACATGCTATCATAATCTTGATCATACTATTGTAAAGCATATGAGATGAATGCAGCGATTCGAAACAATGATGAAGATAATGAGTAAACAAATGAATCATATAGCAAAGACTTTTCATGAATAATACTTTCAAGACAAGCATCAATAAGACTTGCATAAGAGTTACTCATAAAGCAATAGATTCGAAGTAAAAGCATTGAAGCAACACAAAGGAAGATATAAGTTTCAGCGGTTGCTTTCAACTTCAACATGTATATCTCATGGATAATTGTCAACACAAAGTAATATAACAAGTGCAATAGGTAGACATGTAAGAATCAATGCACACAGTTGACACAAGTGTTTGCTTCTGGGATAGAAAGAAGTAGGTAAACTGACTCAACAATAAAGTAGAAGATAGGCCCTTCGCAGAGGGAAGCATTGATTACTATATTTGTGCTAGAGCTTTTCATTTTAAAAACAAGAAACAATTTTGTCAATGGTAGTAATAAAGCATATGTGTTATGTATAAGATATCTTATAAGTTGCAAGCCTCATGCATTGTATACCAATAGTGCTCGCACCTTGTCCTAATTAGCTTGGATTAACACGGATTATCATTGCATAGCATATGTTTCAACCAAGTGTCACAAAGGGGTACCTCTATGCCGCCTGTACAAAGGTCTAAGGAGAAAGCTCGCATTGGATTTATCGCTTTTGATTATTCTCAACTTAGACATCCATACCGGGACAACATAGACAACAGATAATGGACTCCTCTTTAATGCATAAGCATTCAACAACAATTAATATTCTCATAAGAGATTGAGGATTATTTTCCAAACTGAAACTTCCACCATGAATCATGGCTTTAGTTAGCGGCCTAATGTTCTTCTCTAACATTATGCATACTCAAACCATTTGATCATGAAAATCGCCCTTACTTCAGACAAGACGAACATGCATAGCAACTCACATGATATTCAACAAAGGTAAAAGAGTTGATGGCATCCCCAGAAACATGGTTACCGCTCAACAAGCAACTTATTAAGAAATAGGAATTTCTATTTTCGTGCCCCCGCTTCGTTAGTTGTACTCAGTTTTCCCCAGCCCCTTAGTTTTTCCTCAGTTTTCCCCAAGCCTATGTCTGAAACCCGCAGAAGGAGCTCAGACGGAAGGAATCCGTCTATTTGGACGTTCGTGCCGACGTGTTGCGCCACGTCGTCCGTGGGGCCGCGTGGGGCCGCGTCGCGTGGGGCCGGTAGAAAGGGACCGCGTGGGACAGGACGAGAAGCGTTTGGTTGCACGTGAGCAGGAGCTGGGTTTTGTCTCTCTCGGCCCAAATTGGCATTTTTAAGAGCACCTTTTCCCCTCTTTCTCTCTCTGTATTTTTCACTAAATTAGTATCAAATCTAGGGAAGCTTCTATTTCTGTCTTTCTTCAATATGGCAGCAAATCTAGTAGCAAATCTCTCGGGGTTATTTATGCCTTTTGGCCCTCGTTTTTTGCCCAATATGGCAGCAAATCTAGAAGCTAGTATATGATAAATTCACAACAACGATAATCGGAAAACTAAGTATAATACATAAACCGCATACAGATGGCTAAAAGCAGCCAATAACGTTGTTAATGCTAACGACAAACTAAACTGAAAAATATACAAGACGCACGCAATGTATGGACAACAAGAAGATTAGGATAGGGACCCCGGGATGAATGAATTTGTTCTTCATTCCTCCCCATATATTTCTTCCTCCCTCCATTCGTGCATTTCCCCAAGGAAATATTCATTGAACTCCTTCCGTCTGCAAGTGTGAGGCCAATACATCCTCCAAACGGTATGGCTCGTGTTCATTTCTCAAACCGTAGAGTCCTATTCTATCCACACGTAGTGGCCACTCATCCCATGCATTTGTATCATGAGAGTACTCTCCGATATAACCCAAATCCGTGTAGTAGATGCTGCCATGTTGAAGTGTCGGGTACACTGCGGGTGTCGACGGAGATACACCGGATATAATTCACGAAGAAGGCATTACCGCCAATGTTACTCGACCGGATGGAGAGAGCGGCTACGAGTGTCCACACGGTACACCAATGGTTTGCCCGCCAAAGCCTCGCCGACCAACAACACAAGCAGCGGATCACCATCCGACTTCACAAGGTAGAACTTCGACGTCCAAGTTCCGGAAATGAAATTAGTGTCTCCATCTTGATAGTGCTCGCGCGTCGCTGCAACCTGTACATTGGTGCACACTATTCTTCCGATCTCAAAATTGTCCGCAGCTACCGCATACGGTTCACCATTGAACGGGGTAATGCAACGCAAACAATGGTTCTTGATCGAAAATCTTCCTTCTCCCCAATCCCCATCTTCATT
Source organism: Lolium rigidum (assembly GCF_022539505.1). NCBI lineage: Eukaryota > Viridiplantae > Streptophyta > Magnoliopsida > Poales > Poaceae > Lolium > Lolium rigidum. Next base: position 160,987,510 of record NC_061508.1, read on the forward strand.
TATATCCTTAGTTGGAGTGCTCTCATCGACCCAACCAATTTCCGGCGGGTAATGTGCGGCAACGAAGACCATAGTCGGGGATTTGATAACAACGACGATTTCGAGAAAAACAGATGGCATCTGCGCCTCAAACATAGTGTTCGATTTCTTTGTGAGTGGGTTCAGCAGCCGTATCTTGTGCGGCGGGTTCTTACGGGCAAGCACGATGACGCCACGGCAAAAGCCGACGAAGTAGTATCTAAAATATATTGATGAAGATAACATTCAGCACTAAGATGTTTTAGATTGAAAATAAAAAGGTAGATATGGAGGAATTTGAACCTTGTATGAACTTCCGATAGATCTATGGTGACGTAGCGTGATGTGCCGAGTTGGAGGAAGGTGAACTCAGCGACGCGTGGAAGGGCGTGGTCTAGCATGATCCATTCATCCAGGTGCACGTCGGGCTCGGTCAAACCCGAGCGCCAATTTCTACGAGACTTGCCTCATAGCAGAGTAGGTGTCGGCGTACTCCTCGTTCGCCAGTAAGCATTCGCCGATCTTGTGAAGTGGTCCATCAGCCGAGAGAGAGGCCCAGTTCATGGAGGCGCCGCGCTTGGATGCGCCGCCATCGGCGGCGACGGGCTCGGCGGCGACGGGCTCGGCGGCGACGGGCTCGGAGGCGACGGGCGCGGAGGCGACGGGCTCGGAGGCGACGGGCTCGGAGGCGACGGGCGCGGAGGCGACGTGCTCGGAGGCGACGACCGCTGGCGCATTCTTCTTCTCCATCGCCGGCAGGGTAGCGTGCGTACGGCGGTTGGGGTTTTTTCGTTTTGGAGAAGTTGATGGGACGTGAGAGGGGTGGTTTCGTGCGTGAGCGAGAATGAGACGACTGTGTGCAGAGGGAGGGAGGGAGGGGCTTACGCGTCCTAAATGCGACCCGCGTCCACTATTTGCACGTCTGCACCGCGACACGCGTCAACAATGGCACGTCTTCCACTTCTGCATCGCAACACGCGTCCTCGGGTCTAACCCTGGAAATTTAGATATACTCAGGTATACCCTCGAGTCATATACTAGCATTTTTTGTGTTTCAGTTTTCCCCTTGAGTGCTAATACTGGCTAGTGCAATATACTCAGTTTTACCCTCAAGTGGCTGGTCAACAGAGAGTCAACAAATGGGATTAACTAGTTAAATGAGTTATTTAATGTGCAAAAAATTCCGAAAAAGAGTGGCACTTACTCATTGAGTCTTTACCACAAATTGCCACTTCTCAAATCATAGATAAATCATAGATAAATCAAGTTTCACCACAAATTGCCACTTCTCAAATCACCTAGTAGCTATGAAGGTGCATGGTTTTCCATAATAAGCCCTACCCAAAACAGCTTTCCCCAAAACATACTTTGTCCGAATGAGGCCATAATTTTCACACTCATGTAGATTTGTATTGCAAATAGTTTGAGGTAGGCCAAGATGGGTTTCATTGTACAAAACACGCATTTTCCATTTTTTAAATCTCATATTTGAATCCCTTAGTCCGTTTACTACTCACTTGCCCTTGGTTTCTTGATACTACTCGGCTTTGCCCTCTCCCTTCACAAACTCTCACGGACGCCCAACATTGCCCCGATTGGTCTAGCCCATGTCACGCGGATCGTGCCCGCCGACCGTTGATCGTATGATCTAACGGGCAGGATACCCCCTATCTCTCTCTCTGGTCGGGGCCACCACCCTCTCTCTCTCTCTCTGTCGTCGGTTAGCTTCACGCAAAGTTTGGTTTTCTGCATTATTTTTCACGAGCTAAATTATAAACTCTTTTTAGGCATTACGTTTCACGCAAAAAATGATAAACCATCACCGATTTGTTGTAGCCATTACTTTTCACGCAAAAAAATGATACATCATCACCGATTTGTTGTAGCCATTACTTTTCACGCAAAAAATGATACACCATCACCCATTTCTTGTAGCCATTACTTTTCACGCAAAAAACGATAAACCATCACCGATTTTGTTGTAGCCATTACTTTTCACGCAAAATGATACACCATCACCCATTTCTTGTAGCCATTACTTTTCACGCAAAAAAACGATAAACCATCACCGATTTCGTTGTAGACATTACTTTTCACGCAAAAAATGATACACCATCACACATTTCTTGTAGCCATTACTTTTCACGCAAAAAACGATAAACCATCACCGATTTTGTTGTAGCCATTACTTGTCACGCAAAAAATGATACACCATCACCCATTTCTTGTAGCCATTACTTTTCACGCAAAAAATGATAAACCATCAACGATTTGTTGTAGCCATTACGGTAAATGATAAACTATCACAAATTACCATTTCTTTTAGGCATTATTTTTCACGGTAAAATGATAAACTATATCACGAAGTTCCATTTCCATCAAGATAGTCCGCATTACTTTTTAATTTTGTTGAGATATATACCCCCACAACGGTCGTCTCCTCCTTAATTTATTGTGTAAACCCCCACAACGGTCATCTCCTCCTTAATTTATTGTGTAAACCCCCACCAACGTTCACCTCCTCCTTATTTTATTGTGTAAACCCCTACAACGGTCATCTCTCCCTTATAAACACCCACACGGCCATCCCTTGTGTCAATAGGTTCCGCCTCTCTCTTCTTCGTTCACATACAATTGATCCATTGCCATGGCTTCCACGTCTCGGACGCGGACCGGAAGGGGAAGGGGAAGGGGAAGGGGAAGGGGAAGGGGAAGGGGAAGGAAGGGGAAGGGGAAGGGGAAGTGGATCATCACCATTGCCACCACCACCGTCAACACTGCCATTGATCATAGAGGAGTTCTTCATCGTCGTCTATGAAGACCCTTTGGTCAAGAAGGTACGTACGCGTTCCCACATATATGATGCATGTGATTAATTATGGGCATGTTCTAAAAAACCTTTAATTTCAAACGATCGGCGCTCGATCTCTTTGCGAGCTCTCCCAAAAAAGTTTGCGGACTATCTTGACGGCCAGGAGCCAGCTAAGGTGTATCTGCGAGCAGCTGGCTGTGGTCCTCGTCTCTGGACCGTGGAGGTCCTATTTGACGGTCAAGGCCGGATGTACCTCGACAAGGGCTGGGAAAAATTCGCCATCGCGCACGGTGTGGATTTCGGCTGCTTCGTACACTTCAAATATGAAGGCGATGATGTGCTCACAGTGAAGGTTTTCGACGGAACAATGTGCAGGAAGTACTACTACTCGGACGACGAAGATACTAACGATGAAAGCGACGACGACGTGAAGCCATGCATCCATCCCCTTTAGATAAGGGGATTATGACCAAGAATATATATGTAGCTTCATATGCATCGATTTAGAGATCTAACTATTTTCTATATATTATGCACATGTAAAAGATAATGTCGCATTTCCACTATTATTCGAGCACCACATCCTCCAAACAATGCCGATGCCGATGCCGATATCGGCATGGTCGGAAACGGCTATGCTCGCCGCCACTTTGCTAGGTCAACGTCGGGATGCACAATGTTTAGCATAAGAGTCACTTTAGATTAAGCTGCGAAAATAGTCACCTGCCACGGCGGTCATTGGCTGCGGAGGCCCCACGGAGCGGCAATATAATTTTCTATAAATAAATAGACGACCCACTGGTCATTGGCTGCGGCAGCCCCATAGAGCGGCCCCATTTGTCATTGGCAGCACCGTGTATACAATCAGGAAATAAAACGATCCACGCGTCAACGGTAGATGGATGGCTAAGAGCGGCCCCATTTTTCATTGGCAGCACCGCGTATACAATCAGGAAATAAAACGGCCCACGCGTCAGCGGTAGATGGATGGCTACCCGTCAGCACGAGACGGTCAGAGAGGAACTGCCCTCTATGCAGCCCCACCTCTGTGCAGCCCCACCCGTCAGATTAACGGTAACGGTAAGGCCTCTGACCTGACGGCAACCCGCGTCTTCGAGGGGTTTCAAACTAGAGGGAGGGGAAAGCTGAGGAAATACTAACGAGCTGGGGAAAACTGAGTACAACTAACGAAGCAGGGGCACGAAAATAGAAATCCCTAAGAAATAAGACACATAAGTACATATTCTTCACCACAATAGTTTTTAAGGCTATTTGTCCCATGAGCTATATATTGCAAAGACAAAGGAATAGAAATTTTAAAGGTAGCACTCAAGTAATTTACTTTGGAATGGCGGAGAAATACCATGTTGTAGGTAGGTATGGTGGACACAAATGGCATGGTTATTGGCTCAAGGATTTAGATGCACGAGAAGAATTCCTCTCAATACAAGGCTAGGCTAGCAAGGTTGTTTGAAGCAAACTCAAGTATAAAAGGTGCAGCAAAGCTCACATATGAACATATTGTAACTATTATAAGACTTTACATTGTCTCCTTGTTGTTCAAACACCTCAACCGAGAAAATATCTAGACTCTAGAGATCAATCATGCAAACCAAATTTTAACAAGCTCTATGTAGTTATTCATTAATGGGTGCAAGGTACATGATGCAAGAGCTTAAACAAGATCTATATGAGCACAACAATTGCCAAGTATCACATTATTCAAGACATTAAACCATTTACCACATGCGGCATTTTCCGTTTCCAACCATATAACAATGAATGAAATAGTCCAACTTTCGCAATGAACATCTATTGTATATTAAAAGTACATTACGGGCTAACCAGAAAAAGATAAATCCGCTAGAAATTACCACAATAATCAGAAACATGTTACCGTTTATTTGATAGGCTAGAAATCTATAACCATTAGATTAAAGTTAAGTAAAAAAATTACCCACCATTGCCATTAGAATTGGAATACCGTATCAGATATCCATCATTGTTTTCTTTTTGTTCCCTTTTCCTACGTTTGAAACCCTAGAATATATTGCCAAAAGAAAGGAAAAATCTCTCAATCCTATGATTTGCTGGGTGCAACGATCCATGCGATGGTGCAAACCAGCAAGCATGCATCCATCAGCATATTAAAAGTACATTACGGGCTAACCAGAAAAAGATAAATCCGCTAGAAATTACCACAATAATCAGAAACATCTGACCGTTTATTTGATAGGCTAGAAATCTATAACCATTAGATTAAAGTTAAGTAAAAAAACTACCCACCATTGCCATTAGAATTGGAATACCGTATCAGATATCCATCACTGTTTTCTTTTTGTTCCCTTTTCCTACGTTTGAAACCCTAGAATATATTGCCAAAAGAAAGGAAAAATCTCTCAATCCTATGATTTGCTGGGTGCAACGATCCATGCGATGGTGCAAACCAGCAAGCATGCATCCATCAGCAAGAAACAAGAATACATGGCGCGGGCGACCGTGCATATGCTGTAGTGGTGGTTTTCAGGCAAGAAAACAGAATCAATCGCCGTTGCATCGCCGTTGGCCGGCCGGCCGGATGTCACACCCGGACTAGATCGCAGGTAAACCAGATCAAATTTCTCTACATGGCGCAGCACCGGCGGGCATATGTTATACGTGAAGCAGATCAAACCAATCTCTATGGCAGCGGCGAAGGTCATGAACTTATTCCTTCGGTGCCCTCCGTCGGTCGATTGGGTCTCCACCACGTGCATGCACATCATCGGCATCGGTGTCCCTGCTAGGCTGGTCGATTGACCCTCCACGTTATTGCATATCAGTGGTGTGATGTTTCAATACTGCCTTATGCAAAGCAGTCCTACAAATCGATCTATAACTGATGCACACACATCAAAGAGATAGGTGCAGGCAGGCATGTAACAAGTATCTTTGTTTGGTGCTCCGTCTAGATCGCTTTCCATGGTGCTCCTAATCTGAAATCCCGACAATCTCTTCCACAGGTACATATGCCTAAGGGAACAAAGGGTAGACATCAAAGAACGGTCTCAGTTCAGGCAGTGCCACCGGCGGCCATGACGCCAAACCGATCCTCGGTTTCCTAGCATCTAAGGAATCGGAAAGGTTGTCCATCTCTTCCTCATGTACCAGGAAACAATGGCCAATGGGTAGGCATCAAAGAACATGATCAGATCAGGGGGCAGCACGGGCGGCCATGACGCTAAAACTATCCTGGACGCAGTACTATGTTTTGGGCATGTCAATCCTTTTTGTACTCGACCACCAAGATCAGGTATCGAAAGAAGGTGGCGATTGCTGATGTGTACCTTCAATAAGAGCAGCATGACTTCACAGGGAGGACCCCACTGTGATGTGGGTAGATTTCCTGCCTCAATCCTTCTTCATAGTTACACGTAGATGTAACATGTGCCTCAATCCATACTGGATCTAGCCAAACCCTACAAGTTTATGCTATGTTTGTTCAAACTTTTCTGGTATCAGCTTTGTACTTCTCAGTTCGGTTGGCGCTTCCTACATAGTGACAAGCAACCCTGCCATTTCTTCTACATACGGACATGTCCGTGTCCATCGCCGAGCTTTGCACGCCGAACACAGTGAAGTTTCATCATCAAGTGGAGATACATCCTGATTTACATTAATATAAGTTCTGCAGGTAACAAATGATAGTTCTGCTTTTGGATCGTAAAGATTTCTACTGGTCTTTTCTTTTCTACGAGCACATAAATTGAACTTTGTTTTCTCTCCCTCGGTGTATATCTATTTGAATGCATCCACTTAGTTGTTCATATGTTTCCTTCTGAGATGCTCTACCAGCTCCCTCGCCATTTGTATGTGATCAGAAATTGCAAAGATTGCCTCAACAAGGATGCAGTTGTTCTTTGAAGTCTTTAAATCGTTTTATTGTGCCAACTTCTGCTTAACTAACATGGTCTGAACTTCTATTTTTCTGGACTTTCCGTCAGTAGAGATTTGCTTATGTCATTTTGCTACGACAGTAACATGTCCTTTGCAGACATATCAAGTACTAACAAGTGTTTTCTGCCAAAACAGGCACTAGCAAATTATTCTTGGTTGATATGAGATCAGGGGCTTCTTGAGCGAGACTAATGTAATCGTAGCATCAGCAAACAAATGACCTTAACCATACTAAGGCAAGTAGATATCTAAACATGGACCGAAGCATCCATGTTTCCTTTCTCCTCTAGATATGCTAAATTATTGCTGGCTACTATACTGACAAAAAGAAAATATTGTCATCCTTACTTTAACTGCATAATTATATTTTCTGAAACTCCATATCAATTTCAATACTCCATAGATTTTATTTATAGGTTTTTGTCACTAAATAACCGACACATATTATGGATCTAAACGAGTATTACAAATTAACCATGTCATGGTTGATATGAAATCCACGGTGTCATGAGCAAGGATAAATAATAGTGTCAAGTATCAACGCATGTGGCCTAAACTGGATCTATTTTATTTGGGTGTTCCCTGAATAGTTCCCAACCACTAAATTCACCACGGATTAAGTATTGTTAAAATTGTTGCATTGAAAAAAGTACTTCTGCAGATTATACTTGATTGATGTATATAATATATGAAATCAGGGGCCTCTCTAGCGAGGATAGATTTTGACATCAGCCCACATGTCCTGAATCGTACTTGGAGAGGTTAGGCTGGTAGATACAAGGTTATCTCGACACAATACCTTTCGTAGACAAAGATCTAAATATGGATTGTTAATTAGCGTCCTTGCTTGCTCTCTCCAATATATTTTCTAAGAGATGAACTATTTCTGGCTACTATATACTAACTAGAAGTAGAAGTATAACTTATGATCGCCCTTATTTTAGCCGCATATGACTTTCATATTTCTTATTTTCATATTTTGGGAAGGTTCAACATCAATAAAAATTGTAAGTACAAATTTAGAGTAACTTCCTTTATGTGTTATGAGATATTACTCGACCACTAATCAGATTTGCGTCAACTCTAATCATCCGGATTAATTAAACCATTACACACTATTTGTATCACGGTTTATATGAAATTCAGAGATTCATGAGCGAGGATAAATTGTTGTACCAAGTATCAATACATATAGCCTCAATAGTGCTCACGGCACCATGTTCGTCAATAAGAACTTATACTGTACATGAATTATAAATAGTAATTGTTCTACAATGATGGGTTCAATATGATGTAAAAAATGAAAATGGGAACATTTTTATACTTTGTCGATCCTCATTGTTGCACTTATATATAAGAACACATTTATATGCCTTCCCATTAACGTGAGAATAGCTACACAAGTTATTGAGTATTAGAAATCATACAACTAATATTTTTCAGTCGTTGTTAGTAGGTATGAGCAATGTTAATTATCTTTGGGTTAAATATGGTATCACCTTTTTCCGAGTTCCTACAACACAAAAATGTCAAGTAAAAATATTTGTATAAATCTACGTCAAAGCTTGATTTCCTGAATAAACATGTAAATGTCTAGCATGTTGTTCAATAAAAAACTGCATGTGTATGAATAGAAGCCGACTTCATGGATCCTACATGGTTGTGTAGGAGAATTTTGTTGCTTCCATGTAAGCCCTGTGTGCAACACAGGATATTGAAAATGTTAGTTCCACTAACATTACTTTTCTATTTAGGAACTACATAAATTCACATGACGATTTTACAGACTTGCAATCCTACAAAGGACATAATTCAGAGTGGGGGATAAATCCAACCAACACAATATGTGTATTGATAATCTTGTGATGTAATTAGCTGTAAATAAAATTAACATATGTACAAGATAATTAGAAATTTTGAGAAAAGCTTCACTTATTAGAACCACTGATGAGATTTTAATAATGATTCAGATAATTAGAATCCAAAAAATTAATCTTATCAATTGTGCATATTTGGATAACGAGTAAATGACAATGCTTGCTGGCGCTCTATATACGTAATGTTTCAAAAAAATTATTATAAAATTAAGCATATATGGACATAAATGTCAAACTTTCATCTATAGAAAAATATTTATGTATAAAACTATGTGTATTTTGCAAAGAACAAGGTAATTGGGGCAATCTTATTTGCATAAGTAAAAATAAAATGTCACTCATATTAAAGATGATGCCCTCGCATTTGCGAGGGCCACCTGGCTAGTTAAAGATAAAGCTAAGAACACATGTGTTCATACGAAACAGCGGAGCGTGTCTCTCTCCCAAACAAAGAATGCTAGGATCAGATTTTATTCAAACAAAAAAAAAACAAACAGACGCTCCAAGTAAAGCACATAAGATGTGACGGAATAAAAATATAGTTTCACTAGAGGAACCTGATAAGTTGTCGATGAAGAAGGGATGCCTTGGGCATCCCCAAGCTTAGACGCTTGAGTATTCTTAAAATATGCAGGGATGAACCACGGGGGCATCCCCAAGCTTTGACTTTTCACTTTTCTTGATCATATTGTATCATCCTCCTCTCTTGACCCTTCAAAACTTTCTCCACACCAAACTCAAAACAAACTCATTAGAGGGTCAGTGCATAATTCATATATTCAGAGGTGACATAATCATTCTTAACACTTCTGGACATTGCACAAAGCTACTGAAAGTTAATGGAACAAAGAAATCCATCAAACATAGCAAAACAGGCAATGCGAAATAAAAGGAAGAATCTGTCAAAACAGAACAGTTCGTAAAGACGAATTTTAAAGAGGCACCAGACTTGCTCAGATGAAAATGCCCAAATTGAATGAAAGTTGCGTACATATCTGAGGATCACGCACGTAAATTGGCAGATTGTTTTAAATTTTCTACAGAGACTACTGCTCAAATTCGTGACAGCAAGAAATCTGTTCCTGCGCAGTAATCCAAATCTAGTATTGGCTTTACTATCAAAGACTTTACTTGGCACAACAATGCAATAAAATAAAGATAAGGAGAGGTTACTACAGTAATAACAACTTCCAAGACTCAAATATAAAATAAAGTGCAGAAGTAAAATAATGGGTTGTCTCCCATAAGCGCTTTTCTTTAACGCCTTGCAGCTAGGCGCAGAAAGTGTGAATCAAGTATTATCAAGAGACGAAGCATCAACATAGGTGTTCGGAGTTTTCTCAACTATGCATTTATCTTATTGATGCGTGCAGTTGACACACGTCCGTTGGGAACCCCAAGAGGAAGGTGTGATGCAGACAGTAGCAAGTTTTCCCTCAGAAAGAAACCAAGGTTTATCGAACCAGGAGGAGCCAAGAAGCACGTTGAAGGTTGATGGTGGCGGAATGTAATGCGGCGCAACACCAGGGATTCCGGCGCCAACGTGGAACCTGCACAACACAACCAAAGTACTTTGCCCCAACGAAACAGTGAGGTTGTCAATCTCACCGGCTTGCTGTAACAAAGGATTAACCGTATTGTGTGGAAGATGATTGTTTGCCGAAAACAGTAAACCAAGTATTGCAGTAGATTGTATGCGATGTAAAGAATAGGACCGGGGTCCACAGTTCACTAGAGGTGTCTCTCCCATAAGATAAAAGCATGTTGGGTGAACAAATTACAGTCGGGCAATTGACAAATAGAGAGGGCATAACAATGCACATACATGATATGATAAATATAGTGAGATTTAATTGGGCATTACGACAAAGTACATAGATCGCTATCCAGCATGCATCTATGCCTAAAAAGTTAAGAGCATGAACCCACTATCGAGCATAAATACTCCCTCTTGGAGTTAAGAGCAAAAACTTGGCCAGAGCCTCTACTAATAACAGAGAGCATGCAAGATCATAAACAACACATAGGTAATAACTTGATAATTAACATAACATAGTATTCTCTATCCATCGGATCCCGACAAACACAACATATAGCATTACAGATAGATGATCTTGATCATGTTAGGCAGCTCACAAGATCCGACAATGAAGCACAAGAGGAGAAGACAACCATCTAGCTACTGCTATGGACCCATAGTCCAGGGGTGAACTACTCACTCATCACTCCGGAGGCGACCATGGCGGTGAAGAGTCCTCCGGGAGATGAATCCCCTCTCCGGCAGGGTGCTGGAGGTGATCTCCAGAATCCCCTGAGATGGGATTGGCGGCGGCGGCGTCACAGTAAGGTTTTCCGTATCGTGGCTCTCGGTACTGGGGGTTTCGCGACGAAGGCTATTTGTAGGCGGAAGGGCGGGTAAGGGGCGTCACGAGGGGTCCGGACGACGGGCCGGCGCGGCCGGGGCTCGGGTCGCGCCGCCCTGGTGTCTGGCCACCTCGTGGCCCCACTTCGACTCTCCTTCGGTCTTCTGGAAGCTTCGTGGCAAAATAGGACCCTGGGCGTTGATTTCGTCCAATTCCGAGAATATTTCTTTACTAGGATTTCGAAACCAAAAACAGCGAGAAAACGACAAGCTGGCTCTTCGGCATCTTGTTAATAGGTTAGTGCCGGAAAATGCATAAATACGACATATAATGTGTATAAAACATGTAGATATCATCAATAATGTAGCATGGAACATAAGAAATTATCGATACGTCGGAGACGTATCAGCATCCCCAAGCTTAGTTACTGCTCGTCCCGAGCGGAGTAAACGATAACAAAGATAATTTCTGGAGTGACATGCCATCATAAACTTGATCATACTATTGTAAGCATATGTAATGAATGCAGCGATCAAAACAATGGTAATGACATGAGTAAACAACAGAATCATAAAGCAAAGACTTTTCATGAATAGCACTTCAAGACAAGCATCAATAAGTCTTGCATAAGAGTTAACTCATAAAGCAATAAATCAAAGTAAAGGTATTGAAGCAACACAAAGGAAGATTAAGTTTCAGCGGTTGCTTTCAACTTGTAACATGTATATCTCATGAATAATTGTCAACATAGAGTAATATAACAAATGCAATATGCAAGTATGTAAGAATCAATGCACAGTTCACACAAGTGTTTGCTTCTTGAGGTGGAGAGAGATAGGTGAACTGACTCAACATAAAAAGTAAAAGAAAGGTCCTTCAAAGAGGAAAGCATCGATTGCTATATTTGTGCTAGAGCTTTTATTTTGAAAACATGAAACAATTTTGTCAACGGTAGTAATAAAGCATATGAGTTATGTAAATTATATCTTACAAGTTGCAAGCCTCATGCATAGTATACTAATAGTGCCCGCACCTTGTCCTAATTAGCTTGGACTACCGGATCATCGCAATACACATGTTTTAACCAAGTGTCACAAAGGGGTACCTCCATGCCGCCTGTACAAAGGTCTAAGGAGAAAGCTCGCATTTTCGATTTCTCGCTTTTGATTATTCTCAACTTAGACATCCATACCGGGACAACATGGACAATAGATAATGGACTCCTCTTTAATGCATAAGCATGTGGCAACAATTAGTGTTCTCATATGAGATTGAGGATATATGTCCAAAACTGAAACTTCCACCATGAATCATGGCTTTAGTTAGCGGTCCAATGTTCTTCTCTAACAATATGCATGCTCCAACCATTAAGGTGGTAGATCTCTCTTACTTCGAGACAAGACGGACATGCATAGCAACTCACATGATATTCAACAAAGAGTAGTTGATGGCGTCCCCAGGAACATGGTTATCGCACAACAAGCAACTTAATAAGAGATAAAGTGCATAAGTACATATTCAATACCACAATAGTTTTTAGGCTATTTTGTCCCATGAGCTATATATTGTAAAGGCGAATGATGGAATTTTAAAGGTAGCACTCAAGCAATTTACTTTGGAATGGCGGAGAAATACCATGTAGTAGGTAGGTATGGTGGACACAAATGGCATAGTGGTTGGCTCAAGGATTTTGGATGCATGAGAAGTATTCCCTCTCGATACAAGGTTTAGGCTAGCAAGGTTATTTGAAACAAACACAAGGATGAACGGTGCAGCAAAACTCACATAAAAGACATATTGTAAACATTATAAGACTCTACACCGTCTTCCTTGTTGTTCAAAACTCAATACTAGATATTATCTAGACTTTAGAGAGACCAAATATGCAAACCAAATTAGCAAGCTCTAAGTGTTTCTTAATTAATGGGTGCAAAGTATATGATGCAAGAGCTTAAACATGAGCACAACAATTGCCAAGTATCAAATTATCCAAGACATTTTAGAATTACTACATGTAGCATTTCCCGATTCCAACCATATAACAATTTAACGAAGAAGATTCAACCTTCGCCATGAATACTATGAGTAAAGCCTAAAGACATATTTGTCCATATGCAACAGCGGAGCGTGTCTCTCTCCCACACAATGAATGCTAGGATCCATTTTATTCAAACAAAAGCAAAAACAAAAACAAACCGACGCTCCAAGCAAAGCACATAAGATGTGGTGGAATAAAAATATAGTTTCAGGGGAGGAACCTGATAATGTTGTCGATGAAGAAGGGGATGCCTTGGGCATCTCCAAGCTTAGACGCTTGAGTCTTCTTAAAATATGCAGGGGTGAACCACCGGGGCATCCGCAAGCTTAGAGCTTTCACTCTCCTTGATCATATTGCATCATACTCCTCTCTTGATCCTTGAAAACTTCCTCCACACCAAACTCGAAACAACTCATTAGAGGGTTAGTGGACAATAAAAATTAACATGTTCAGAGGTGACACAATCATTCTTAACACTTCGGACATTGCATAAATCTACTGGACATTAATGGATCAAAGAAATTCATCCAACATAGCAAAAGAGGCAATGCGAAATAAAAGGCAGAATCTGTCAAAAGCAACAGTCCGTAAAGATGGATTTTATTGAGGCACCAGACTTGCTCAAATGAAAATGCCCAAATTTAATGAAAGTTGCGTACATATCCGAGGATCACGCACGTAAATTGGCTTAATTTTCTCGAGCTACCTACAGGGAGGCAGGTCGAAATTCGTGACAGCAAAGAAATCTGAAACTGCGCAGTAATCCAAATCTAGTATGAACTTTACTATCAAAGACTTTACTTGGCACAACAAAGCACAAAACTAAGATAAGGAGAGGTTGCTACAGTAGTAAACAACTTCCAAGACTCAAATATAAAACAAAAATACTGTAGTAAAAACATGGGTTGTCTCCCATAAGCGCTTTTCTTTAACGTCTTTCAGCTAGGCGCGAAAGTGTATATCAAGTAACATCAAGAGACGAAGCATCAACATCATAATTTGTTCTAATAATAGAATCAAAAGGTAACTTCATTCTTTTTCTAGGGAAGTGTTCCATACCTTTCTTGAGAGGAAATTGATATTTAATATTACCTTCCTTCATATCAATAGTAGCACCAACGGTTCGAAGAAAAGGTCTTCCCAATATAATGGGGCAAGATGCATTGCATTCAATATCCAAGACAACAAAATCAACGGGGACAAGGTTATTGTTAACCATAATATGAACATTATCAACTCTCCCCAAAGGTTTCTTTTTAGCATTATCGGCGAGATTAACATCCAAATAACAATTTTTCAATGGTGGCAAGTCAAGCATATCATAGACTTTCTTAGGCATAACAGAAATACTTGCACCAAGATCACATAAAGCATTACAATCAAAATCATTGACCCTCATTTTAATGATGGGCTCCCAACCATCTTCTAACTTCCTAGGAATAGAGGTTTCAAGTTTTAGTTTCTCTTCTCTAGCTTTTATGAGAGCATTTGTAATATGTTTTGTAAAGGCCAAATTTATAGCACTAGCATTAGGACTCTTAGCAAGTTTTTGTAAGAACTTTATAACTTCAGAGATGTGACAATCATCAAAGTCTAAATCATTATGAGCTACAGCAATGGGATCATTGTCCCCAAGGTTGGAAAAAATTTCAGCAGTTCTATCACAAGCAATTTCAGCAGTTTTAGCAATTTCGGGCAATTTTGCGCGCTTTGCACTAGGAGTAGAAACATTGCCAACACCAATTATTTTACCATTGATAGTAGGAGGTGCAGCAACATGTGAGGAATCAACATTACTTGTGGTGGTAATAGTCCAAACTTTAGCTACATTATTCTCTTTAGCCAGTTTTTCATTTTCTTCTCTATCCCACCTAGCACGCAATTCAGCCATTAATCTTATATTCTCATTAATTCTAACTTGGATGGCATTTGCTGTAGTAGTAATCTTATTATCAATATCCTTATTAGGCATAACTTTCAATTTTAAAAGATCAACATCGGAGGCAAGTCTATCAACTCTAGAAGCAAGAATATCAATTTTATCAAGCTTTTCCTCAACAGATTTGTTAAAAGCAGTTTGTGTACTAATAAATTCTTTAAGCATAGCTTCAAGTCCAGGGGGTGTGTTCCTATTATTGTTGTAAGCATTCCCATAAGAATTAGCATAACCGTTACCATTAGCAGAAGGATATGGCCTATAGTTATTACCAGAATTGTTCCTATAAGCATTGTTGTTGAAATTATTGTTTTTAATGAAATTCACATCAACATTTTCTTCTTGAGAAACCAATGAAGCTAAAGGAACATTATTTGGATCAACATTAGATCTACCATTCACAAGCATAGACATAATCACATCAATCTTATCACTCAAGGAGGAGGTTTCTTCAACAGAATTTACCTTCTTACCTTGTGGAGCTCTTTCCGTGTGCCATTCAGAGTAATTTATCATCATATCATCAAGAAACTTTGTAGCCGCCCCCAAAGTGATGGACATAAAGGTACCTCCAGCAGCTGAATCCAATAAATTCCGCGAAGAAAAATTTAGTCCTGCATAGAAGGTTTGGATGATCATCCAAGTAGTCAGTCCATGGGTTGGGCAATTTTTTACCAAAGATTTCATTCTTTCCCAAGCTTGAGCAACATATTCATTATCTAATTGTTTAAAATTCATTATGCTACTTCTCAAAGATATAATTTTAGCAGGGGGATAATATCTACCAATAAAAGCATCCTTGCATTTAGTCCATGAATCAATACTATTCTTAGGCGAGAGATAGCAACCAATCTTTAGCTCTTCCTCTTAATGAGAAAGGAAACAATTTCAATTCAATAATATCACCATCTACATCCTTATACTTTTGCATTTCACATAGTTCAACAAAATTATTAAGATGGGCAGCGAGCATCATCGAACTAATACCGAGAAAATTGCTCTCTCATGACAAGATTTAGTAAAGCAGGTTTAATTTCAAAGAATTCTCGCTGTAGTAGCGGAGTGGAGCAATAGGTGTGCATAAGAAATAATTATTGTTTGTGGTTGTGAAGTCACACAACTTAGTATTTTCAGGGGTAGCCATTTTAGCAGTAGTAAATAAAGCAAACTAGATAAAATAAATGCAAGTAACTAATTTTTTTTTTTGTTTTTGATATAGAGTGCAAGACAGTAAATAAAGTAAAGCTAGCAACTATTTTTTTTGTGTTTTGATATAATGCAGCAAACAAAGTAGTAAATAAAATAAAGCAAGACAAAAACAAAGTAAAGAGATTGGATTGTGGAGACTCCCCTTGCAGCGTGTCTTGATCTCCCCGGCAACGGCGCCAGAAAACAGTTGCTGGCGTGTAGTTGACGTGGGAGTTAGAAATCTTCGTGGTGTAACTTTTCTTCAATTCCCCGTCAACGGCGCCAGAAAACAGTCTTGATGCAAGCAGTTGACACACGTCCGTTGGGAACCCCAAGAGGAAGGTGTGATGCAGACAGTAGCAAGTTTTCCCTCAGAAAGAAACCAAGGTTTATCGAACCAGGAGGAGCCAAGAAGCACGTTGAAGGTTGATGGTGGCGGAATGTAATGCGGCGCAACACCGGGGATTCCGGCGCCAACGTGGAACCCGCACAACACAACCAAAGTACTTTGCCCCAACGAAACAGTGAGGTTGTCAATCTCACCGGCTTGCTCGTAACAAAGGATTAACCGTATTGTGTGGAAGATGATTGTTTGCAGAAAACGAGTAAAACAAGTATTGCGATAGATTGTATGCGATGTAAAGAATAGGACCGGGGTCCACAGTTCACTAGAGGTGTCTCTCCCATAAGATAAAAGCATGTTGGGTGAACAAATTACGGTCGGGCAATTGACAAATAGAGAGGGCATAACAATGCACATACATGATATGATAAATATAGTGAGATTTAATTGGGCATTACGACAAAGTACATAGACCGCTATCCAAGCATGCATCTATGCCTAAAAAGTCCACCTTCGGGTTATCATCCGAACCTCTTCCGGTATTAAGTTGCAAAACAACGAGACAATTACATTAAGTATGGTGCGTAATGTAATCAATAACTACATCCTTAGACATAGCATCAATGTTTTATCCCTAGTAGCAACAAGCACATCCACAACCTTAGAACTTTCCGTCACTTGTCCCAGATTTAATGGAGGCATGAACCCACTATCGAGCATAAATACTCCCTCTTGGAGTTAAGAGCAAAAACTTGGCCAGAGCCTCTACTAATAACGGAGAGCATGCAAGATCATAAACAACACATAGGTAATAACTTGATAATTAACATAGCATAGTATTCTCTATCCATCGGATCCCGACAAACACAACATATAGCATTACAGATAGATGATCTTGATCATGTTAGGCAGCTCACAAGATCCGACAATGAAGCACAAGAGGAGAAGACAACCATCTAGCTACTGCTATGGACCCATAGTCCAGGGGTGAACTACTCACTCATCACTCCGGAGGCGACCATGGCGGTGAAGAGTCCTCCGGGAGATGAATCCCCTCTCGCGCGGGGTGCGGAGGTGATCTCCGAATCCCCGAGATGGGATTGGCGGCGGCGGCGTCTCAGTAAGGTTTTCCGTATCGTGGCTCTCGGTACTGGGGGTTTCGCGATGAAGGCTATTTGTAGGCGGAAGGGCAGGTAAAGGGGCGTCACGAGGGGTCCAGACGACAGGTCGGCGCGGCCAGGGCCTGGGCCGCGCCGCCCTAGTGTCTGGCCACCTCGTGGCCCCACTTCGACTCTCCTTCGGTCTTCTGGAAGCTTCGTGGCAAAATAGGATCCTGGGCGTTGATTTTGTCCAATTCCGAGAATATTTCTTTACTAGGATTTCGAAACCAAAAACAGCGAGAAAACATCAAGCGGCTCTTCGGCATCTTGTTAATAGGTTAGTGCCGGAAAATGCATAAATACGACATATAATGTGTATAAAACATGTAGATATCATCACTAATGTAGCATGGAACATAAGAAATTATCGATACGTTGGAGACGTATCACTTATCTATGTGAGTTTCAGAGGCTCCCTTTTCATTATTCCTAGGCTTGCTATCCTCGTCAAACAAATTTTCAGGAACAAGCCAACCATAGTTATTTTCTAGAGCGTCATTCATTCCTAGGAGTTTACAAGGTATTGTTGTCTTAATCTCCCCACCATCATTAATATTATTAGTGTACCTTATTCTATCCATGTCCATCTTTTCAAGGGTACTAGCAAAGTTGGTATAAGAGCCAAGCATCTTATATTTAATAAAGACCTTTCTAGCCTCTCTTGCTACACCACCAAATTCTTTAAGAAGGGTTTCTAAAACAAAATCTTTCTTTTCCCCTTCCTCCATATCACAGAGTGTGAGAAACATGTGTTGGATTATAGGATTGAGATTAACAAATTTAGTTTCCAACATGTGTACTAAAGTGTTGACGTCAGAAACCCACTGGCGGGCAGAGACGGGCAACACAGTAGAGCCGGGAACAACTAGGGCTGCGGCTGGCCCCAGTCCCTCAGAGCGACGGCCCGCAAAGCCTCCTGGTCACACGTCCGATGCTATCGCAAGGGCGTGCCACCTGACCTATACCTGGTCAAGAAGGTGTTGGATGATGCCTCGCTTAGCTTCCTGCATGGCATACACGTAAACATTAAATACGAGCCTCGATCGGCTCTCAGGTTATCCTGTGAATCGGCTCAAAGAGCCGATCCACCCATGATTCGTACAAGGTGTCCGAATATATGGTGGTCCTGCTTGATCAAGATAAAGCTAATGAGATCTACGACGATTTAGGGTTTTCACCGCATAATCGGATCATCCTACTCACGATTGGGCCTCGCGCTCGCGCACGGTGACCAGTAAGCCGATCCCGGACGGGGCCTAAAAACCAACACGAGGTTGATCCCCGGAACATCCTTTCTAGGGCTAGCAAACTTCACCCTACACGCCAGCTGGATCCTCCAACCCTTTGTAGGGCCTAACTAATGCGGATGTTAAACTAATCCTTGCGGAACAAGGAGCAACCGTAACGGATCAGATCTACTAAACTATGATCAAGCGGGGTGCCGCCCCTACACCGAGATAGGTGTAAGGGCGGCTAGATGCATAAGGGTCGCACTACGACAGCATATGATACGAAGAACAATGCTAACCCTAACACATCTAAGATAACTACGTTGCTTGCCATCAAAAAGGCTTCGACCACGAGCAACGCATGAACAACGAGATAGGCTTGTGCTTGCCTAGATCGCAAGATGCGATCTAGGCGAGCATGGTGCTTACCGGAGAAACCCTCGAGACGAAGGAGTTGGCGATGCGCCGAGATTTGTTTGTGTTGAACGTTGGTTGTTGTTTATTCCATAAACCCTAGATACATATTTATAGTCCAAGGGACTTTCTAATTGAGGCGTGCACCTAACCGTGCACGGGTAAAACTCTAACTCCTAACCGACACGTAATCTAATATGTTACAGATACAAGGGCAAACTAGCCCAAACTTTGCATGTAAGGCCGATTCACGTATTTCTTCTATATATATATTCTTCAAGTCCATCTTGATCGCGGCCCACCTCTGACTTGGTCAAATTATGGTGATAACACATGCCCCCCTGGTTTTGGAAATGACATTTCCAAAATCATTACGCTTTCCTTCGTCGGGTCATGTCGTGGCAGAGCAGAACTGCCGCAGAATCCTCCATCATTACGCCTCGCCTCCTGGGCTTCTCTGTACGAATTGACAATTTCGGCATCACATCCTCGAGAACCGTCATGGCATTAAATCTCCACTACACTCCTTTTATTTATCTGTGCCAAACGGTTCACCACTCCATCCCCTTGCTCTGCTCTGTCCACCAATACCAAAAAACCCTCTTCCCCTGCAGCCATGTCTTCCTCTTCCTCCTCCGCTTCAGGCCTCCCTCTCCAATCGTCGTCGAAGAACAAGGAAGAGGACGACCCCCGCTCCGGGGCGAACCCCATCTCCTCGACAAGGAGAAGAAAGAAAGAGAAGCAGAGAAGACCAAGGCCTCCCCCTCCGCCAGGCTCCCCTCGAAGAAGCGCTCCCTCATGTGGGCGGACAGCGAGGACGACGATGACGACGAGGAAGGAGAAGATGAGGAGGAGGAAGATGATTCCTCCTCCTCCGCTGGATATCCTCCAACGAAGCGCTTCCGCAGCTGGGCGGATAGCGAGGATGATGATGATGACGAGGAGGAGGAGGAAGCCCCGACCGACGGCTCGGGACAGCAGCGGCGAGGACTTCTCCGGCGGTAGCGCCGATGGCGACGCCGACGACGACGCTAGCGAGGAGTAGTTATGTAGGACCCGGTAGCCCCTTGAGCAATCGGCTCTTCTTTTGTTCTTCTTTTGAGCAATCGGCTCTTCATTGTAAGAAATCCCAATATTAATGAAGAATTCCCTTTTAACTTGATTTCGCCGATTCCTTTCATGCTGATTTAGCCGATTTTTTCCCCATCTGACCTTGTCGACTGTTGGCCTAATCCATGCTTAATGACTGATGGCAACGCATCAGTTTCTTACGATAATCTGCGAGACAGGCCAATTCAGTCATCCATCCAAGCTAGCCAACTCTGCCGATGACGATGGCATAACCGATATTAGTAGGCTGGCGATTTGATCTTGAGCAGGCGTCTTTAAGAGAGCCCTGGAACTGTCTTGGATGCTCAAACTGATGACTCCGTAACAAAAAACACCACTCTCCAGACCAGTTGCGATGTAGGGCTAGCCGATTCCAACCAAATCGGCTCCCCAGAGCAAGGACCTTTAGGGCGAGCTGCCCCCCGAGCCTTAATCAAGGCGAATCAGCCAAATGCGCCGCCATTAGCCTCAAATCATGACGTAGCCAGCCGATTTTAACAACATCGGCTCCCCAAAGCAGAGAACCTTCAGGGTGAGCTGCCCCCCCGAGCTTCTTCAGTCCACTTCTTTGTCTGAGGCAAACCACCCTTAGCCTGATCTGCACATCCCTGCTGCCCTTGGCATTGTTTTTGCAGAGAGGATCTGAGCCATTAAACTACTCCATTGAGGAGGTCTTCCATTAAAGTCTCCCTTCGTGCTCCATTGACCCTCTGATTGTAACAGTTATACCTCTCGAGTCGATGGCCATGCATCGGCTTTATATCCTTAAGTCGATGTCCGCTGCATCGGCTGTGCTTAAAAAAAATTTGAATTTTTACGGCCGATTTATGTATCGGCCCCCATACCTCAATATCCATCATCAAAGAATATCTTGGGCTGCTGAGTACTTGCAAGACATTCCTACTGCATATCCTTGTGTTTTATCCACCTAGGTGCCCCCCCGAGCCGATTCTGTCAAGAGAATTGATGGTATCGGCTCTTCAGGTACCCCCTGTTGGATTACATGCTGAACCCAGGCAGAATGGCTGGTGAGGATAATTTTGGCCGATTGCTGGAATCGGCCTCCATGTTGCTTGCTCGATGAGGGTTTTGTAATGTTCCTCCATAATTTTTTTGGGGCCGATCACAAGGATCAGCCTCGCCACGTTTGCTCATTGATTTGCTCCAGCTACACGGTTAGGCCAGTGGATAAAACCAGCCCAATCTCTGACTTTATCATGTTGGTGCGCTTGCTGTCGTCCACCTCGAGTGCATCGTGTAATCGTGGAGCACTAAGCTTCGTCGGAAGGACGAGCACCATGTTTGTGCCGGCCGATGTTTCATCATCGGCTTTCCTTTGCTTGGGGCGCCACTCCATTTTCCGTGGACGACCCTCTTCATCCGGGGTTCGTTGGACTTTCGCGGCCGGATCAGGTCGTGCCTTCCTCGGTGTATGCAAGTATAGCCTTTCGGCTTCCTCCGAGCCGCGCAATCGCTGGACCTGCGCTTTTGGGAACGGCTGAGTCCATCGAGGGCACCACCTTGGCCGGTGGTACTGTCTTCTTCTTCTCCCTCGTCTTCGAATCCTCGAGATCTTCTAACCGAGGAACTCAGCACGTTTGCTTTGTGGCGGGAGAGGCCCTAGGCGCTTGAATACGGACACGTTGGCTGCCTCCTTTTTCTTCGGTTGCATTCGGGCAATTGCCGATTGTGGGCAATCGGCTCATTCCTGAATCCCAGCAGTGTCTGAAGAAGGGGCAGTCCCAGTGCCTATCCTCGTCGACTCGCTCCCCCAACTTTTCCTTGGCACGGCGCTCGTGCTCCTCCTCCTTGCGATCATGCCGACGACGTCTCCTGTCGTCCCTAGCTAGACGATCTTCTTCATCATCGTCGTTGTATCGCCGGCGTTGGTCATACTGACTCACATACTTGTTGAGGAGGTGATCAGAGAGAGGTCGTTGATACCTTATGTTTTTCACTTCTCCCTGCGTGACGTAGCGCTTGCCGTCTTGGCGGAGCCGATCGCGTGGAGCGGCTTCCTCTGTATCTTTGCTATGAGAGCAGCTGCCCTCATCTCCGTCCTTACCAGAGTGGTGTCCAGGTCCTACCATGTTGATATTGCACGAGAAATCCGGCTGGCAGCCTCCATGGTAAGTATACTCCACCATGTTGACGGCGGGGAAGGGGTGTGTGTCGACCTTCATGGCGTACTGGTTGAAAATTAACCGTCCATTTTCTATCGCCATTTGGATCTGCTGCCGCCACACCCTGCAGTCGTTGGTGGTGTGGGTGAACGTGTTATGCCACTTGCGGTATGGCTTTCCGTTCAGCTCTTGCACCGTGGGGATCTTGTGGCCTTCGGGTACCTTTATATGCTTCTCCGTGAGTAAGAGATCAAAAATCTGCTCGGTTTTGGTCACGTCGAAGTCGAACCCTTTTGGAGGGCCTTGTGGCTTCACCCATTTGCAGGACACGGGGCCTGCCGCTCGAGTCCATTCAGCCACTCGCTACCTCTCGATCTCCCGCAGCACCTTCATCCTCGTCTGCCTCAACCGGGGTCACCGCACACTTGAATTTGTCCCGGTAGACATCCGGGTGGCGCTCGCTCATATGCCGACGGCTTCGCACCATGTGCGCCAATGAAGGGTAGTCCGCTTGGGAGGCCACGTCCTTAATCGATGATGAGAGACCCACCACCGCCAACTCGACTGCTTCTTTTTCACTTACATGAGCCGAAAAGCATCGGTTCCTAATGGTCCTGAAGCGCCGGACGTATTCCCGACACTGTCTCCCCGCGCTTCTGTCGTAATTGTGCTAGATCGGCAATACCAACCTCGGAAGCCTCTGAGTGATACTGCTCATGGAACTGCTCTTCCAACTGCTTCCAAGTCCGGATGGAGTTCGGTGGCAGCGATGTGTACCGCCCGAAAGCCGATCCTGTGAGGGATCGTGCGAAGAACCTCACACGCAACTCGTCCCGATGCCGAGATCGTGCCCAGCTGTGCCAAATATCGGCTCACATGCTCGATGGAGCTGGAACCATCCGATCCACTAAACTTTGTGAAGTCCGGGAGCCGATATTTGGGTGGTAGCGGGATCAGTTCGTAGTCGTTGGGGTACGGCTTGGTATAGCCGAACGTCTTCCTTTTCGGCATCATGCCGAACTGATCTTTCAGGATTGCACAAATCTGATCCGCGGTGATGGCTGAAGGTGTCGAACCCTGAAGATTCGTCGGGGTGGCATACTTAACCAGCCATGCTTGCTATTCCGTTTCTAAGCCAACTGCAGGAGCTGGACTCTGGACGTTGGTCGGAGTGGCGTACTTAGCTAGCCACGTTTGCTTCTCAAGATCTGCTCCTGACGTTCCTCCTGCTGTTCCAGAGGCCCCTGCTGTCGCAACCTGGTTCGAGAGTGCCCAGGTATTGCGATCTCAGTACGTATGCGCACGCGTATCCGTGCGGGATCTCCTTGGGTGCCTCAAGTAGGAATTGGTAGTCACTAGGATCACCACCAATCTTGTAGACGACGTATGCCGATGAGTTCGGCAGTTCCGGTGCTGCCCATGCGAACGGCAGCGGAGGATGGGACTGGAGTGGCATCTCTCCTTTGTAAGTCCCCAGAGCTGGTCCCGTCGGAGAATACCGGTGGCTCATGATTTCCTGGACCACGCGCGAGCGACACGCTCCAAAGTGTTCACCGGGCTCTCGGAGTGGCGGTGCGGCGAATGAGCCACCATGTAGTTGATCTCCGACGCAGCGACCTGGTGCGTTCTTCGACGGGGCGGACAGGTCCACTCCATCGAGTGCGCCTTCAGGTGTGAACCCCTTCCATCCGACGCCATGGGAGCGGGTTCTCGTGGAAAGAGCCGATGAGTTCGGCTTCGAGGGTTGCCTTGATCTCGTCATGTTTCTTCTTGAGTTCATCGGGCGGATCCTCGTACTTGACCGGAGTGCCTTCCGCCATCTCGGATGTAGATGGCGATGTGGTGGATGTCGAAGGTTGTCCCACCGGGCGTGCCAGAATGTGTTGACGTTAGAAACCCACCGGCGGGCGGAGACGGGCAACACGAGTAGAGCCGGGAACAACTAGGGCTGCGGCTGGCCCCGGTCCCTCGGAGCGACGGCCCGCAAAGCCTCCCTGGTCACACGCCCGATGCTATCGCAAGGGCGTGCCACCTGACCTATACCTGGTCAGGAAGGGGTTGGATGATGCCTCGCTTAGCTTCCTGCATGGCATACACGTAAACATTAAATACGAGCCTCGATCGGCTCTCGAGTTATCTCTGTGAATCGGCTCAAAGAGCCGATCCACCCATGATTCGTACAAGGTGTCCGAATATATGGTGGTCCTGCTTGATCAAGATAAAGCTAATGAGATCTACGACGATTTAGGGTTTTCACCGCATAATCGGATCATCCTACTCACGATTGGGCCTCGCGCTCGCGCACGGTGACCGTAAGCCGATCCCGGACGGGGCCTAAAAACCAACACGAGGTTGATCCCCGGAACATCCTTTCTAGGGCTAGCAAACTTCACCCTACACGCCGCTGGATCCTCCAACCCTTTGTAGGGCCTAACTAATGCGGATGTTAAACTAATCCTTGCGAGAACAAGGAGCAACCGTAACGGATCAGATCTACTAAACTATGATCAAGCGGGTGCCGCCCTACACCTGAGATAGGTGTGAGGGCGGCTAGATGCATAAGGGTCGCACTACGACAAGCATATGATACGAAGAACAATGCTAACCCTAACACATCTAAGATAACTACGTTGCTCGCCATCAAAAAGGCTTCAGCACGAGCAACGCATGAACAACGAGATAGGCTTGTGCTGCCTAGATCGCAAGATGCGATCTAGGCAGCATGGTGCTTACCGGAGAAACCCTCGAGACGAAGGAGTTGGCGATGCGCCGAGATTTGTTTGTGTTGAACGTTGGTTGTTGTTTATTCCATAAACCCTAGATACATATTTATAGTCCAAGGGACTTTCTAATTGAGGCGTGCACCTAACCGTGCACGGGTAAAACTCTAACTCCTAACCGACACGTAATCTAATATGTTACAGATACAAGGGCAAACTAGCCCAAACTTTGCATGTAAGGCCGATTCACGTATTTCTTCTATATATATATTCTTCAAGTCCATCTTGATCGCGGCCCACCTCTGACTCGGTCAAATTCTGGTGATAACATAAAGAAGCAACAGCAATTTCATAAGTAGGATCAAGTTCTACCAAGTGTCTATCTTCAAAATCTTCAGCGGTACTAACATGAGTGAAAAAGTCTTCTATATTATCTCTCCCAATGATAGACCCTCGTCCTACCGGTATGTATTTTAGGGTGAACTTAGGAGGTAAATAAAGTAAATGCAAGTAACTAATTTTTTTGTGTTTTTGATATGGAGAACAAGGCAGTAAATAAAGTAAAACTAGCAACTAATTTTTTTGTGTTTTTGATATAGAGAGCAAACAAAGCAGTAAATAAAGTAAAGCAAGACAAAAACAAAGTAAAGAGATTGGATGTGGGATACTCCCCGGCAACGACGCCAGAAGTTTAGCTTGATGACGCGTAAAGCACACGCCCGTTGGGAACCCCAAGTGGAAGGTGTGATGCGTACAGCAGCAAGTTTCCCTCAGTAAGAAACCAAGGTTATCGAACTAGTAGGAGATGGGCCACGTGAAGGTTGTTGGTGAAGGAGTGTAGTGCGGCACAACACCAGGGATTCCGGCGCCAACGTGGAACCTGCACAACACAATCAAAATACTTTGCCCCAACGTAACAGTGAGGTTATCAATCTCACCGGCTTGCTGTAAACAAAGGATTAAACGTATTGTGTGGAAGATGATGATTGTTTGCGAAGAACAGTAAAGAACAATTGAAGTAGATTGTATTTCAGATGTAAAGAATAGGACCGGGGTCCACAGTTCACTAGTGGTGTCTCTCCCATAAGATAAACAGATGTTGGGTGAACAAATTACAGCTTGGGCAATTGACAAATAAAGAAGGCATAACAATGCACATACATATATCATGATGAGTACTATGAGATTTAATCGGGGCATTACGACAAAGTACATAGACCGCTATCCAAGCATGCATCTATGCCTAAAAAGTCCACTTTCGAGTTATCATCCGAACCCCCTCCATTATTAAGTTGTAAACAACGTAAAATTGCATTAAGTATGGTGCCTAATGTAATCAACACAAATATCCTTAGACAAAGCATCGATGTTTTATCCCTAGTGGCAACAGCACATCCACAACCTTCGAACTTTCTGTCACCGTCCCAGATTTAATGGAGGCATGAACCCACTATCGAGCATAAATACCCCCTCTTGGAGTCACAAGTATCAACTTGGCCGGAGCCTCTACTAGCAACGGAGAGCATGCAAGAACATAAATAACATATATGATAGATTGATAATCAACTTGACATAGTATTCAATATTCATCGGATCCCAACAAACACAACATGAAGGATTACAAATAGATGATCTTGATCATGATAGGCAGCTCACAAGATCTAACATGATAGCACAATGAGGAGAAGACAACCATCTAGCTATCTGCTATGGACCCATAGTCCAGGGGTGGACTACTCACACATCGATCCGGAGGCGATCATGGCGATGAAGAGACCTCCGGGAGATGATTCCCCTCTCCGGCAGGGTGCCGGAGGCGATCTCCTGAATCCCCCGAGATGGGATTGGCGGCGGCGGCGTCTCCGGAAGGTTTTCCGTATCGTGGCTCTCGGTACTGGGGGTTTCGCGACGAAGACTTTAAGTATGCGGAAGGGCAGGTCAAGGGGCGTCACGAGGGGCCCACACAACAGGGCCGCACGGCCAGGGCCCAGGCCGCGCTGCCCTGGTGTGTCACCACCTCGTGGCCCCACTTCGTTTCCTCTCCGGACTTCTGGAAGCTTCGTGCAAAAATAGGACCCTGGGCGTTGATTTCGTCCAATTCCGAGAATATTTCCTTACTAGGATTTCTGAAACCAAAAACAGCAGAAAACAGCAACTGGCCGTGCCTGGGCCATGTACTCCCAACTCCAGGCCCCCCTGATCTTCACCTACTGGCTCCGTGAGTTCCCCGGGATAAGGCATTTGGGTATATTTCTGCGATTTTTCCCGAAAGTTGATTTTCTGCACAAAAACAAGACACCAGGGCAATTCTGCTGAAAACAGCGTTAGTCCACGTTAGTTGCATTCAAAACACACAAGTTTGAGGGCAAATAATAACAAAAAGGTTCGGGAAAGTAGATACGTTTTGGACGTATCAACTCCCCCAAGCTTAGCTTATTGCTTGTCCTCAAGCAATTCAGTGACAACTGAGTGCGATAAAATACTTGCACGAACCTATTTGTTCCATAAGATGTATATATTATCACGGATGATCAAATACTTAGCTAATTCATAAATAAGGAGCATGTGAAACAACATAATCAGCAGTAATGCAAACCATGAATGGATACCAATAGCAATGATAAGCAACATGAAGCATAAACACTTGCAAGATTGCAATAGTCATAATGAAGTAAGACAAAGTGGTATCTCGCTTGCCCCTATTTGGAAGCACAACATAAATGCACAGGGCACCTCTGAAGTCCAAAAGAAGACTAGAAGTAAAGATATCGAAAGATGCAAGCATCACAAATATGCAATAAATAATCCTGTCTTGGGACAAACACATTACACTAAGAATGACTGTCAATGCTTCTAGGAAAGTGCTAAGAGAGAATGGTGACTCAACATTGCGGTGGTTGAATGGTCCTTTGCAAAGGAAAGCAGAGATTAAACATGTGCTAGAGCTTTTCATTTGTAAAACTGAGGTAAAATTGCTTTTTGAGTGGTGGTTGCTTTTGTCAATGAATCGGTAAAAGGGTTTTTGTCATCTTCCATACTAAACAAGTTTGAGAGCGGTTCCGAAATATTTGGGCGAAGCCTCTTTTCATCTATGCTACTTATAAAACTGTGACACTCGTCCCATCCATTGCTTACACATACTATGGCTAGCCGAATCCTCGGGTGCCGACCAACAATTACAAACCATGGAGGAGTGCCACTTTCTTATAATTTCCTATTTTCTTCCCCTTTTGGAAGTTGTGGTCAAACTAGCTCTTTTTTTATATCTATCATTTTTATTGACAAGTGAGATGAAGCTCACGAGTCTTGCGGTACTTAGTAAAGCATGGAAGACGACAATAATAACTCTCACATCCTCATGAGCTAAAAACAGTGTCACAAAACGAGGATTTGTTTGAAGGTTTTAAAGGTAGCACATGCACATTTTCTTGAAGTGGCGATGAAATACCACGTGTAGGTAGATATGGTTGACTCATTTGGCATGCTTTGGTTCAGTAGTTGGATGCACGAGCAGTAACTCCGCTCAGTACAGGTGAAGGCTAGCAAAAGACTGGGAAGCAACAATCAAAAATGCATTGGCGGTCATAATCATGCTTGCGACAAAACGCGATTAAAAACGGCATAAAAGCAATGCAAGAAATCCGAGGCAAAATAAATCATCAAGACTTAATTGACTATTGTTCAGTCATATGCACGCGTGAGCACGTGCCAAATCGATTCAAAGGAAATAGTCAGAGGAGAATACCACAATGTCAATACCGCTATATGAAAAGAGCAATGCAAGCAAACGCGAATTTAAAATGTTACCCACCAAATGTAAATTGAAACCAATCGTGAGAGAGCGGTACTACTGAATATAATTGAGTAACATACACCCCACATGAATAAACTAAGTACCTTCACATAGATGAGTATATGTACAAAAATGAAAACAAATAGAGTTCATACCAGCCTCTCACCACAAGCAGATTGTCGTAGATCGTTATTATTGCTATACTTGTGTGGCTCGAATGATATAAAATGAAAACCATGCTCCAATATAGCCTTGAGAGACCACTGAACCCTGCATCAAACTATAAAAAACCAAAGAATAATAACAAATATTTTTGGATTTTCGATATTAGAGTTACCAAACGAAAGTAAAATCTTTTTGGATTTTCTCATAGCAACCAACGATAGTAAATAAAGCAAAATAGGAACAAGAAACCAAAAAAACAGATGATAAAGAGAAATAGCAGAAATATTTTGGTATTTTTGTGTTTTAGAAAAGAAACAAAGCAAAAAACAAGAGAAAGAAAACTAAAAGATTCACACAAAAGCAAAGTGGCAGAAACCTGCCAAAACTTGACAGCAGTACATTAATGATTTTTTTTCGAAACTCTTCTGCTGCTCAACTTGAAAGGTTCTCAACTAATGAAAGTTAGATAATAACCTGGGGAGCATGCACAAAATTTAGCAGCTCAAAATAACGTTCTGGCTATTTTTAGAAAATTTTCCAGTATCAGTCCAGAATCTGTTTTTTAGACAACACTTCCCCAAATATCATCTTCCTCATATTAGAGGCAACCATCGGCACATGAATGAAATGAAAAAAATGAAAGTAGAGGTTACTACAGTAGTAACATCCTTCAAAAACTAAAATAAGAACCTACTAAAATAAAAATAACGGAAAGAGAAACAACCAAAAGAAGCGAAACAAGTATATACAAATGACCGGGAATTGTAATATGCAATGAATGAGTGATGCCGGCGTACCTCCCCCCAAGCTTAGGCTTTTGGCCTAAGTGAGGTATAATACCAGCGATAGTTGGGATCCCAAGCACTTGAATCCCCCGTGCCTTGATACCCGAGATCATTTGAAGAAGATGAAGCGTGCTGCCCATAATCATAGTCCGGTGGTGGATAGGAGAATCCCGAAGTGCTAGCGGGCTGAAAAGAGTGATCTTCAGCTTCTCCCCCATCACCTTCCGCTTGTTGGTCTTGCTCTGCTATGTACGCGTTCAGCTCGGGCTCCAAAAGTGACAAGCTTCTCCTGCCAGAAAAATCAAGAAGCGGTGCAGGCAATCTAACTCTGCGGTTAGTTTGAATTACCCTCCTAGCTTTCTTCCAGAAAGATATTTCATAGAGTAAATGGTCATGCTCAGAATCGGGAGAAACAAACTGGTGTTGAATCATTGAATTAGGATCGATTCTTCTCGAACTGAATGCCAAATCAAGCGCAAGCGGTACCACACCGTGGAAAGCAAGTAAGAGGGAGGCAATAAGACCTCCACAAATACTTCCTTTCTCGCGGTTAAGAGCCAATCGTTGGGCTATCATGGCACCCAAGTTGTAAGTTCGATCTTGCTTCACTGCAGCAGCTATAAAAGTTAAATCATGTGCGGATAACTTACTTGCGTTCTTCCTTGCCAAGATGCACTTTGTAACAAAATAGGCAAAATACCTTATGGATGGGAGTTGGATGTTCTTTATTTTACCATTCTCGTCCTTGAAGCTCCTCCCCTGGCAAATTTCCTTGTATAAGTCCGCCAAGTGTTGGGGTTTCTCCTTGAGCTTCCCATAAGATCCCCAACAAGGCACCTTAATAGCTGCACAGAAAACACTAAGAGGCAAGCTAATAGATTTGTTATATATTTTCTAATGCACCATGGGGTTAGAAGAGTTGAAATTGCACTCAAAATCCTGCACCACGGACATGGTTAGCTTCAAGAACTGAAAAGGTTCATCACAAGCAAAGTTTTCTAACCCTGCTCTTTCAAGCAACAATCAGAAATCTGCAGAAATTCCTGCAATGCTCATGAACTCGGGACATGGATATAAAGAAGGGAAGACACTTTCTTCTCGACGAACTCTCATGACTTGTCCCACTTCGAATTCATGCTAAAGGAGTTGATAAGCATTGCCATCCATTTCTGAAATTTTCAACAAATCTCACAAAAAAAATTCAAGACAAATAAACAAGGTAGAATCACTATAACAAAATTAGGAAGGCTAAACATGCATCAAAACTACTTCTAAGAGCATAAATCAAGCATGCAAGCTCACATAACATGTCACCTAAGATGGCAAAATACTCAAGATATACTCCACCAAACAAAATTCTACTTGGATGAGCGGAGGAGTCACATACCGGAGAGCAAATGTGCCAAATTTCAGACAGAAATCTCGGTTGAGCAAGGAGATCAAGAAATCATGAGCTCTCGGGCGAAAACGCGAGTGAGAACGAACTGGTACGAGTTTTTTCGGGAGAGAGAGTGTAATGAGTGGAAGGGATGAGTGAGTGGGGCCACAAGGGCCCCATACACATAGCAGGCGCGGCTAGGGGGGTGCCCGCGCCTGGCCCATGTATGGCCGGCCTGGAGGCCCCCCTGAGCAGCCTCAGGTCCCAATCCTCCTCATTCCATGAAAAAAAAATGGTAAACTTTCTGGAATTTTTCGAGGAAATTCATTTTTGACCAAATTCCAGATTTTAAAACAAAAGATCCAACGCAGGAAAAATTTAAACAACGATGAAAGACCAAACCAAATAAAACTTCCAGTAGCTCTAAAACATTCTAATATGAAAAGTTAACAGTAGTGGCACTTATGAAAGCATTGTTTCATTCATCAAAATCACTTTGGTGGCAAGGTTGATCAG
The DNA here is from genome assembly GCF_022539505.1 of Lolium rigidum. Classification (NCBI taxonomy): domain Eukaryota; kingdom Viridiplantae; phylum Streptophyta; class Magnoliopsida; order Poales; family Poaceae; genus Lolium; species Lolium rigidum. The sequence goes on from NC_061508.1 coordinate 161,019,414, forward strand.
GTCTTGACATCAAAAACAATTTTATATGAAGTAAAACCTTGCATTTTCACAAAATAATCAAGTTACCTCAATTTGAATAGGAATATCTCCAATCATAATAATATCACACTCCTTATGAGGTTTTGACATAGGCACATGTATTTGACCAATTTGAATTGTCTCAATATTGATAATAGAATTTAGGTAATATGCCCCATTAATCTTCTTCGGAAAATAGATGGTATGCTCCTTGTCATTAACATTAAAAGTAACCTTGCTTTGATTGCAATCAATAACAGCCCCTGCAGTATTAAGAAAAGGTCTCCCAAGAATAATAGACATATTGTCATCCTAGGGCATTTCTAGCACAACAAAGTCAGTTAAAATTAAACAATTATGAGCAACTTGAACAGGAACATCCTCACATATACCAACAGGAACAGTAGTGGACTTATCAGCCATTTGCAAAGATATATCAGTAGGTATCAACTTTTCTAAATCAAGTATTCTATAAAGAGAAAAAGGCATGCCACTAACTCCGGCTCCTAAATCACATAGAGCAGTCTTAACATAACTACTTTTAATAGAGCAAGGAATTGTAGGTATACCTGGATCTCTGAGCTTCTTTGGAACTTTGCCATTGAAGGAATAATTAGCAAGCATAGTAGAAATTTCCTCAGTAGGAATTTTCCTTTTGTTAGAAACAATATCCTTCATATACTTTTAATAAGGAGGCAATTTAATAGCATCAGTCAAAGTAATTTGCAAGTACATAGGTTTCATCCATTCATAAAACCGGTTAAAGTGTTCCTCTTCCCTTGATTTGTGTTCCTTATCAGGGAAAGGCATTGGTTTTTGCACCCAAGGTTCTCTTTCTTTGCCATGTTTGTTGGCAATGAAATCTTCCTTAGCGTACTTCACATTTTAGGTTGCTTTTCAGGTGCAACCTCAGCTTCTTGTACTTCTTCCTTATCAGTTTCGGCATCGGAAATATATATACTATTAGGATTTACAGCGGGATCAAAATATTCTACAGGTGTTCTATTTTCCTTCTTCTTCTTTTTCTTAGATTTAATCCTAGTATCATCAGCGCGCTAAGAATCTTGCTCGACTCTCTTGGGGTGCCCCTCAGGATATAAAGGATCCTGGGTAGTAGCACCACCTCTAGTTCTAATCTCATAAGCATGCTTCTCTTTAGAAGCATTCACTAACAAATCATTTTGCACTTTGGTGAGCTGATCTATTTGTGTTTGAACCATTTGGAAATGCTTAATAAGCATCTTCACATCATTGGAGGTTCGCTCCACAATATCATGTAAATTACTAATCGCTCTAGAATTTTCCTCTAAATGTCTCTCAACTCTCTTATTAAAGTTATCTTGCTCAATATAATAATTATCAAACTCATCTAAGCATTGGTCGGGAGTCTTACCATAAGGAACGTCTCCGCTGTTGAATTGAAGAGCATGTACTTCGACAACAGAAGGAGGAATTGGCTTACATAATTCTTCAATAGGAGGGAGGTTCTTCACATCTTCGGATTTAATACCCTTCTTCTTGAGAGATTTCTTGGCTTCCTTCATCACTTCATCATTTAGTTCAATCATCCCTCTTTTCTTCGGGGTTGGTGTAGACTCAGGAATATGCCAATCATCATAATTCTTGCTTATTTTAGTCGTTAATTCTTCGGCTTCAGTAGGAGTTCTTTGCCTGAAAACACAACCAACACAACTATCCAGGTATGTCCTAGATTCATCGGTTAGTCTATTATAGAATATATCAAGTAATTCATTTTTTAGCAAAAGGACAATTCATAGAGGAGCAAAACCTTGCCCATGCGACAGGCAATATTTCTTCTTTCTCCTGCATAAAGTCTGTAATATTTTGCAAAGCAGCATGTTGAGCACTAGCAGGGAAATATTTCTGAAAGAAAACTGCAACTAAATCCTTAGGACATTTAATAGACCCAGGCAATAAACTATCATACCAAGCTTTCGTGGCACCTTTCAAAGTAAAAGGGAAAATCTTAGTAATAAAGTAGGTGCACATTTTATTATCATGAGCAAAAACATTACTCAAAGCACAGAGCTCATTCATATGCTTCATAGCACTTTCATTTTCAGTACCACAAAAAGGCTCCTTCTCAACAATTGATATATAAGATAAATCTAGAGAGAAATCATAATCCTTATCCCTAATGTCTATGGGAGATTTGGCAAAAGTAGGATCAATAGGCGGCGTATATTTAATAGCGCGCCTTGCAAGTAGGCTTTTAGCAGTGCTTGCATTAATAGCAGCGTGACATTCATCAATTAAATCATCATCAAGCTCAATATAAGCTTCATCAAAATCGTCACTAGCATGCTCTCCGGGCTCAGGTGAACCGGATGGCGAAAAAAGTACTTCTTTCATTTTCGATTTGCTTAGCCCTAGCAATTGTGGTGTCTAGGAAAGGACCTAACGAACCACTTTCATCAAACACAGTAGAGGCACCATCCAAATCATCAGGAGAATTTTCAGATTCAGCAGAAGTAGTAGCATGACCAACATAAGGTGGAGTAAGAAGCTTACTCATCACAGACGGCGAATCAAGAGCAGCAGAGGTATTTAAAATTGTACCTCTTCTTGTAGTGGACGGAAATATAGAGACTCTTTCATCTCGAGTCTTCCCCATAATGAATAGCAGCGAACAAGATCACTTCCAAGTTGACTTATAAATAAAGCTATGGTCCCCGGCAACGGCGCCAGAAAAGAGTCTTGATGACCCACAAGTATAGGGGATCGCAACAGTCTTCGAGGGAAGTATTACCCAATTTATTGGTTCGACACAAGGGGAGCCAAAGAATAAATATAAGCCTTGACAGTTGAGTTGTCAATTCAGCTGCACCTGGAAATAGACTAGCTCGCAGAGGTTTACCAGTAGCAACAGTTTTATAGCAGTGGCAGTAATAAAGTAACAGTGGAAATAAAGTAAAAACAGCAGCAGTGGTGGATGCGGCAAAAAGCAGGATTAAAATACTGTAGGCACATGGATAGATAACCGGGCGTTGCATGAATGAGACGACTCATATAATAGCTAACATGGGCATTTGCAGATAAAGTGATACAAGTATCCAAGAATAAAATAACCATAGGCGTGTGTTCCTATTTAGTCGCGCGTGCTCGCAATGAGAAACTTGCGCGACATCTTTTGTCCAACCAGCCCGTTGCAGCGGGGCCTCGAGGGAAACTACTGGTAATTAAGGTACTCCTTTTAATAGAGTACCGGAGCAAAGCATTAATACTCCGTGAACACACGTGATCCTCACATCAAAGCCATCCCCTCCGGTTGTCCCGATTATTGTCACTTCGGGGCCTTGGATTCCGGACAATGGCATGTGTATACAACTTGCAGATATGATCAAGAACAATATATAAAGCATCATCATGAAAATACAATATGTTCAGATCTGAGATCATGGCACTCGGGCCCAAAGTGGCAAGCATTAAGTATAACAAGTTGCAACAATGCATAAAATACTCACAACGGATACTAGACACTATGCCCCGAACAATTCTAATGCTATTACATGAACGAACTCATTCAATCCCGACCATCCCCTTCAGCCTACAACGAGGAAACTACTCACACATGGATGGGGGAATCATGGATGGTTGATGGAGAGGCGTCGGTGATGGCGATGATCTCCTCCAATTCCCCATCCAGATGATACGTCTCCAACGTATCTATAATTTCGGATGTTCCATGCTAGTTTTATGACAATACCTACATGTTTTATATACACTTTATATCATTTTTATGCATTTTCCGGGACTAACCTATTAACAAGATGCCGACGCGCCAGTTCCTGTTTTCTGTTGTTTTTGGTTTCAGAAATTCTACACAGGAAATATTCTCGGAATTGGCCCTACGAAGACAGAAGTCGATATTTTGCCGAGACGGACCCGAAGAGCGGGAGAATGGCCAGAGGGGGGCCAAGGGGCTCCCACACCATAGGGGGGCGCGGCCCCACCCCTGGCCGCGCCGCCATGTGGGGTGGGCCCCTCGGGACCCCTCCGAGGCCGCCCTTTCGCCTATATATTCTCCCAGATGCGAAAACCCTAAAACGATCAGTCATATTCCACGAAAAGTTACGTAGCCTTCGCCATCGCGAAGCCAAGTTCGGGGGACAGAAGTCTCTGTTCCGGCACGCCGCCGGGACAGGGAAGTGATACGTCTCAAACGTATCTATAATTTCTTATGTTCCATGCTAGTTTTATGACAATACTCACATGTTTTATATACACTTTATATCATTTTGATGCATTTTTCTGCACTAACCTATTAACAAGATGCCGAAGCGCCTGTTCCTGTTTTCTGCTGTTTTTGGTTTCAGAAATCTTACACAGGAAATATTCTCGGAATTGGACGAAACAAAAGCCCACGGTCTTATTTTCCACGGAGCTTTCCAGAACACCGAAGGAGAGACGGAGAGGGGCCAAGGTGGCCCCACACCCTAGGGCGGCGCGGCCCGGAGGGGGCGCACCGGCCCGTGGGGTGGGCCCCTCGGGCGCCCTCCGACTCGCCCCTTCGCCTATTTATTCTCTCCGTCGCGAAAACCCTAGTACCGAGAGCCACGATACGAGAAAACATACTGTGACACCGTCGCCGCCAATCCCATCTCGGGGGATTCAGGAGATCGCCTCCGGCACCCTCCGGAGAGGGGAATCATCACCGGAGGACTCTACATCATCATGCCCGCCTCCGGATTGATGCGTGAGTAGTTCATCCTTGGACTATGGGTCCATAGCAGTAGCTAGATGGTTGTCTTCTCCTCTTGTGCTATCATGTTTAGATCTTGTGAGCTGCCTAACATGATCAAGATCGTCTATTTGTAATGCTACATGTTGCGTTTGTTGGGATCCGATGAATATGGAATACTATGTCAAGTTGATTATTGATCTATCATATATGTGTTGTTTATGATCTTGCATGCTCTCCGTTGCTAGTAGATGCTCTGGCCAAGTTGATACTTGTAACTCCAAGAGGGAGTATTTATGCTCGATAGTGGGTTCATGCCTCCATTGAATCTCGGGACGGTGACGAGAAAGTTCTAAGGTTATGGATGTGCTTGTTGCCACTAGGGATAAAACATCAATGCTTTGTCTAAGGATATTTGTGTTGATTGCATTACGCACCATACTTAATGCAATTGTCTGTTGTTTGCAACTTAATACTGGAAGGGGTGCGGATGCTAACCCGAAGGTGGACTTTTTAGGCATAGATGCATGCTGGATAGCGGTCTATGTTCTTTGTCGTAATGCCCTAAGTAAATCTCATAGTAGTCATCATGATATGTATGTGCATTGTTATGCCCTCTCTATTTGTCAATTGCCCAACTATAATTTGTTCACCCAACATGCTATTTATCTTATCGGAGAGACACCACTAGTGAACTGTGGACCCCGGTCCTTTCTTTTACATCTGAAATACAATCAACTGCAATCTCTGTTCTCTGTTGTTCTTCGCAAGCAAACATCATTCTCCACACCATACATTTAATCCTTTGTTTACAGCAAGCCGGTGAGATTGACAACCTCACTGTTAAGTTGGGGCAAAGTATTTTGATTGTGTTGTGCAGGTTCCACGTTGGCGCCGGAATCCCTGGTGTTGCGCCGCACTACACTCCTTCACCAACAACCTTCACGTGGCCTTCATCTCCTACTAGTTCGATAACCTTGGTTTCTTACTGAGGGAAAACTTGCTGCTGTACGCATCACACCTTCCTCTTGGGGTTCCCAACGGACGTGTGCTTCACGCGTTATCAGGAAGTGCCCCCGGAATCCATCTCCATCGACTCCATCGCCATCTTCATCGCTGCTGCTGACTCCCATGATGAGGAGGGAGTAGTTCTCCCCCGAGGCTGAGGGCTCTACCAATAGCTATGTGGTTCATCTCTCTCTCCCATGGTGTGATATTTATGTGATCATTGTTGGAGATATGCCCAAGAGGCAATAATAAAAGTGGTTATTATATATCTTTATGTTTATGATGAATGTTTATATACCATGCTATAATTGTATTAACCGAAACATTGATACATGTGTGATATGTAAACAAACAATGAGTCCCTAGTAAGCCTCTTAACTAGCTTGTTGATTAATAGATGATTAGTTTCATAATCATGAACATTGGATGTTATTAATAACAAGGTTATATCCTTATATGAATGATGTAATGGACACACCCAATTAAGCGTAGCATAAGATCACGTCATTAAGTTATTTGCTATAAGCTTTCGATACATAGTTACCTAGTCCTTTCGACCATGAGATCATGTAAATCACTTATACCGGAAAGGTACTTTGATTACATCAAACACCACTGCGTAAATGGGTGGTTATAAAGATGGGATTAAGTATCCGGAAAGTATGAGTTGAGGCATATGGATCAACAGTGGGATTTGTCCATCCCGATGACGGATAGATATACTCTGGGCCCTCTCGGTGGAATGTCGTCTAATGTCTTGCAAGCATATGAATAAGTTCATAAGAGACCACATACCACGATACGAGTAAAGAGTACTTGTCGGAGACGAGGTTGAACAAGGTATAGAGTGATACCGATGATCAAACCTCGGACAAGTAAAATATCGCGTGACAAAGGGAATTGGTATCGTATGTGAATGGTTCATTCGATCACTAAGTCATCGTTGAATATGTGGGAGCCATTATGGATCTCCAGATCACGCTATTGGTTATTGGTCGGAGAGAGTTCTCACCCATGTCCACATAGTTCACGAACCGTAGGGTGACACACTTAAGGTTTGATGTTGTAATAGTAGAACTTCAATATGGAATGGAGTTCGAAATATTGTTCGGAGTCTCGGATGGGATCCCGGACATCACGAGGAGTTCCGGAATGGTCCGGAGAATAAGATTCATATATAGGAAGTCATATTCCAAGTTTGGAAATGATCCGGTGCATTTATGGAAGGTTCTAGAAGGTTCTAGAAAAGTCCGGAAGAAATCACTTTGGAAGGCGGAGTCCCGAAGGGACTCCACCACCATGGCCGGCCAACCCTAGGGGGTGGAGTCCCAGGTGGACTCCACCTAAGGTGGCCGGCTGACAAGGGATTAACTTATCAATGCCTATGGATTGTAGGCTAGGGTTTAGTTAGAAGTAGAGGGCAAGTAGATCTCGAAGGTTTCAGCCGAAAAGTACTCGACGAATATGAAAACTAGGGTTTGCGGA
>NC_061508.1:161026726-161062751 GCF_022539505.1 Lolium rigidum
TTATTACCGCCACCGCTATAAAGCTCGTTACCGATAAACCTCTGCGAGCTAGTCTATTTCCAGGTGCAGCTGAATTGACAACTCAACTGTCAAGGCTTACATTTATTCTTTGGCTCCTGATGCGTGTAGTTGACACGTCCGTTGGGAACCCCAAGAGGAAGGTGTGATGCGCACAGCGGCAAGTTTCCCTCAGTAAGAAACCAAGGTTTAATCGAACCAAGAGGGAGTCAAGAAGCACGTTGAAGGTTGATGGCGGCGGGATGTAGTGCGGCGCAACACCGTAGATTCCGCGCTAACGTGGAACCTGCACAACACAACCAAAGTACTTTGCCCCAACGAAACAAGTGAGGTTGTCAATCTCACCGGCTTGTCGTAACAAAGGGTTAACCGTATTGTGTGGAAGATGATTGTTTGCAGAGAAAACAAGAAAACAAGTATTGCAACAGATTTGTATTTCAGTATTAAAAGAATGGACCGGGGTCCACAGCTCACTAGAGGTGCCTCTCCCATAAGATAAAAGCATGTTGGGTGAACAAATTACAGTCGGGCAATTGACAAATAGAGAGGGCATAACAATGCACATACATGTCATGATAAGTATAGTGAGATTTAATTGGGCATTACGACAAAGTACATAGACCGCCATCCAATCGCATCTATGCCTAAAAAGTCCACCTTCAGGTTATCGTCCGAACCCCTTCCGAGTATTAAGTTGCAAAGCAACGAACAATTGCATTAAGTATGGTGCGTAATGTAATCAACAACTACATCCTCGGACATAGCGCCAATGTTTTATCCCTAGTGGCAACAAAGCACAACACAACCTTAGAACTTTCCGTCACCGTCCTAGGTGTCAATGCGAGCATGAACCCACTATCGAGCATAAATACTCCCTCTTGGAGTTAAAAGCAAAAACTTGGCCAGAGCCTCTACTAGTAACGGAGAGCATGCAAGATCATAAACAACACATATGTAATAACTTGATAATTAACATAACATGGTATTCTCTATCCATCGGATCCCGACAAACACAACATAGAGTATTACGGATAGATGATCTTGATCATGTTAGGCAGCTCACAAGATCCAACAATGAAGCACAATGAGGAGAAGACAACCATCTAGCTACTGCTATGGACCCATAGTCCAGGGGTGAACTACTCACTCATCACTCCGGAGGCGACCATGGCGGTGTAGAGTCCTCCGGGAGATGAATCCCCTCTCCGGCAGGGGGCCGGAGGAGATCTCCCGAATCCCCCGAGATGGGATCGGCGGCGGCGCGTCTCGGTGAAGGTTTTCCGTATCGTGGTTTTTCGCCTCGTGGGTTTCGCGACGGAGGCTTTAAGTAGGCGGAAGGGCAGAGTCGGGGCCCGACGAGGGGCCCACACCACGGGCGGCGCGGGCCCCTCCTTGGCCGCGCCGCCTTGTGGTGTCGCCACCTCGTGGCCCCACTTCGTATGCTCTTCGGTCTTCTCGGAAGGTTCGTGGCGAAATAGGCCCCCGGGTCTTCGTTTCGTCCAATTCCGAGAATATTTTGTTACTAGGATTTCGAAACCAAAAACAGCAGAAAACAGCAATCGGCACTTCGGCATCTTGTTAATAGGTTAGTTCCGAAAATGCACGAATATGACATAAAGTGTGCATAAAACATGTAGGTATCATCAATAATATGGCATAGAACATAAGAAATTATCGATACGTCGGAGACGTATCAAGCATCCCCAAGCTTAGTTCTCGCTTCGTCCCGAGCAGGTAAAACGATAACAAAGATAATTTCTGAAGTGATATGCCATCATAACCTTGATCATACTATTTGTAAACATATGTAGTGAATGCAGCGATCAAAACAATGGTAATGACATGAGTAAACAAGTGAATCATAAAGCAAAGACTTTTCATGAATAGTACTTCAAGACAAGTATTAGTAAGTCTTGCATAAGAGTTAACTCATAAAGCAATAAATCAAAGTAAAGGTATTGAAGCAACACAAAGGAAGATTAAGTTTCAGCGGTTGCTTTCAACTTGTAACATGTATATCTCATTGATAATTGTCAACATAGAGTAATATAACAAGTGCAATAAGCAAGTATGTAAGAATCAATGCACAGTTCACACAAGTGTTTGCTTCTTGAGGTGGAGAGAAATAGGTGAACTGACTCAACATAAAAGTAAAAAGAATGGTCCTTCAAAGAGGAAAGCATCGATTGCTATATTTGTGCTAGAGCTTTTATTTTGAAAACATGAAACAATTTTGTCAACGGTAGTAATAAAGCATATGAGTTATGAAAATTATATCTTACAAGTTGCAAGCCTCATGCATAGTATACTAATAGTGCCCGCACCTTGTCCTAATTAGCTTGGACTACCGGATCTTTGCAATGCACATGTTTTAACCAAGTGTCACAATGGGGTACCTCCATGCCGCCTGTACAAAGGTCTAAGGAGAAAGCTCGCATTTTGGATTTCTCGCTTTGATTATTCTCAACTTAGACATCCATACCGGGACAACATGGACAACAGATAATGGACTCCTCTTTAATGCATAAGCATGTGGCAACAATTATTATTCTCATATGAGATTGAGGATATATGTCCAAGACTAAAACTTCCACCATGAATCATGGCTTTAGTTAGCGGCCCAATGTTCTTCTCTAACAATATGCATGCTCCAACCATAAAGGTGGTAGATCTCTCTTACTTCAGACAAGACGGACATGCATAGCAACTCACATGATATTCAACAAAGAATAGTTGATGGCGTCCCCGAAGCATGGTTATCGCACAACAAGCAACTTAATAAGAGATAAAGTGCATAAGTACATATTCAATACCACAATAGTTTTTAAGCTATTTGTCCCATGAGCTATATATTGCAAAGGTGAATGATGGAATTTTAAAGGTAGCACTCAAGCAATTTACTTTGGAATGGCGGATAAATACCATGTAGTAGGTAGGTATGGTGGACACAAATGGCATAGTGGTTGGCTCAAGTATTTTGGATGCATGAGAAGTATTCCCTCTCGATACAAGGTTTAGGCTAGCAAGGTTATTTGAAACAAACACAAGGATGAACGGTACAGCAAAACTCACATAAAAGACATATTGTAAACATTATAAGACTCCACACCGTCTTCCTTGTTGTTCAAAACTCAATACTAGATGTTATCTAGACTCTAGAGAAACCAAATATGCAAACCAAATTAGCAAGCTCTAAGTATTTCTTCATTAATGGGTGCAAAGTATATGATGCAAGAGCTTAAACATGAGCACAACAATTGCCAAGTATCAAATTATCCAAGACATTTTAGAGTTACTACATGTAGCATTTTCCAATTCCAACCATATAACAATTTAACGAAGAAGAAACTTCGCCATGAATACTATGAGTAGAGCCTAAGGACATATTTGTCCATATGCTACAGCGGAGCGTGTCTCTCTCCCATAAAGTGAATGCTAGGATCCATTTTATTCAAAAAAAACAAAAAACAAAAACAAACCGACGCTCCAAGCAAAGTGCATAAGATGTGACGGAATAAAAATATAGTTTCAGGGGAGGAACCTGATAATGTTGTCGATGAAGAAGGGGATGCCTTGGGCATCCCCAAGCTTAGACGCTTGAGTCTTCTTAAAATATGCAGGGGTGAACCACCGGGGCATCCCCAAGCTTAGAGCTTTCACTCTCCTTGATCATATTGCATCATACTCCTCTCTTGATCCTTGAAAACTTCCTCCACACCAAACTCGAAACAACTCATTAGAGGGTTAGTGCATAATAAAAATTCACATGTTCAGAGGTGACACAATAACTCTTAACACTTCTGGACATTGCATAAAGCTACCGGACATTAATGGATCAAAGAAATTCATCCAACATAGCAAAAGAGGCAATGCAAAATAAAAGGCAGAATCTGTCAAAACAGAACAGTCCGTAAAGATGGATTTTATTAGGCCACCAGACTTGCTCAAATGAAAATGCTCAATTGAATGAAAGTTGCGTACATATCTGAGGATCATGCACGTAAATTGGCTTAATTTTCTGAGCTACCTACAGGGAGGTAGACCCAGCATTCGTGACAAAGAAAGAAATCTGGAACTGCGCAATAATCCAAATCTAGTACTTACTTTACTATCAAAGACTTTACTTGGCACAACAAAACTCAAAACTAAGATAAGGAGAGGTTGCTACAGTAGTAAACAACTTCCAAGACACAAATATAAAACAAAAATACTGGAGTAAAAACATGGGTTGTCTCCCATAAGCGCTTTTCTTTAACGCCTTTCAGCTAGGCGCAGAAAGTGTATCTCAAGTAACATCAAAAGATGAAGCATCAACATCATAATTTGTTCTAATAATAGAATCATAAGGTAACTTCATTCTCTTTCTAGGGAAGTGTTCCATACCTTTCTTGAGAGGAAATTGATATTTAATATTACCTTCCTTCATATCAATAGTAGCACCAACGGTTCGAAGAAAAGGTCTTCCCAATATAATGGGGCAAGATGCATTGCATTCAATATCCAAGACAACAAAATCAACGGGGACAAGGTTATTGTTAACCATAATATGAACATTATCAACTTTCCCCAAAGGTTTCTTTTTAGCATTATCAGCGAGATTAACATCCAAATAACAATTTTTCAATGGTGGCAAGTCAAGCATATCATAGACTTTTTTAGGCATAACAGAAATACTTGCACCAAGATCACATAAAGCATTACAATCAAAATCTTTGACTCTCATTTTAATGATGGGCTCCCAACCATCCTCTAGCTTTCTAGGAATAGAAGTTTCAAGTTTTAGTTTCTCTTCTCTAGCTTTTATGAGAGCATTTGTAATATGTTTTGTGAAAGCCAAGTTTACAGCGCTAGCATTGGGACTCTTAGCAAGTTTTTGCAAGAACTTTATAACTTCAGAGATGTGGCAATCATCAAAATCTAAATCATTACAATCTAAAGCAATGGGATTATCATCCCCAAGGTTGGAAAAAATTTCAGCAGTTTTATCACAAGCAGTTTCAGCAGTTTTAGCAGTTTCAGGTAATTTTGCGCGCTTTGCACTAGGAGTAGAAACATTGCCAACACCAATTATTTTATCATTGATAGTAGGAGGTGCAGCAACATATGAATTATTAGCATTGCTAGTGGTGGTAATAGTCCAAACTTTAGCTACATTTTTTCTCTTTAGCTAGTTTTTCATTTTCTTCTCTATCCCACCTAGCACGCAGTTCAGCCATTAATCTTATATTCTCATTAATTCTAACTTGGATGGCATTTGCTGTAGTAACAATTATATTTTCAATATCCCTATTAGGCATAACTTTCGATTTCAAAAGATCAACATCGGAGGCAAGACTATCAACTCTAGAAACAAGAATATCAATTTTATTGAGCTTTTCCTCAACAAGCATTTGTTAAAGGCAGTTTGTGTACTAATAAATTCTTTAAGCATAGCTTCAAGTCCTGGGGGTGTATTCCTATTATTGTTGTAAGAATTCCCATAAGAATTAGCATAACCGTTACCATTATTATAAGGATATGGCCTATAGTTATTACTAGAATTGTTCCGATAAGCATTGTTGTTGAAATTATTATTTTTAATGAAGTTTACATCAACATGTTCTTCTTGGGCAACCAATGAAGCTAATGGAACATTATTAGGATCAACATTAGTCCTATCATTTGCAAGCATGGACATAATAGCATCAACCTTATCATTCAAGGAAGAGGATTCTTCAACGAATTTACCTTCTTACCTTGTGGAGCTCTTTCCGTGTGCCATTCAGAGTAATTAACCATCATATTATCAAGAAGCTTTGTTGCTTCACCAAGAGTGATGGACATAAAGGTACCTCCAGCAGCTGAATCCAATAAATTCCGCGAAGAAAAATTTAGTCCTGCATAGAAGGTTTGGATGATCATCCAAGTAGTCAGTCCATGGGTTGGGCAATTTTTAACCAGAGATTTCATTCTTTCCCAAGCTTGAGCAACATGTTCATTATCTAATTGTTTAAAATTCATTATGCTACTCCTCAAATATATAATTTTAGCAGGGGATAATATCTACCAATAAAAGCATCCTTGCATTTAGTCCATGAATCAATACTATTCTTAGGCAGAGATAGCAACCAATCTTTAGCTCTTCCTCTTAATGAGAAAGGGAACAATTTTAATTTTATAATGTCACCATCTACATCTTTATATTTTTGCATTTCACATAGTTCAACAAAATTATTGAGATGGGCAAGCAGCATCATCGTAACTAACACCGGAAAATTGCTCTCTCATGACAAGATTAAGTAAAGCAGGTTTAATTTCAAAGAATTCTGTCTGTAGTAGCGAGTGGAGCAATAGGTGTGCATAAGAAATCATTATTATTTGTGCTAGTGAAGTCACACAACTTAGTATTTTCAGGGTTGGCCATTTTAGCAATAGTAAATAAAACAAACTAGATAAAGTAAATGCAAGTAAACTAATTTTTTTGTGTTTTTGATATAGAGTGCAAGACAAGAATAAAGTAAAGCTAGCAACTAATTTTTTTTGTGTTTTGATATAAGTGCAGCAAACAAAGTAGTAAATAAAATAAAGCAAGACAAAAACAAAGTAAAGAGATTGGGAAGTGGAGACTCCCCTTGCAGCGTGTCTTGATCTCCCCGACAACGGCGCCAGAAATTTGCTTGATGCGTGTAGTTGACACGTCCGTTGGGAACCCCAAGAGGAAGGTGTGATGCGCACAGCGGCAAGTTTCCCTCGCAAGAAACCAAGGTTTAATCGAACCAGTAGGAGTCAAGAAGCACGTTGAAGGTTGATGGCGGCGGGATGTAGTGCGGCGCAACACCAGAGATTCCGGCGCCAACGTGGAACCTGCACAACACAACCAAAGTACTTTGCCCCAACGAAACAGTGAGGTTGTCAATCTCACCGGCTTGCTGTAACAAAGGGTTAACCGTATTGTGTGGAAGATGATTGTTTGCAGAGAAAACAAGTAAAACAAGTATTGCGAGCAGATTTGTATTTCAAGTATTAAAAGAATGGACCGGGGTCCACAGTTCACTAGAGGTGTCTCTCCCATAAGATAAAAGCATGTTGGGTGAACAAATTACAGTCGGGCAATTGACAAATAGAGAGGGCATAACAATGCACATACATGTCATGATAAGTATAGTGAGATTTAATTGGGCATTACGACAAAGTACATAGACCGCCATCCAACCGCATCTATGCCTAAAAAGTCCACCTTCAAGTTATCGTCCGAACCCCTTCCAGTATTAAGTTGCAAAGCAACGGACAATTGCATTAAGTATGGTGCGTAATGTAATCAACAACTACATCCTCGGACATAGCGCCAATGTTTTATCCCTAGTGGCAACAGCACAGCACAACCTTAGAACTTTCCGTCACCGTCCCGGGTGTCAATGCGAGCATGAACCCACTATCGAGCATAAATACTCCCTCTTGGAGTTAAAAGCAAAAACTTGGCCGAGCCTCTACTAGTAACGGAGAGCATGCAAGATCATAAACAACACATATGTAATAACTTGATAATTAACATAACATGGTATTCTCTATCCATCGGATCCCGACAAACACAACATAGAGCATTACGGATAGATGATCTTGATCATGTTAGGCAGCTCACAAGATCCAACAATGAAGCACAATGAGGAGAAGACAACCATCTAGCTACTGCTATGGACCCATAGTCCAGGGGTGAACTACTCACTCATCACTCCGGAGGCGACCATGGCGGTTTAGAGTCCTCCGGGAGATGAATCCCTCTCCGGCAGGGTGCCGGAGGAGATCTCCGTAATCCCCCGAGATGGGATCGGCGGCGGCGGCGTCTCAGTAAGGTTTTTCGTATCGTGGTTTTTCGCCTCAGGGGTTTCGCGACGGAGGCTTTAAGTAGGCGGAAGGGCAGAGTCGGGGGCCTGACGAGGGGCCCACACCACAGGGCGGCGCGGGCCCCTCCTTGGCCGCGCCGCCTTGTGGTGTCACCACCTCGTGGCCCCACTTCGTATGCTCTTCGGTCTTCTGGAAGGTTCGTGGCGAAATAGGCCCCTGGGTCTTCGTTTCGTCCAATTCCGAGAATATTTTGTTACTAGGATTTCTGAAACCAAAAACAGCGTAAAACAAGAATCGGCACTTCGGCATCTTGTTAATAGGTTAGTTCCAGAAAATGCACGAATATGACATAAAGTGTGCATAAAACATGTAGGTATCATCAATAATATGGCATAGAACATAAGAAATTATCGATACGTCGGAGACGTATCAGCTCCCCTTGTGTCGAATCAATAAATTGGGTAATACTTCCCTCGAAAACTGTTGCGATCCCCTATACTTGTGGGTCATCAATAAATATCTTAATATTTATGAGATTTTATTATGTGTCTTGATTAGCATTCATATGGGCATCACATCCTAACATAAAGATGATACTACACATCTTACTTATACTCCACTAGAAAGGGATACACTCCAAACAATTTGGATTTAAGAACTAACAGAGCATAGCTTTAAGTATTTTGACATGATGTTTGAACAACAAATATGCTACCTTGAAATGAACATATCATAATAGATCAAACACAAGATCCATATATTAAACAAGACTTCTTAGCTGTCACTAAGAATTATATAGCACATGCATTCACTTTATCCTTGGTGGGGTAACCAAATAATTGGTAAAGACCATAGTAGATATGAGGCTTGCTATCACAACTCATTACTACCACCATGTTACTTCATCTAATACACACTATTCCCCACACATGCTTGATACGTCTCCGACGTATCGATAATTTCTTATGTTCCATGCCACATTATTGATGATATCTACATGTTTTATACATATATGTCATATTTATACATATATGCCAAAACATCAGGTGCTATGCGTGGAGGCTCTTGTGAATGCGCCAAGTCATGTATGTCTCTGGCAGGTGCTACGTACAATGACTTTGGTTGAGGCGCCAAGTCATGCCTTTTGCTGGCAGTGGCAGGTGCTACACACACTGGCTCCTATGGTGATGAAAGGCATTCCTTTTTATGCTGGACCGAAGGTGGTGTGATACCAACAGGAGGGGAGGCGGTTAGAAACTTCTATGTCTTCTAGTATCTCCTTGAGCTCAATCCGGCTTTCGAGATTTTGACGGTAAGAAAAGCAGCGATGGTAGAGGAGACTTCAATGATATGTGCACTCCGGCGAAAACTCAAGATCCTTGATCAGGCCATATGGCCGCATGCGATTGTGTTGTGTCCTTGCTAAAGGTAGTTGATCAAAGCTCAACTTTTGGGATAAAAATTTCGAGATCGACCCATGGTTGCCGGACTTGTCACCATGGGTGCACGATGCATCGTTTCCTGCTCGACAGGTTACCATCGGTACCTAAACATGTCACCTTTACAGTCCTGTCATGTAAAAAACGTTTATAGTCCTGTTTCAAAATTCACATACGAAGTAGGAAGTACTATACGCAGCTTGCAATCAAAGGAGTACATTCACATCCGCTCCACATGCTGACATGCGTGCGAGCGACTCCACACAGTACAACGTGGCCACACTTCACGCAAACACAGGGCCACGCAGTGACGCAGCGAGGCCTATTTGAAGCCCAGCTGAAGCATCGGTCACGGAAACATTTCGACTCGGCGTCTTTTCTTCCCGATGGCGGCGGACATGGAACCCTAGCCGCCAGGCCACCTACGCCGC
Organism: Lolium rigidum; assembly: GCF_022539505.1. Lineage (NCBI taxonomy): Eukaryota > Viridiplantae > Streptophyta > Magnoliopsida > Poales > Poaceae > Lolium > Lolium rigidum. The sequence goes on from NC_061508.1 coordinate 161,036,436, forward strand.
TCGCCACCGCCCCCCGTCCGGAATCTCCAGCCTCCTTCTACTCGTCCCACCCTTGGGAAACCCCACGAACGTCTTCGCCGGCGTCTTCCACCTCAACCTGCAATACCCACAAGGTGAGCTCCCCCTGTTCTTGACTCTCTTTTGTGCCATGGCTGCGTCTCGTGTTTCTAGAACAGAATGAAACATCAAACTGGCTGTGTGCGCATGCTATTTTTCTCAAATTGGTTATGAATTTGGTTTATCAAGTTACTGGGCATGTCAACTTGATGCACTCATTTTTTTCTGCTGTTAAAAACGTGACACCCAAGGACAGTCGAGGTTTATTGCGTAGATGTTGATTTCTCCTGTCAAGTGGCTGGCCTGTGAGTTATACGTTTATTGCAATACTTCTATATCAACCAAAAGCAGCACAGGATGTTCATCCTATAACACCAGGTCAAACTGTTGCACGGAACTTGTCTGTGGCCGGCGGCGGTGCGTTGGCTTGCGCGTGGGCCCGGTGTGCCCAGGCGGGGTCTTCTACGTAACCGGGTGGTTGGTGCAGAGATGTTGTGCCCGCTGTACCGGACACCCTCCGCCGCCATACCTTCCCTCGCTGGCCGCATATGGGCCAGGCGGGCTTGGATATGGCGACCTTCTCTGCCTGTTCGTTGGTGTTTGTGTCTTGCTACTGCGCGACCGTGGACGTTGGGGCGGCGACCTCGGATGGAGAGGCTGCGTGGGCAGACAGCATTGCAGCGATGGTTCTCGCGTCTTCGTTTGGCTGCAGGGCAACGAGGGGAGGCAGCGAGGGATCATCGTGTTGTCGGCTTCACGGTGGCGGCACCCTGGTCTAGATCGAGAGAGCTGGAGTTGTTGGCGGTGGCCCTCTCGTCGGGTTCTTTCGGCAACCCTTGGGTGGCATCGCAAGGTTCTGAGCGAAAGCTCCGCATTATGGCACCAGTTGTGGCGATGCTTACGAGTGTCGCTCTTGTGGGCATCGTTGTGGGTTCCCTTTTCGTGTTAGGGCTCTGGGTGAAAACGCTAGTTCCATCTTTGGACTCAGCAGCAACGGTGTTGTACTGCATCGTTACCCTCTTGTAGGCATTCTCGTGGAGCTTAGGGATCTGCTGGTTGTGGCTTCGAGTTCGCCTTGTACCTAACGTGAAGATTCTTTCATGCTTAGTGTGGCTCTCCGATTTCATGCTCGATAGTCTAAGTTGCCTAGTGTGGCTCTCCGATTTCATGCTCGACTTTGAGTTGGGGGCGTCCGCTTCCCTCTCATTTGTCGTTTCTTTTGATTTGCTTTGTAAGAGGATTTACTCACCATTTTGTATCATTTCAATTGTTTCTACCATTTTTTATAAAGTGGAGCAAAAGCCTGTTTCGAGAAGGAATGAGTGGTTCATATGTAAATCAATAATTGGGTTTGTAATGACTAGCTTCATATGTACAAACAAAGAACCTTCCATGTGCCTGCGTGCTATCATAGACAAAACAAGTGCAAATAGATATAATTAAAAAAAATGTATGTGTATATACATTCAACTCTTACATCACATCTTGTAGTGTGACTTGGGAAGTTACATAATCGAGTGATTTTATTACTCACTCAACTACCATATGAAGGAAATGATCTATGAGTATATTAGAGAAAACTACTTCTTCTGTTTATAAATATAAGACGCTTTAGACATTTTAAAATAAGCTAGATATGCATTGTACTGAGTGAATCTATACATTAAGAGTAGACTAGATACATACCAAAATAGATGAATCTACTAAAAGCTAAATTATCTTATATTATTAGCGAACGGTGGGGGTATTTTCATTCAAACAAGGGAAACTTAAGTGTCTGGGCTTTTGGGCTGAAATAACCTTAGACGCCAAGAAAATAAAAACAATCTTACTGTGCTAATGATTGGTAAGCGGGTGGGCGGGGCGAGTTTGACATATGGCAAGTAGCCTGTTGGTAACATATTATCCTAAGTGAATGTTTCGCATTCTTATTGTTACTAGTTGAATGCATGTGTGTTGCCACGAATTTTAATTTTTTTTCCACACCGCGCTTGTGTAAATATAATGACCATAAAGGAAGTAATAGACCATATTAATCATCATTTGAAATTTTAACACCACTTTTACTGAGGGTAAGACAAGGAGATATCCCATGGTGTATGCTCTTTGCGGATGATGTGGTCCTAATCAATGATAGTCGAACGGGGGTCAATAGGATGTTAGAACTTTGGAGACAAACCCTGGAATCGAAAGGTTTTAGACTTAGTAGAACTAAAACTGAGTACATGATGTGTGGTTTTAGTACTACTAGGCACAAGGAGGAGGAGGTTAGCCAGGATGGGCGGGTGGTGCCTCAGAAGGACACCTTTCAATACTTGGGGTCAATCCTGCACAATGATGGAGATATTGATGAAGATGTGAACCACCGGATTAAAGCTGGATGGATGAAGTGGCGCCAAGCTTCTGGCATTCTTTGTGATAAGAGAGTGCCACAAAAGCTAAAAGGCAAGTTCTATAAGACGGTGGTTCGACCCGCAATGTTGTATGGCGCTGAGTGTTGGCCGACTAAAAGGCGGCATGTTCAACAGTTAGGTGTGGCGGAGATACGCATGTTGAGATGGATGTGTGGCCACACGAGGAAGGACCGAGTCCGAAATGATGATATACGAGATAGAGTTTGGATAGCACCGATTGCAGAGAAGCTTGTCCAACATCGTCTAAGATGGTTTGGGCATATTCAACGCAGGCCTCCAGAAGCTCCAACGCATAGTGGACGGCTAAAGCGTGCTGATAGTGTCAAGAGTGGATGGGGTAGACCACACTTGACATGGGATGAGTCCGTAAAGAGAGATCTGAAGGACTAGAGTATCACCAAAGAACTAGCCATGGAAAGAGCCGCGTGGAAGCTTGCTATCCATGTGCCAGAACCATGAGTTGGTTACGAGATCTGATGGGTTTCACCTCTAGCCTACCCCAACTTGTTTAGGAATAAAGGCTTTGTTGTTGTTGCAATTTGTGCTGCTGAAACTGACAAATCATCTTCTTGATATGTTTCACAACATACTTCTATTTCATATTGTTGTTGGTATTTGATGTCGGTTCGTACATGGAGTAACAATTCATATAGGTAACACGACACCAAGAGAGTTGGTTCAAACCTTTCCGATTTAACATCTACACTCGGTATTACGCTTTTTCCAAACACAAAAAGACTTTCCACCTCCCTTTCTCTCTCTCTATCTCTCTCTCTCTCATGGACACACACATAAAACATAGTGTCCGATAGGCATGACAAGGATGTCACCCCCCCTCCTCCAGTAGTGTTACCACTTGTCGCTCATTCCCATAGCCCATGACTTCGGAGAGATTGCTGCCTCAAAGTTGTGAGAAATCTAGCAAGTTCCACGATAATTTCACAAGGTTCATAAGTCCCAAAGGAGCCTCGATTTCCACCATTAAGGACAGGTGGATAAACAGAAAAAATGATAGTGATGCTATATTAGTTCATCAAAACGCATGCGTAATCTTATGCATTTGTTGATAATGATGCTATATTAGTTCAGCAACATGACCGAGAAAAAACAACAGAAGAACCTGTGGACATGTATTATCAAGAAGGGTTGTAGCTTCAAGTAAAAATGACCCTATAATAAGAGAAGCGCATTTGTCGGGCAAAAAAAATGTACCAGTTCGATCGAGGTGACACCCACTGTAGTTCTAAAATTTGCAATGAACCAATAGAGCTAGATAAAATACGAAAAAGTAATTAACATGACTGAGATAGAAATTCAAACCTTCAAAAATATTACAGAAAAAACTGCAATCACATAAAATTGATTTCCCCTTTTAGATTTTCTTGATTGCAAAAAGTTGTGCTTCTTACACACTTATTAGAAGTTTTTGACAAAATAAGAACCAACAAAGTTATAAAATCGTTTGCACAGTTTGTAGTCTGTTGTACGATATAAATATAGTGGTTGCGTAGATTGCAGTTATAAGATGGAAATGGTAAACTTAGTCTCAGGAAGCAGCAGCAGCTAGCTCTAATGGCTCCCTAGCTTTCCTCCATTGTTGATTCAGCAGCTAGCTCTAATGGCTCCCTAGCTTTCCTCCATTGTTGCATCAGAGATGATGTTCTTAGATCCAGTGATATCCCTGCTGGTGATCATCCTCTACATTGTCACCTCCTTCGTCGTCTTTTGCATCAGATTTAGCCCAAAAGTTGGAACACGTCAGTGCTTGTTGATTCTTAGCTTACTTAGAAATTAGAACTGCACTCAATTATTTATGATGTTGACAACTACACAAGAGTGTCTAGCTCAGTACTGCTCTCTTCAACTCAAAGCAAAGCGGGAGCATTCAACACTCGACAGAGATCACAAGCATTAGAACACATCCGATCTACTTTGAACCTCCTCTCCTCGTAGAATATCTCTCACTCTGCGGGCAAGAAGCGCCCCTGACGTAGACCTTGTATGCAGGCAAAGGGCACTGGCAGAGCTCCCGCGGTAGCAACGGGAGAAAAATAATATCTTTCAAACAATATTCTGGCGCAACCCAATTTTTTCCCCAAAATCGATCGACCATCGTAACTCTAAGTCTCTAACCATCGAAAGTCCAATTAAGCATCACATTTTGACTCTATGCCAACCTGGATATCACTCTTATAAAATTGTGTTTTCGATTTGCACTAACATTCTGATAGACTTCCCAAATTCCATCAATATGTATTTAGTGATCTCCTGTACTACCAAAGCCATACAACATGAATTTATTTTGCCCAAAACTCCCCCAAGTATGCCAATTTCTGGACAAGCAGTCCCTTTTCATTCTAGACTAGATAGATTTGTCAGATTCAATCAGCAAAGCATCTGGGCTACACAAACAAATTTATCAGATTTAATGAACAAAGCATTTGGGCTTCATTAGATCTTTACCAATATTTTCCACCACACACATGCAGTAGCTAGATTGTGTTAGAAAAAAAAAAGAGCAAACCATTACGGGAATACACATCATTCGACTTCCCACCCCTTGTCCGTCTTTTTTAATCAACATTTCAACGACAACACCATTCATCCTAATGAAAGAGCATGCATTTTGGGTGACTCAACAATTAGAGGGAGTTATTCAAACTTAGTAAACCGATAAGCTTCAAAAACTGATTAAAACTAAAGAAACAAAATTACATTGCATGGATTGAAGAGAACATATAGATTTTTAATCAATTACAATACAACACATCAAAAGAAGACAAAGGAGATGTTTTACACCATGATCATGCGGAAAAACAGGTAGGAACCAAAGACACGACCAACCTCCTAAAGGGCACAAGGCTCATGAACTCGTCACACCATGACCATCTCCATAGCCTCATCTTGACTAACATGGTTATACATAAAGCAAGAAGAGAAACTGATAGAAAGACGGTAAGAATGGGATTATCCAATCCTAGAAACAGAACTAAGATATGATCAGACTAATGTGTTGTAGTAAATAGGTGACATATGTGGCATCCACATTAGCTTCTCCTCTCTTTGCTTTCATGAACCAAAATTTATAAAAAATAATAATACAGCAGTCTAAGGAATGACAGTATAACATAAACATCTTAAAATTGTTTAAAAGTTATTGTTATCTTACCATCATTGGCGTATATATACCCACCACATTATTTTAGTTTATTCATTACAATATTCTTCATAAGTATTCTAATTTGTTACTTTTTACTAATTATTTGGTGCTCGCCACAGAACTAAATTAGGTATTGGAGATACCAGCATTTATGGAGAGATAAAGCACGTGTGGATCTGAATATGGTTGGCAAGGCTCGGCGCCGCTGTGCTCAAGGCCGTGCTTCAACTCGACTCAAGTATGAAAAGCAGCAACTATGGCAAACTTTCTATCCTTTCTTTACCTATTGCTAACCTCTCATCCACTTCTCTTTGTACAGATCCTCCTTTGAGACGGCAGCGGAGAGACTCCCCGATGACCTCCTTGTTGATATCCTCTCGCGTGTGCCCGTCAAATCACTCTGCCGCTTTAAGTGTGTCTCCAAGCACTGGCTCGGACTCATCGACCACCCCGAGCACCGCAGAAAGCTACCCCAAACCCTGGTCGGGTTCTTCTGCAACAACGACGAATCAGTTATCCAGTTTACCAGTGTAACGGAGAGCAGCTACCCTCTGATTGACACATCTTTCGCATTTCTGCCCAACTGCGGGCAGCTGGAACTTTTGGACTGCTGCGACGGCCTCCTCCTATGCGGCTGCTATACCCAGGGTAATGAGTTCCGTTACGTCGTGTTCAATCCCGCCACAGAGATGTGGGTCATGTTGCCTGACTCCGGCTACAACGGCGAGGTGGGCACAACACGGTTGGGCTTTGATCGCGCTGTGTCTTCCCATTTCCATGTGTTTGTGCTGCTGGAGGGTAACCACGGTAGTGACCGTTATATCACCGGAGCGTATCTGTATTCATCGACAACCGGAAGATGGATTTATAAGGAGAAAGGATGGGCCCGATATATTGGTCTTCATACTGGTGGCTCAGGAGCTGTCTTTGTCAATGGCTATCTGCATCTTTACTGCTATGACCATGACTTGTTGTGCCCATGTGTAGCTGTGGTGCACAAGGAGGGGGAAAATTGGATGTTCTTTGATTCCCCTTCCTTCGTGCAAGATGCTATTCTTCAGCAGTCACAGGGACACTTGCATTTTGCTGGTTTTAAAAGTGACTATGGTGAGGATGATGATTATGATGATTTAAGTGTTACCCGAATAGTAGTTTATGTTCTCAAGGACTATGGCAAAGACGAGTGGATACTGAAGCATAGCATTGAAGCTTCACACATTGGAGAGATAGATGATTTGATCCTGATCCATCCTGACCGTAACACTATCTTTTTCTCTATGGGTCCAGTCATGTGCTACAACATGAATCGCCAACAAGCCAAAGTGGTCTGCAATGATGGAGAATGCGAGCCACCATATCTGCCATATGTGCCGCTGTATGCAGAGTTAGAATCATTGCACATGTGACTGTCATTGCATATTTTTGCTTCGATGCAATGTGGTAAACTCTTCTAGTGGTATAATGTGTTAGAACAATTATCCTTTTTGCTACACACATGTTTTCTGATTGTAAAACACTTTATATGAATGCCAGATACAATGCAAGTTCCTTTGATGCTGATTAACCATGCCGTATAATTAGATCTTGTTGTTATCAACGAGTTGTGGTTGGATCATAGTATCCGTTCTTCTGTGCCGGCGGGTTTTTTTTTAAATAGTTTGAAATAAGCAGTGTCGTGCCAGTTCTAGTTATATGTGTATCACAGTTTCGGCACATGCAAAACTTACTCCCATAGAAGAAATTGCAAGTGGCGGTTGCAAGTGTTTACTTCGGAAAGCAGAAATAACAAGTGCATGTTCTGGGCAGAATGGTTTACACTTTCAGAGACATGCATGCGATCCAAGAACAGGAGAGACAGTTTTGTTGCTTCCATTTCAGCATCCAAGACGTATCTTAGATGTAAGCTTACACTGGCTCCAGCGATGGAGAAGGAAACCATGCATCTCAGACGCGGTATTGCAGCTGGTGATGGTGGTCTTATTAATTATTACTGCTGATGGCCAGGGGTCCGGCAGCGAGGTGGGCTGCGTTGGCGATGAGTTCGAAGCTGATTTATGTACTGTTAAAGGGTGCTTGAGCTGTGCTTTTATAATCTATAAATTATATGTTATGTGAAGGGCCAGAAAATCCGAGGGATCGTGCCAAAATTTTGAATTGCTAAGTTAACCTTTAACTTCATTATAAGAAGCGTATCTAGTAACTAGCGGACGCGGATTTGGCCAGAGCGTTATGGCACCCGGACTCTATCTCCCAACGTCTATTGCATCAAGATTGGTACCTGAAAAAGACCCCAAGTTTTACCACATTTATGTCAAGCAGTCCTTGTTGTTTATAAAGTTCTTCACGGATTTCAGTAAGGATCTATTGTTATCAGCTGAAGTTCTTCCAAAATTGAAGATGGGTATCTAAAAGTTGTGTGAGGATCTTCATACAAAGCAGTGTATATCCATATATCCTTGTATAGGTATCCATGGAAAATCATATGAAACCGTTGGATACGTTTATTCCAATCCACAGATCTCTGCATTTTTCTTCACAGATCTTCATAAGAGAATGGATCTTGCATAAATATCCAACACAGTGAAAAAGGTATCCATCAAAAAATCTTTAGAAGATCCATTCGAAAAAAAGAATTGGATTCATTTCTTCATACAAGATCCACACAACTACTCGAGCAAAGGGCATTCAAACAGATCCTAAGAAAGAAAGAAAAAAGACCCTAAAAAAATTAGATCTCGCCGGAGTCCGCCGATGGGGCTCGACCTCCGCCTCACCTGGCCGTGCTGGCACCAGAGAAAGGCGCGGGGAAGCGGGGAGGGCGACGACGGACGGCGACGAGGGGAGGCGATGAGGGACGGCGGCCGAGCGGCGGCCGTGCGTGGCGACGGTGCGGTTTGCCGCCCGGCGGCCGTCGGGGTTGTGGCTCCTGCGTCGGGGGAGAGCGGCCGGGTGGAGGTTGGCGGCGCGGCCGACCGGAGCACGGCTGGACGAAGCTCCCGCTCGAAGGAGGCCCTTGAGGTGGCCGGAGGCTGAAGATTCGTGGGTGGGAAAAATATCTAGGGTTTTTTTTGCCTGAGTTGGGCTATTTATACCGCCCCTTTCTTTGGACTACTTCCTTATTAGCAGAAAGTTGAGGGTTCTTTATTCAAAAGAGACGTGCGCAATCTCCAGCGATACCGAACGGGCGGGGTTGAGTGCGGGCGCCATAACGCCCTGGCGTAAGACTTATCGGTAACTAGCCTTTTCTAAAAGTTTTTTCGCAAAAAATATGCTTTTTCGAAAAAGAGGTAATGCTATTTTTCATGTTGTACCGACCCGTGCAGCCACACAGGCCGTGATTGGTAGGTCGCACGACCCCTAAAGAGACCCTTGGGAGCTAAATATGTGGCGATTGGATGCCTGTGGTCCCTCAAAATCTTGGCCCGCAGCGTCAAAGCAGTTCGGGGCCAGGCCTAGCTGGTACGCCCAATTCAGCCGTTTCCACGGATGCTTGCCCCATGGAGCGCGAAGTGAGGCTTCCCTGCACGCGGGGAAGAAGCACGAGTCGTCGTGTCGGTCCCTGTCACGCGCCATAAATTCCCCGCCTCCTCCGTTGCTTCGACTTCGATGCTAATTCCCTGCCGCATCGCCACCCTTACACTGCCTCTACTTCAACCTTTTTCGGCGGCTCGGCCATGTCTGTAAGGCTTCAAAAATCCCTCACCGGCCCTTGTTTACCGTAGACCTACCCGTATATGGCTTGTAGGCGCTCGATTTGTGACATGCATAACATATCTGGTAGGGTTAGGGTTCCATCGGGTTACTGTTCCGGGGTTGATTCCCTTTGTGACATTCATGTTGTTGTTCATGTGCTTTGGCTTCTAATTGTTGTGTGAAATTCTTTGTTGGTTCTGTAGACCTAGGCTTCGATTGTCAGTTACATTTGTTAGCTTGCACTTATGAGGCGTTTCTTTCATTCACTCTACTTTGTTTGCTACATTGTATGAGGTCATTAAAATTGGCTTCTATAGTTTGTTTTCGGTCAATGATTTAAAATAGTAGCACACTACGAGCTAGGAATGTCTTGTAATACCTTGGGCCGTCCAATGACAAGCATTGCATTTTTCAAGGTCTTGCACGACATTTCTTAACTTTGTTTGCTACATTGTATGAGGCTAACTTATAAATGTTTAACATACTGTTCATGTGATTATAATGTGGCACAATGATTCATAGCTTTCACGTTATTGAAACATCTTTTAGCTTGATACGGTAACTTACAAATGCTTAACATATTATGCCAATGATTAAAAACGTGGCCACATATTGGTGGCACAATGAATCTATCCGACCATGAGCACTGCACAAATACTCAACAATGTGCATAGCACTTGGTCGGAAAGATTCATCATTGCTGCAAGGTCATCTATAGGCATACTGTAAGGATGAGCCAATCATGTTGGTATAGTGACCACTAATCCAAATTGCCTTCTTTTCTGTAGACTCCACGTCAGGGAGTTCCTATGGAGGTACCTCAAGAGGGCTCAAGCAAGAGATATAGGGAACGACCATCGACTGTTGGCCACTTCCATGAGGATGTGTCGTCTACCCACTTCCGCAAGCTTCTCATGGCTCCAGGGATCGGTGTGCTCACTCTCCCAGATGCCTTTAGGTCTTACCTTGGCCCGGTGACGGGAAAGATGATCGTCAAGACCACTAGAGGGAGATGAATATCTAGGAGGTTAGCGGCAAGGCTATCTTGGAAGCTGGCTGGTTAGACTACGTTTTCGCCCACAACCTGAAGATTGACTACATGCTCTTCTTCTAGAAGATGAGTTGAAGGGAGTAAAGAGTTGTCGTCTTCGACCCTGCATGAAGAGTTCTGACGAAGGTGACAAGTGATCGATGCTGACCTTAGTTTGTAGTTGTTTGTACCGTGGTCGTGTGAACATTATTATTGTTATCGTACCGTTGGTCAGTATGTATATTTTTAGTTGTCATTGTTCTTTGCATTATTTTTGCTTTTGTTCGTGGTGTTCTTAATGTTGTTATCTTAACCTCACAACTCATGGGAAGAGGTTCAGTGGCGGAGCTAGGAGGACCAGCAGGGCCTGGCCCCCCCTATGCCAACCTGCAGCAAGCAAAATTGATTGGTTTAGTGATGATTATAGAGTCTAATTTGTAGAAAATAGCTCAGCCGGCCCCCATTAAACGAAATTTACCTTGATTGGCTCCGTTCATAGTTCAAACCTGCCTCCGCCGTTGAAGAGGTTACCATAGCGTCTCAATGCTACACAACCAAACGCATATCAAGGTTATCAGAATTGAGTTAACTGTATTTACGTAGTTGGCCAAACAACCGAACCCCTTTCTCTTCTAGGTGTGTCAAAATTTTCTCGTGGGTAACCAATCGTAATGAAGAACATGTTCTTTGGCCCGTTCCACCCCTTCCTAGCCCCAGCGCCTAACCTCGAAAGTTCCAAAAAAAAAAATGCTACCTATCAATAGCTCCCATAAAGATGCAGCCTGGTCGGCCGGACATGGGCGCCTCGAGCATCCACGTCGCATGTTTTTGCCCTGGATTACTGCGGTTAATAATCAACAACTGCCAAATTAGTCTCAGCAGTCACAACTTCAATGATTCTCTTCATATATTTTTCTTCGATGCTACTACTGCTAGTCCATGACAGTGTTTATCGAGCGAGCGATAACCTTTCCATGACAATTACAATTGACAAGTACAGAGTACAGTCATGCTATAGCGTCTGGATTCTTGGTAGCATGACAAAAAATCAGGTGCAGAACTTGTACGTCACTAAGAATGACAAATCGCTAAATGTCCGAGTGAGGAAAGGGACTGTGTCGGAGTCTTGGCTCACATGCGGCTCACGGCATGCGACAGCTCGGCGCCATGGCGCGGGGCGGCGAAGCCTAGCCGGTCGGCGGTTGCAGGCCTGAACACGGCCTCCGGGTCTGCCTCCACGGCGTCGGCCAGCCTTGGCCACATCCTGGCCGTCACCAGCCACGACCCGTCGCCGGTGGGGCTCCGAATCACCGTCATGGCCGCCGACCCGAGCCTCCCCGGCCGCACCCACGGCATCACCAGCCGCGGCGCCCCGAACCCAAAGTCCCCGTCCACCCTGAACGGCACGAACGCCGACACCACCAGCGCCGGGCTCCCCGTGCCCAGCCCCACCGCCTCCGTCCACTTCCCGCCCTCCTTGAACACACCCTTGTGCGTCTCCATCCAGTCCACCAGATCCTCGTACCGCTCCTGCCGGAACACCTCCCCGATGGCCGCCGCCGCCATCGTCGCCACGTCGGCGAGCGTGGACGAGGCCACCGTGTCCACGGCCGCCTCCCGCGACGCGTACGTGACAACGTTGCCGAGGTAGTTGTTTACGTGGGCCCTGTTGTATTTCGCGGGGTCGAGGCGGCGCCGGCCGTCGACGAGCCACGCGAGGCGGCAGTGCGTGTCGGAGCCGCCCACGGCCGCGGCGAGCAGCTTCCACACGTGCGCGGAGAGGGCCTCGAGCCGCGTGGCTCGGCGGCCGGAGGTGGTGGCCGCGGCGCGGAGACGGTCGACGTCGGCGGCCTCGACTACGTAATTCCGGCGCACGAGGGCGGCGGCGAGGAGCACGTTGGGGAGACTGTGAGGGTCGTATCGCACGAACTCGGCGTCCAGCGACGGGGGGTACCGCGGCGGCGAGAGGGGGCGGAAGAGGGAGCGCCGGTCATGGTGGGGCTCCCACGAGAGGCCCCCGCCGGTGCGGAGCATCTCCGTCCAGGCGTTGGGCAGCGAGGTGAGGCCGTGACCATCCACCAGCAGGTGGTCCGTGCCCCACGTCAGCGAGAACCCACCGCACGCGAACCGCACCAGCTGCAGCGACAGCGCCAGCCCGCGCTCGAACGGCACCTGGATGGCGCCAAGCGAGGCGTCGGCGTCGGCGAAATCCACGTCCGCAAGCGCCAGGCCGGCGCGGGCGACCACGAGCTCCGCGCCCGCGTTAGAGCAGACGACCTCCGGCACGCCGGTGGAGGCGCTGGCGACGACGCGGCCGGCGAAGGGGTAGAACCGGGAGAGGAACGCGGGGAGCGCCGCGCGCGCGGCCTCGGCCACGGCAGGGAACCCCGCGGTAGGGGTCGGGTACACGGCGATGAAGAAGACGTGGAAGGAGCCGAGGATCAGGTCGAGGTTGGACACCGGGAGCACCGCCGGGAAGTCCCCAGGTGGGTCGGAGGCTTGCACCAGCGTCCGGGAGACAACCTCCATGGCGAAGCGCTCGGACGGCGGCATCCCGGCCGGACCGGAGGAGGGAGACACGTACTTACGATGAGGAATGATCTCAGGGAGCACGGGGATGAGAAATATGGACTGGAGATTTAACTCTTCACCTACCGAAAATACTCAGCGGAACGTACGTACTTTTATGAGCCATGAAACTGCCGGTATCATTAATAAATCCATAATCCGTATTTTAAGACCTTCGAAAATTCCAAACAAACTTTTTGCATATATCTGGATCATGGTGTACATATATGGCATTTTCTATAACCAAAATCGAAAGTATGAATAGCCTCGTCCGGCCAACTCTATAGCAGATGAAGAAGAGCAAATTGGCAAGCGTGATTCCGCCGCCATTTCCAATGACATTTTTTCTTCTTACTAACACATTTTCTCCTCTTCTTTTACACTTGGAGGCAAAGTGATGTGACCATTTCGCTGAATTTTGACCATACCACCGGAGGAATAGTACGTTACGATCAAGGTAGGCCAGCTGTTCCCCAGAAAGATCATGCGTCTTGCTCTCAGCCTCCAGCCAAACACAAATGAGATTTTTTCTTCTTACTAACACATTTTCTCCTCTTCTTTTATACTATTACTGGGTATTACATTTTCACGGTTTTTTGACCATCCGACCGGAGGAACAGTCACGATCAAGGTAGGCCCGCAGCTGTTTCACAGACAAACAGTGCAATGGCAAGATCATGCGTCTTGCTCTCAGTCTCCAGCCAAACAGTGCAATGGCAAGATCATGCGAAATATATGCTAAGAGATGGTAAATAATAGTACAGAACATCTAGCACAGGACTAATGCACAGCTCTTAGTTCTCATACATGGACAAAGAATATTGCAAAATGAACTCCAGATGCTACAAGCCAGGCAGGCAATTACATGGGCAAGGGGGGCCGATTTTAGCTTCTAGTCCATGGCTCGAGGCCACGCCAATCCAAGAACAACAGCTATTGCGAGCTAGCTACTCCTCATCTTCGATCTTGCGTACCTGCAGCTGGAGTTAAAGGAAACAAGGATCTACAATGATGCATGACTTCCAGTTCTAGTGAGAACCAATTGTTGGGTGACTATAAATAACAGTAGAAATATGATGGAAACTGGTAAACCAAATGATGTTTCCACCAGCACACATTGTTAATGGCAGTTCTAACCTCATCAGCACACTTAATTTCATTAAAAGATGCAGTGTTTTGTAAAAGATGCAAACTGAACGAACCAATCCTAGGGAGGCTCCAAACCTAAAGAAGTGAAGGAGTAAAAGCATGCAGTGTCTTGAACAACAAAGATTGAAGGATACTCGATTTGCAAACCATCACTATCGGAACAAGGCATGATGGTGCCTTGGAGGTTATTCATAGCAGCTGTAGAGGACTCAATATCCTGCACAATGAGGTCATGTTCAGAAAAGAATAACTGTGGAAACTGAGATGCAGATGCGATATTACTCCATCTTCTATTCCAGATGCCTTTTTAGAACATGTACAGTTAAACCTTTATAAAACTTGGACTGCAACTGTAAGCAAAAACAAGCAATTTTGTCCTACAAATATTACTCTTACATTGAACTTGCATCTCATTATATATTTAATATTTTTAAGTAAAAGCAAGTATGTCATTGTCTCGTTATAACGAAGTTATGGAGACCTTATGTCATGTAGGGCAGAACATATGGCCACAGCAGCAAGGACAAGGGGATGGACCCCACGGCTTGATCCTCAAGATAGGCCCCTGATTTCCGTCTCAAATAAACCACTTTATTTCCAAAGTAAGTTAGTGCTTGCCTTACCCTAATGATATGGTTTAAGAATTTGTATTTCCTAACTCCCGATATAATGAGAGTCGCACATTGTAATCATCATCAGATATTAATAAGCCAGAAAAGAAACTAAGCTCACACGACACCTTGTCAGCGCTCATAAACGTTGTTATGAGGTTAAAGATAATAGTAACCCATGTGCAACTCAAAACCAAACTTTGATGTGTCTTTTGCCATATCAAGTTCATATTCTAAATATTGAAGACCTTCCATAGCATCTCCAAAGAACATCAATATAGTATAACTCAAACGTAAACAGCAAAGGGAGATATACCGTAAAATCAGCAAATGCTGCAGGCAATCCACCACGACGACGCATTTTAAGCACATGGAATCCAGGTTGCCTGCCAAGTGCAAAAAAATAAGCAATGATCATCAATTTATGTTTTTGCTAGAACTTCACTTATGTGAGTATATTAGCAGAAATTACGTAACATACTTAGACAATAGTTCCTCTAGCTCCTCTTCTGTGCATGCTTTTCCAAAATTTGAAAGAAATAAAGTAGAACAAGGTGGAGTTTCAGTCGAAGTTTTGTCTGGTTGACCCTGTACGATCAATGCCACGTCAGAAGTTAATAAAATGACAAAAAGAACACTTTAGGACTATAAATTTATATGCACCCATTATAAAAATAGTGCACCTGCGCACTTAAAAATTCCCCACAGAACATATCACGATATGTGCAGTGTCCTACTTAAAAACGTCATATAGTATATATGAAGGTCAAAACATTTAAGAAAACAAGTTTGAAGTAACAAAGTTCATACAGATACACCCCATTGCAGCTTGGTACTGTACATAAATTGAGCTACTACAAGATTCCAACAGCATGCAATGTCCCTATTGCAGCACTAATTTGATCAGCTTCTTCTAATGGTCTTAAACAAAAATATGAATATAGACACAAGTACCATCATGCCACAATATAGAATGTGGCAAATCAAACTACAAAAGCATGGACAACCGCTTGCTTTGTTTCACAACAATGCAGCAGTATACATTGGTATTATAACAAGGATATAAGGTAAGAGTGTGGTAAAGTGAAGCTAGGACATGGAACTCACATTTGAAGAAGAATGCCGCTTCTGCTGCTTGATCCCTGGTTCACCACTGTTCCATCAAAGGAAAAAAAAAACAATCATCTATCATTAACAATCCATGCACAAACGGCAGATATAGGAGAAGTGGCGCATTAGCTTAAGCGTTTTATTTAGGTGAATGCAAATTAAGAAAGAGAATTAACTCCAACTACGGAGTGATATGAAGTGCATGTTAAGTTGTTAACCTTTGATCCGCAGGTAACTCATCCTTGTCGCTGGAATTATCATTTTCTGTGTCCAATGATTCATCAGATCCACCCTGCCCTGAATTTTTGGTGCCAACAACAAGAACGTGCAAGTGAGATTGTTGTCGAAACTGCCAACTGCCAAGAGAAATCCCATACTGCAAACTGCATTACTTTAATTTATATGTGTGTGCAAAGTCATCCGACCACATGATTGTTTCATAATGGGGACATACCGAGTGCAAAGCAAACTCTTACTGCTTCTAAGTTCTAACATAGTGTCATGCCAATACTCTTAGTTATTTCATGACATGAACTCAAATAATTCTAGATAAAAGAAAATGAGGAAGCAGCCATCACAATAACCAAAAAATCAAATTACGTGTTAAAATTCACTGTGCTCCTCGAGATATGGAAGATACCGCAAGTGAAAATAAAAAGACAAGCAAGTAAACAGAAGCCATCATTGAACAGCAAATTTCTCTCATACTTTCACTTACAAAACAAGTTCAGCCTAAATGAGAATACTGGCAGTATTAGAGATGATAGCTATGTGGAATTGAGAATCAACTCCCTTACAGATGCGGGATTCATCAAAAAAGTAGTACCATTACCATTACTGTCGCCACCATCACCATCGGCAGATACATCATCACCACCTTCATCGCCGTTGTTGTCATTGTCAGAATTTTCCTCTGTTCTATGTACTCGCTTGTCAATAACTCTGTAGACATCCCCACCGCCTAACATGAAAATTGTAATCAATTGAATGGTGTGAAAGTTTACAATAGCATTTTGCTGGCGAGAACTGATACGATAAAGAATATTAGCGGTATTGTACAAATAGTACCTCCATGACGTTTGCGTGAATTCGACTTAGCTAGCTCAATGTGCAAACAATCACCATTCTCAGGATCAAAAACAGATCCCTGAAATGGAACACGTATTAGATCAGTGATAATAAAATCAAGTGATCAAAACTATATGGTAGTAGCTATGAAGCTGGAACATAAGATTTATAAGCCCAGAGCCAGGCAATTTCTTGCTACTGTTGCATAGATTGAACTTGTACGTTATTATTGGAGATGTGTGTAAAGCTTATAGCCTGCTCAAATGGTTTGAGGTTTGACAAGTAAAAGCAGACACTAGTTTTTTCTTACAAATTTCATTGACTTGATATACCATCAAGGGCCAAAAATAACGGAGAGTCAAGGGCACATGATTTCAGCATTCAATTTCACCTATGGATGTCAAGCAAGCATGTTTTATACAGCAAGCACTGTCAATTTGTTATTTGGGGTATGGATTTTAATAGTGACTAAAGCTACGCTGAAGTTTGTTGCATTGTGACCTGCTGCTAAATTAATGTTCGCATTACCACAGAAATAAATGTACAGAGCAGAACCAGGAAAAATGCGGAGGAAACCTGACTCGCAGCAAGACTTACATTTAACGAAGCCATTGCCGACAAGGCCGCATGATGGGTGAAGAATGACACAAAAGCAACAGCCTGCAGCATAAGAATAAGAATTCAGAGGCAACATCAGGCAATCGAGGAGTGGCACCCTGACATGTAAGTTATGTACTAACATAGACCCAGCCAGAGTAAATAGAAATTGTGTTTTCTCGACACTACAGCCTATTGTGGTCTTTTTATCCAATTTACCCTAATCCTATGCATCCAAGTTCTATATGGCACTGACGAAACAACCCAAACGAAGGGTTCTTCCCCTTTTTGCCTGAACGAGGGTTCAGTTTCAGTAAGAACCGCGAGGTGTGGACCCAGACTTGGGGAGGTGACCTGGTTGCCGCGGCCGGTGTACTCGAGGAGGCACTGGTCGAAGCCGGGCCGGCGGGAGAAGAGGTTGTGGATCTCGCGGGGCTTGACGTCGTCGGGGAGGCCGGCGACGAAGAGCGTGACGACGCCCTGCCGCTGTGGGTCCGGGTGCGCGTGCGGTGCGTAGACGTAGTAGGGGTCAGCCGCCGGCGGAGCGGCGGGCGGGAGGTGGAGGTGGAGGCGGTGGTGGGAGAGGCTCATCTCGGCACGGCGGGGAGGTGTCCACTTCGTTCGACCTTTCCTGCTGCGCTTACCTCGGACCGGTTTTTAGACGTCGCGTGCCGGGTCTGCGGCGAATTCCGGGAAACCGAGCAACAGCGGTTCAGGCCGGGTTATTATTATTTACACAGATGTCAACCTTACTGTTTTGAAAGGCAGACCGCGAGGAACCTAGCAAACTAATGAGAACCTCAATTCAAGCGATAACCTCCGAGTGTATGACCAAATAGGTGTCGCATAATCTCATTAAACCAAATGTGTAGCCCAGCTTTTCTTCTTTTTCAAACTTCAGAATTTTTGATTTCAAAGTTTCAATTAAAAATCACACCCCACTCGGGTCGCACACGCGAGTGACCCGGCGCCCCCTGGCCATCGAAGACATGAGGGGAGGAGGGTGTGCCCCGAGGGACGACGACGCACGGTGAAGGCCATCAATCGAGCGGCGCATGGTGGTGGTAAAAAGTTACGACAAAAGAGGAACTGCTAAGGCCACTGCTATTGGCAGTGGCTCCTAGAGGCAATACGGAGGAGCCAACGCTAGTATCCATGGGGCAGAGGTGCAGGCTAGACCTGGGCCAGACCTGGGTCAGTAGGCCACGTCTGCATCGCACTTGTCCGGAGTGTGACAGCGGCGGTGTGGCTGGTCCTCGGCCATGCGAGAGGTGGATGATGGTGGGATGCTACGGGTGCTCGGCTATGTCGGAGGTTTAAGAAGGTGTGCTCACGTCCGTGCGGGTAGCGGGTGGACCATGGTATTTCGGTTATTTTGATGAGCACGATGGGAGGTGTGTGGCGATACATGTGAAAGTCTCGCTAGTCTTCGGGCAATGTCGGCGTCGACGGTGCCAGTGGGTGTTCTTCCCCTCCTTGGCGTCTCTGCGGTGTGTCGTCATTTCCTCCGGCTCTCACTTCGTTTGGTAGTTGTCTCCGAGCGAAAGCTTAGTTCAAAGTTGGATCGGCGTAATGGTGGCATCATCATCGTCGTCCCTCCATTGGGAGCATCATGTTTAGAGACTTGGCTTGGAGTTCATTTGTGCTTTCCTTCGATGCTCGCCGTTGTCAAAGTTTGATCCTCAGAGGCGAAATGTACACCGTCGGTGGGAAGGTAAAAGATAATGCCTTTGTAGTGACCATACATACCACTGTATGTTGTAGTATGCTGGCTGTGGATGTAACATGTGCAAAGTACTAATCCGCAAATATCACATCCCTTAGAGTGGTACAACAGAAATATAGCTAGTCCAAACTTACTCACTTAATATTATTACAAGCCAAAAATGCACATCATAAGAGAGCTCCTCTTGGGTCCGCAGAGGATAACTCGGAAGTTCTAGTTAAACTCTACAAAGCCTACAAAATATAGGTAGAACTAGGCTTAGAATCATTACTACTCGAGCAGCTTATTTTATATTGTTCGGTGTTGCCCGACTACTACTATAGTAACCGATTAGTTTATGCCTCCTCCTCTATCTCGTCGGCTCCAAACTCTATCATGTAGTCCACTCCTTCGACGCCTCCCGAGAGATCGGGCTCCTCGTAGTAGACGTCCTCCGCGTAGTCTGCCTCCTCGAGATTCCCCCAGTGCTGTTCTGGCAATATAAGCATGGGATTTAAAGAGAGATGAGTACGAGCGTACTCAACAAGTTCATTTTAGGAAAAAGGTGTTTTATGCACTAGCTACGACCATGAACCATAAAGTCCAAGGCAATGCAGGTTTTTGTAAACATTTTTTTAAAAGACTGCTTTTATTCTGAAGAGCTATGTCCGCCAGCCTTCATCGGTTGCTAGAACTTCATAGAGTTCATTTCCATCAGCGTTCGCAGTTCAAACCCGGAACAGGGAGTGACAAGCCATAATTTGGTACACTCTGCAGAGGTGTGTTACTTTACCCATAAGAGAACTTATCCTTCTTACCAGCCGAGTCTAGTTCTCGTCCACACTTTCTTGGTGTGGGGCCAGATATAAGTCATAGCCAATCACTGGGCCTTCCCGCGACCCCGTATACCCACCCTTTTGTAATCCACTGGCCTCGACTGACTCATACGATCAATCCCTGGGCCAGCCCGTTACAATCCATCATAGTTTCATCCTGCAGCAGAAGCAATGGGCTTTGTCCCCCGGGGCTTCCTCCCTGCCTAAGCATGTACATGCTGGCCACCTGCAGTTGCACCCGTTGGTATGCGAGAGGGAAAAAGAGAAGCTGATTACTCCGTCCCACTCTAGATCTTATGGTAAACACGGGTATTACGGCGCAAGAATCACTGAACGACATTTGTTATTAATCTTATATGAATATAAACCCATTGCAATCGAACCTCCACCAGACTCATACCATGGTTCCATTGCCCACCACATAGTCATATTCATAGTTATGAAAATATTATGTTGGTTTTTCATGCAAGAGTGATAAGTATAGTACTTTACAAGTAATTTGATAAAAAATACTCAAATGGCATGAACAAGCGATGAACTTGCCTGAATACTGCAAGGTATTGCAGTTGGATGGTGTGTACTGATCCTTGTCCTCGGTTTATGAAAGATAGCATCATTGTCCGATAAAGGCAATGGTTAAAGATCCAATTGATGCATGTTTTTGGTGTTTTTAGGTTGTTTCCCCCCAGCTGGTGTTTTTAATTTAATTCTCAGAGTTTTTGGGATAAGAAATATTTAATTTTCCTCCTTAAGAGTAAAACTAATGTCTTGGAGTGTTTCCAAGAAGAGTTAAGTCCAATAATATTTATGGAATTGATTAATTATTAAAAACATCAGGTCTATTTTAAATTCCTTTTATTATTATTTTATTCTTTGGATTATTAGTTATCAATTTTCACTTTGGTTTATATATCCAAACAAGTATTTGTTTGGAATAGAGAATAATTTTTGAAGTGGTTTTCATATTTTTTTAAAGAGTTTTCTTTGATTTTTGGATTTATTGTGAAATCTCAATTAAAATGGCTTGTGAAAAGACCATTTTGCCCCTAGGCCCACTGGTCAAACCGCCTCACTCGTTCCCCTTATCACTCACGACGAACCCTAACCCTAAATCGGCTCCCGCGACTCCCGCGTAGCCTCCACCGTCGCCGATCGATTTTGGCCGACTCCGGCCGCCTCGGCCCTCGCCATGGGGCGCAATAGATGCGTCTCTCAACAGCGCGTCCTCTTGTCCGCGTCGATTTGGAGAATACAACATCTCCCGCTCGTCCCCGACCCCTACTGTAACTAGGTTGTGGTCACCCCTAGCGATATGCGTCGATTTGCTGCCCCAGGCCATCCTGGTGTTGCTCGGCGGCGCTGGTGGCTGTGCTGGTTGCGGTGGTGCTTGGGAAGGGCTTGTCCTGGTCGCGGCTTGGTATTTTCGTGGCCTGGTCCGTGCCGCCGTGGCCGCCATGGCTGCGTCCTTGTGCTTCTGCTCCTAGGTACACGTCGCTCATCTTCCTCCTCTCTTACTCCTCCTCCTCTCCTTCCTTTGTATGCAATGGCATCTATCTCCTTGGTGTACTGGACTTGCCAGTACACCAGCATCTGCTCCACTGTGTTGAGCTCATGGCTATTCCATGTTATTGCTATGGCTGCTGCTACTGTGTTGTTAGCCATGCCCTGCTACTGCTAGGGTTGCTACTGATGTTGCTATGCTCATATATGTACTATGTTGTTCTAGATGTTTATGTTGTAACTATGTTCATGGCCATGCCATGGTATTGTTGTGTTGCTGTGGTGCTCATGGCCATGCCATGCTGTTCTCTGTCCATCCTTAATTATCTCTATGTGGTTACCCTGGCTAATTGTTGTGTGCAATTCTTGCTTGTGCAAATGCCATTGATGCTTGTGGAATTCCTGTTATCCATTACTGTGTCATTCTTGTGTTGCTTAATGCAGTGGTGCATCAATTCTATTTGATGTGCTTCTGGATACAATTATAAAAGGTGATATATACGTGTCTTATCTTCTGCAGTTACCTGCAGTTGCTACTGCTTGTATTTGTGACCTTGGATGATCATGTGATCATCATGTGCTTACTGTATTCTTATACACTTGTATTATTCATCTTGTATCTTGTATGATGTTGTTGCTTGTATATTAAGCTTCTCACCAAGGACTGGTGATTGTTGTTGCTTGTAAAAGCAAGGCTGTTGGCTGGTGCTCCATCTGATACATATTGTATCATCTGTGTAGGCTGATGTTGATGCTTTTGCTTGTCAATGAAGTTTTGCTTCCTAATTTCTGACATAATGAATGAACTGCTGATGCAGTGATGATTTCTTATTTTATTTATACAAGTTTGGATGGAAACCAACCATAGTTGGCACCTCCACTTGTTGTTGAACTCTCTGGAGTGATGATATCTTTATTTGGCTGGCTTGTGTGTATGGCTAGGCAGTTGTTGTGACCCTAGTAGTGTATTTCTGCTAGATATGGTTGCTCCTGCCACTTGTATGCTTTCTGTGCAAAGGTACTGGTGATCATCCATTTATTCCAGTACCACTTTGATATTGAAAACCATATAGACACATGTATGTCTATTATTCTGATGGTTTTACTAGTCTGGTGTTGCTAGGTGAGTTTGGTTAGGCTAGCAATAGATCAAATCCATGCTGGATGCTTTTGATTGCCGCTGTGGTGATTCACTTGGGTATAACCAGTGTCCTCTAGGATTTCTTTTACTGGCCTCTCCCCATTTTGCCAGCATCATATGGTCTAGAACCAAGTGATGATACAATCAGGGTAGCCCTACCCCTATGGCTTGGGTGTGTTGTGCATATGCTTTGAAATATGAGCAAAACCCTTGCTTGCTCATGATTATATGGTATACCTCACTCCAGCTCTTAGATGTTTGTTGCTGTAGAGGTTTTGCTTCTGGGATGATCTGGCTGGTGATGTGCTTGTCCTTCTGCTCCTGGCTGGCTTGTGATCAGATGTGAGCTAATTCACCATTCTTGCTCAACAGTGGCCTGTTCTTGGTGGAATAGGCACTGGATGATCACTATTGTTCACTGATCTTGTTGTTCTACTCCTCCTGGTGCTTGTGTCGATGAACATTAGGGTTTGGAGCTGAAAAGATCTTATACTCCTTTGTGATGTGCTCTCTGGTCGACAACAAGCCTATTCATTTTGATGATTAGCCTAAGTGGTTGTGTGTTGGTGGCCATGCAATGAGGCTTGTGAGATGTGTGCTTCACATGGTTGGGACTTGCTCCCTGGATGTGGATCAACTCGACTGATCCAAGCTTATCCCCTATTTTGCTTTATTTTTTAACACCCAGGTGGCTTTGTAACTTGGTGCAATGCTTTGTTTCTCTTTGATGTGAAGGTTTGAATCATTTCAAGATCATCAAGGTGTTCTTCATGATCAAGAAGATGAATAGAAACTAGGGTGTTAGTTATAGATACTTGTAATTTTCTTTTATTCATTTATTTTCCTTTTATTTGATTTATTGTAATTATATAATGAATATTGTAATTGACAATGTATTATGTGTGTTAATTAATAAAGCTCAAGTTTTCTCTATGTTGAGCTTTATATTATAAGTATTTATCTTACTTTGTTATTTGTATATTTTCAATATTACTTGTTTGAATTATATATTGTTTAATCCAATTTGAATTGTTTGAGTTTGAGTTTGAATTTGAATTCAAATTCATTTCATTTTCAAGTTTCTTTTTCAATTAAGATCATGCTCAACTAATATGCAATACCTAAACGCAAAGAGATCATGTCAAAGTTTATCACACTCTCGAAACCCTAAACCCTAAGTGGTGTCAAGAGAGAAACTTGATCCCTCTTTGATGTATAATGCAATTAAGCGCGAAATTTTCCCAGATTTTACGATGCACATCCCTTCCTAAATCTACCCCGCAATTGTCTGGAATCCTGGGATGTTACAGCCTTTCTCGGGACCGACCAAGTCACACCATTATCTGCCAACTCCTTTCCGACATAAAGGGTGGATGGTGCATCGACAAGGGGGTTCAGTGGAAGTTGTTGATCTTCGAAGGTGACCGGCATTGGTCAAGTCATAGATTTGTTGGTCACCTTAGGATAGGCTCTCTCGTGCTGCAATTGTAATATCGGTATAGGTTATCTTCTAAATAACATGGTGTGGATTTCCTATTGCACTTGTTGTCCGCACCAAGTTGTAGTTGTCTTGTAATTGCAATTTTGTCTTCTATGAAAACATGATTCGCCTCATCATACTCTCGCGGAAAAGGTTTCAAAAAGTTATGAAAAATACTTAGATGTAGACAGTGTTGCATTCTATCGGTGTATCGATATGTCAATTTTTAGAGCGGAATACACTGTATTTTTTCCTCGATTAAAATGGAAAAAATCTCACAAAAGGATGAAATCGAGATACTAGTGTTCATTACTTCACTCACACAAAAAAATCTAGGTTTGTCATTTTTTCGGAGCCGAAATTATAGAATATTTATTATAATAATTTACACTCCGGTAGATTATAATATTGTCTATATCTTTGTATTTTTTTTACTTTTAAAAATGTTTAAATTCAAATTTTCTAATGGGATTTGCAGCATAGAAAAACCAAAAAATTCTACGAGATGCGAATAAAATCGATATGTAGGAGAGACAGGATCCAAACTAGGGGATGCTAGTAACATGGGCGCAAAACGTGGGGAAGACTTAGGTAGGATCATGTCTTAGATACTACGAATCTATGAGAATAACTTTTTTGCAAAGACAAAACGTGTTAAAAATTCTGAAAAATATGATAAAACACATCGGTGTTATATATGTAATGCCAAAAATTTGCAACTTCAAATTCGTCATACACTTAGAGAGATAAAAAGATAAATCTAGGTGTGAATAGTGTGAAAAACTATTCAACCAGATTTGACACTATTCACAATAGAACTTGTCTTTTTTGTTTCTCCAAGTGTTGATCAGATTTTGAGCTGAAATTTCTTGTAGTTGAAGATACACCTATATGCATATTGTTTATTATTTTCAAAAAAAATCGCATTTTCAAAGTCTTATTTCTCTGAGTTGATCCTATGACCGCGCAAACGTTTTCAACAACGTGGTTGATGTAGCCATTTCCAATCTCAATCTCGATTGCAAATTGCACTCTATGTTACAACACATAACTAGCAGGGACCATGGAATATCCAGGTTTGCTCTCAGACTGCCTGCCGAGCGCCCTAAGAGCATCTCCAGCCGTGTCCCCCAAACCGCCCTCCAAAAGAATTTGGGGCGCGCCGGATGATGACCCACAAGTATAGGGGGTGTATCGTAGTATCTTCGATAAGTAAGAATGTCGATCCCAACGCTTCTCGAGTAAGCAACGGTGGTGATGATGATCACGGCGAACACGAGCGGAGACGACCTGGTGAAGTGGACAGTGACTTGTATGAGCGCAGCGAGATCTCTCGGTTGGTCCCATCGCCAATGCGACTTAGCTCTCAGCCACTGCAAGATAATCGCAGCTTCACACACTTGCGCACGTAGCCGCCGACCACGATGCGGTAGGAAGTCGCAACCTTCTAATTTCCAATGAAACGCAGCCTAAGATCACACAAGACTTTCCAGGATCTACCCAAATCAAGCAATATGGTGTGGGAGTTCCAATAGTTTTGCATAGCAAAAGAGCTAGGGATTATCAGCAAAACGTGGTCTGAAGCGACTTTTGGGGCGTCCCGGGCACTTATCTCGGGGGTTCCGGACGACCTCCAGGTTGAAAACATGCAGGAAATAACCGACCTAGAATAGATCTGGTCGAGAACCCGGACTCGGACTCGAGCGGTGCAGGGCCGGTCGGCCGGAGTGCAGGGCCGCCTGGTCCCGGTTCAGAGCCGGGCCCCGGGACCGGGTGCGGACCGGGGGCGCTGGAACTTCTCTGCGGTAACCCTCCCGGATGGCATCGGTGTAACGCGCCCGTTGGCGCTGGGCCGGATCCGGCGTGCCGCCCGGTCGGACCGGGCCGGGAGAGTCGGGGCGTGCCGGCGGTCGGCGGCCGGTGCCGGCCGGATGCGTGGGCCGGCACGGGCTGCGGCGTCTCCTCTCTGCGCATGCCTCCCGCTCCTCCCTCGCGCGTCCATGGGGTGTCTTCATGTCCGGCTCCATGTCCGGCTTCACGTCCGTCTCCACGTCCCGATTGCTCACTCTTCTCCTCGTGCGATGCTGCCACTCCCTCCTCATACACGATCGCACATAAGTGCTTGGACTTAGGCAATATAAAGTTCTCATCAATCAAAGTATCGTTTAGGAACAAGTTCACCTATTGTTTAAGTAGC